>NC_081757.1:30981075-31311075 GCF_963082965.1 Carassius carassius | reverse complement strand
AGAAGTCGAGACCCGTAGCGTCGGACAGTTAAGCCTCGCCTACCATCAAATGGAAAGGTAAGTTGCGTGGCTGGGAGACTCTTACCGACGTCTGAAGGGAGCATACGCATCAAACTGGTTAAGTCTCGCCAACCGTAGAATGGAAATGTAAAGGTTGTCTGGCCAGGAGGCTCTCGCTGGCGTCCGAAGGGAGCACACGCATCGAACGGGTAAGCCTCTCCAGATGTGAGACGGCAGAGGTAACATTAAGTGGCCAGGAGGCTCTCGCCAGCATCCAACAGGGACTTCCTGTTCCCGGAATCTACTGGGTAAGCTTCGCAGGCCATAGAATGGAAAAGGTAAGTTTGTGTGACCGTGAGGCTCTTGTCGACGTCTTATGGGAGTTCGCTACTTGCAGCATGAGACGGGTAAGCCTCGATGACTATAGAATGGAAGGAAGGTTTGTTTGTGTGTTTGGTACTTGCGGCATCGGACGGCTTGCATATTGGGTAGATCAGTTTTGCGACCTAAACCACGTGGAATGGTAATGGTTGTCTGGCCAGGAGGCTCTCGCCAGCGTCCGATGGGAGCACTCGCATCAAACAGGTAAGTCTCGCTGGCCGAAGGATGGAAAAGGTAAGGTTGTCTAGCCAGGAGGCTCTGACCGACGTCCGATAGGAGCTTAGCTCCCGGCATCGAACGGGTAAGCCTCTCTGGCTGAAGGATGGAAAAGGTTGTCTAGCCGGGAGGCTCTCACCTACGTCCGACAGGAGCTTAGCTCCCAGCATCGAACAGGCAAGCCTCGCTGGCCAAAAGACAGAAAAGGTAAGGTTGTGTAGTCGGGAGGCTCTCACCTACATCAAATGGGAGCCCCGACTCCATCCATTGAATGGGTAAACCTCTCCGTACGTAAGACGGAACGGCAAGAAAGGTAGCCTGGGGCATTCACCTACACCCGAAGGGAGTGTGATCTCCTGGCAACGAATGGGTAAGCCTTGCTGGCTGCAGAATGGAAAAGGTGAGGTTGTCTGGCCGGGAGGCTCTCGTCAGCATCCGATGGGAGCTCGAGCTCCTGTTATCGAAGAGAGAAGCCTCGCCGACCATAGGATAGAAAAGGTAAGGTTATCTGGCCGGGAGGCTATGGCCGGCATCCGGTGGGAGTTTTTTTTTTTTTACTTGCGACACCGGATGGGTAGTCTCTCCAACCATCAGAGGGAAAATTGAGATTGTTTTATCTGCGAAGCACCCGTTGGTGTTTGGCGAAAGCTTAATTTGCGGTATTGTATGGGTACGTCTCGCCATCAGAGGGAAAATTGTTTTAGCTGCAATGCACTCGTTGGTGTTCGATAGATACGTGTCGCTGGCTGAAAGGAGAATTAAAAAAAAAATCGGGTTAATCGGGCATTAATCGGTTAAGCTTCGCTGGTGGTCGGATGGAAAAGCCAAGATTGCTTAAGCGGGAAAGCTCTTGCAGCATCTGACAGGAGTTTAATACTTGCGATGTCATACGAGTAAGCTTTACTGGTAGTTGAATGGAGAAGGCAGAGGTTGGCTCAACCGGGAGCGCTCTTGCAACGCCTGATAGGGATTTGGTTGCAATTTGGTTGTCTACGAGGGTAGACGCTGTTAGGCTTACTTGAATAATTGTTTAGCAAATCCAATGAGCTGCTTCCGATAACGAGTCAGAAAATCTTGGTGCAGTCATTGTATTCGAAATTAAGCGTGCAAAAAATAAATTGGATTTCCTGTGCCAGTGTACCCCGAATAGGTGCCATGAATCAGCGATATGGTCATTGTCGAATTGTCATATTGTCAGCACGTGAGATCGATGGTACACATCGATGATATAATCGTGCATGGGTGGAGTTAGAGAAAGATTCTTTATTCTTGTCAGAGCTTACTATTTGCCATTTTAACCATGCAGGTGCACAAAAAAGAGCCTATGGAATCACCAATAATCGAAAAATATACTTTCAGACGTACTGATAAACTGGCATTAAATAAAATACTATATTTAAAACCGCTAGTTCATGTAGTTGGCACTACTGTCATCTCGCTTGTCCTGTGACAAATTTGCCACATCTGCGCACGGAAGTTATCAGTCTAAATGTTCTGCAAAATCCGTAAACGGTGCAAAAACAATAGTAGATTTCATTTAAGTCCAACGATTTAACCCTAATATAAACGTAAACGAAAGCCTTAAATATAAGATATTCAAAAACAGGTAAGTTCATATATTTGGAGTGAGTTCGGTTGAACTGATGCCTTGGTCATACATGCTCCGGACCACATGCCTCATGCAGTGCTGAGATGGGATAACGGAGCAGATTGATAGCCGAATTATGGTAGGCCGCCTAATAGTGATAATAAAAAATGTTGATTGGAGAATGAGCCTAATATCGTCTTGACTATCGTCGATACGTGATACTATCACCGCAACCTAGGATGCATGGCATACCTGAGGTGATGCCGATGTTTTTTTTTTTTTCGGGAGCAGACACTGCTGCGGCAGTGGGGAGATACAGGAAAGGCTCCTTCGGGAGCAGACACTGCTGCGGCAGTGAGGGAGATACAGAAAAGTCTCCTGTGGGAGCAAACACTGCTGCGGCAGTGGGGAGATGCGGACAACGGAGAAGTAAAGGGGAGCATGAGAAGAGGAGGAGAGATAACTGCTTGGGCCGCCTGCGGAGCTTGCTTCGGCTGCTGTAGATGTTGGCTACGGGAAGAGTAAAAGGGTTAGTAACATTTGATGGGGCAAGCTAAAAATGAATGGGCAGCGTACTGTGTTGCCAGCTTAGCAATTGGTTGCCTGATGTGACAATTCCTCAAGCCTTGTCCACATTAGTATGTTCCTGTTGGAAAAGCATCTTTCCTCTCATTTGGCCTCCGGCCTTTTTAGACGGTCTCCAGAGCGGATACATTTGGAACGTTGTTTTCACGTTGTAGTATGGACTGTGGAAACAAATTTTACTCCCGCTTGCTGTCCTGCATCAAAACACGAGGGCAGTTGCATTTTAGATGAATTTTGAGTGATCACGCCAGTAAGTGGTGAAATAGGTCCCTAAATAAATTAGTCCTGCCAGAATACTCTCATGAAACTTAAATTAAAATTTAAAATGAAATTTATGCATTTAGCAGACGCTTTTATGCAAAGCAACTTACAGTGCATTCAGGCTATCGAATTTTTTTTTTTACGTATCATGAAACTTATGTTTGTATCATCTCAGTGAGGTTTAAACGTGCACGATAAGGCAAATGTAATGTCTTGGACATTTCAGTGTGGATGAAGACTCTGGAAATAATGCCTTGGCTTCGTGATTAAAAGTGGCATCGTCATCCGACGGAACTACGTCATGACGCCATTAAAACAAACTTTAGCCGCGAACCTGCTTTTAGCGTCTTCGCCTGAAAATGTATTGGTTTACTACACGTGGTCTGCGGCGCTAGAGGAAGCGGCCTTGAACTGCGCCTCGGCCGGAAAAAGCCGCGTTGAAAGGCTGAGCCGCGGCGGAAAGTGAGAGAGGCTTGCTGCGGTGAGAACTGGGGTGCGGCCCAGGCTGGTTGAATGCCTGCTGCTGCTGCAATCCAGCGCTCGAGGAGAGCTCGGTCTTGGGCGGCACAATCGTTGAGCTCGGAGCTTGCACGGTCTATTTGGCCGCGACGTGTGGCTTGGTGCGAAGAGCAGCTGTCGCAATGACGCTTAATGGTGCTCAACAGCCGTGTTTGGCTGGGTAGGAATGATCGTGGGTCCGGCAAAAGCAGCGGATCTGAAAAATCCCCAGTATAGCTCTCTTCGTTGGTAGGAAGATTGGTTCTGTGATAAGATGACAGACGGAGCGAACCAGCATGGTGATAAACCGTCAATGGATAGAGGTAAGTCAGCGATATTTATACTATGGGATTGATTACTTGATTATGGTCCACCTGTGTTGATTAGGCTAAGTATCTGACGTACTCATCCTGAAGCTTGTTAATAAAACATCATTTAGTGAATCCTGTGAAAAAGGTCATCAATGTTCCTCCTTTTTTCAAAAATTAAGTCTTGGCTAAAGAGTTACAGAGACACAGAAAGCTGTTATCTCTGATTAAACTGATCCCAATTAGCTGCAAATCCCCTCATTTAAAACATGTTATGTCTTTTAGGAGGCAGGTACTAATGGTTCTTAAAAACAATGAAAAACTGAACTTGGTGTCAGGGCTCCAAACTGCGACTAAAACGGTCGCATTTGCGAACATTAATATTAAAATGCGAGTGAAGTTTTTGCTGAGGTCGCCACTGGCGACTAGGCCTATGTGTTTACATGCTATCTCTTCAAAAATTGCATGTAATGCCTTTTTTCCTGATTGTTTTGCATTCACATATTTTGTATGTTCGCGCATTGAGAGAATGTGTATCGAAGTTTTAGTGGGAAAAAGAGTTTTAAACCGTCCTCATCTGCCACGCTGCAGCGCTGACACACACACCTGATAAACGCGCGAGAGAGAGAAATGATGGAGACTTGAAGAGAATGTGCAGAAAAACAGCCTCTATTTCATTCATAACTTGAACAAACTACAACAGGTAAAGTTGTCATCTGTGTGGATATTGGTAATATCGTTAACAGTTCTCGTTTATAATCATAAGGCTTCTTCTTAACAAGATCTTAGTCCATGCTGTGTTCTGTTAATGCATGAACTTCATTATTTGAAGTGCACTTACCGTCCAGTAATCGCAAAAAGCTTTGTGATTTGTTACTTTTTAATTTACAAAGTATCAGCTTTAAAATTATTCCAAATTCATAACAAAATTCAAACAATAAATACAGTTTTGGTGCTCTTTAAGGGGCCGTTCACATATCGCACTGCTTGAACTGAGGCACTACTCAGTCTTTTTCCACGCCTGGCGTGGAAAACGCTAGGCGCGCCGCTTTCCTTCGGGCTCTCGCGCTCCTGAGGCGTCTGCCGTTGCTAAGCAACCATGACCTGCTCTCTCCATAAATTTCAGCAAAGGATAAATGGATTTGCAGCTCTAAAAATCGCTTGCAGTAGCTCTGTTACTAAAATTATTTAAAAATGGCTATCCATAAACCGCTATGATCAGCTGTTCCTTCATCTTGGCTGAGCTTTCAACGTTGGTACTGGAATAGATGAAGCTGATTGGTTGGTTCTTGTCACATGACCTGCGGTGCGCTTGCGGGATTCTGAAAAGTTGAGATGTTTTTAACTTGATGCGGTGCTGCCGCACCTGGAAAAAAACGAGCGCGTCGCTTCCATTATGAGTACGCACGCATACCGCGCGCCTACATTTGAAATAACGAACTTGAGCGCGCAAAAGACGCGACATATGAACGGCCCCTAGTGCAGCAGGCGCGATTGCGAGTAGTGCCTCAGTTCAAGCAGCACGTGAACCTATCATACCTTGCTCTTTACTACTAGAGTACATAATGAACATGAATTAACATCAAAAGGAAGGCTATTTTATAAGAGATTCTACAGTACAACACTTTCAAACTGCGGAAAACGTGTAAAACTTGTAAACATTGCAACGTAATATTAACCTCAGTAACCTTTCGGTGTCCATAAGCTCATCAGTCAGCTAGAAAAATAACTATAAAGAGGAGCATTTTGCTATATTTATGAGCTATTGAATTTTTATATTTTTATTTAACCTGTTGTCTACATGATTCAACTCCTCCTATAAAATTTAATTTTACTAATTAAGAAAAACAGACTGAAAGTGTGAAAGACATGCACTCTTAAAAATAAAGGAGCTTAAAAGGTTCTTCACAGAATAATTTTGGTTCCACAAAGAACCATTCAGTCAAAGGCTCTTTGAAGAACAATCTCTTTCTGACCTTTTCATAATCTGTTATTGTCTTCAAATGTTAAAGGTTCTTTATGAAACCATTTAGACAGGAAAAAAATGTTCTTCTATGGTATCATGAAGCACCTTTATTTTTAAGAGAGTATGACAACATTTTCAGGATGCATTGAGGAGGACCCCAAACTATACTCAGGGGCCAAGTGATGCTTATGGTCCATGATATTGGTACAGATTAATATACAATAAATATATAATAAATATATAATAAACAACGCATGACTGTATGTTTCAAGTTGGAAAAGACATTTAGCTCCCACTTTAAGTGAACCTTCATTTCCAGGTCATCTACAAGATGGATTAAAATGCTGATAAAGTCAAGAAAAGATGAGACATAAACACGTCAGTATGATAAAAAAGTTAAAATGTAAAATAAAAAATTTAAATAAAACACATAAAACATGTTTATTCTGTGGCACCTAAAAAAATCATTTGGCACCTGAGTTTTTTTCTTATAGGAGCCAATGGCTCCTTACGCGATTTTTTTGTTTGGAGCCCTGGGTGTTTAAGATTAATGGTTATGATTACACTGGACATGCAACATCAGAGATGATGAAGTGCTTCAGGTGCGGAACTGTAGGCCATCTGATCCGGTCATGCCTGGAGAGGTTAGTTGAGACAGCTTTGTTATGAGGAGAATGTTGTGTGTGGTAGCGATCTGGCTATATAGAACAGTCTATCAAAATAAAGTAGTTAGATAACTTGATGAACGCAGATCAGGCTAGTAAAGATTCAAAGCTGAATTTAACACATGGCTCACAGTCTGAAGAGAAGTCAATGGACACGCAGGAGAGTATGTGAGTTTATGCTGACACACAGGTGGAAGCGGAGAGCGTTTACTATTTCACTAGACTCCGTTCATTCTTACAGGACACTAAAGGCATGAGATCAGTTGATGGTTTTTCCCAGATTTAAAGGTGTTTCTGGATTAAGTCATGATGCTTATGAAAAACACTGATCTGTCTGATCAGTTTACTTTCAATGATCAAGACATTTCCATATACCAATATATTGTGTTGAGGAAATTTATTAAGGGTTAAAATTATTAAGGGTATGTAATTGAAGCTAAAGTCTTTTAAAATGTAAAATTTATTTTATTAATGTGTATCCTTCAACTGTTGGAAGTGAAAGGGTTGTTTTAAAAATACAAAATCTAAATATGTTTCTTTGCAGCAGTGGTGGTACATATGAAAGAGTAAAATCAAACAGCTTTGTATATTCTAAATGATACAAAAGATATGACCAGATCTATGAAAGCTTTAGAGAGTGAAATAGTGGAGCTGCAAGCGTTGGTTGACTCCACAGGAGAAAAAGAAAACTTTTAAATAGGGTGACCAAATGTGCCATTTTCCGAGGACACGTCCTGGCCAGGATTTCTATATTTTTGGTATAGCTTTGGTTTCCTGTTTTCATCTTTTGACCAATAACATGCAGACATTGTACGTAATCAACCAATCTTGATGTGCAAGAAGGTGGGATCTACAGAGAACGGTCAAAGTGATGCAAATAAGTGTCATTACTGTATTAGTGTTCGACTTGAACGCAGCACTGAGCGTACCGATCGGTGTATGACATCAAAGTACTGAGAGCGATTCAAAAGCACAAGAATCCATCTGCTCTCTATAGCTTTCACAGTACTTTGTCATACACCAATTAGTCTGTGTAGTGCTAACAAAGCCAAAACGTGGATATTTAAGGTAATATAGAAATCCTGGCCAGGATTGTGTCCTGGGAAAATGGCATGTTTGGTCACCACCAGTTCTCAAAAAAAAACAAAAAAACACTCCATCCAACCTGTTGGTTTTCCTGCTCACGGTGATCTGGTTCTTTCACGATTTCAAAATGTGGTTAAAATGGATGCTTCTAATTTTTACTTTGCACTTTGAGAATCTACTGCTTGAAACTGAGATTGGAAATGTACTGTTGACTTTTATGAAAAACTGTTCAAGAAAGAGCCTCGAAAGTCTCAAGAAGAACCACAGTCCTTTTATGAGGGCTTACCACAAGTTTCAGAGGAGATGTTAGATGTTAGAGCTCAATGTTAGAGCTGGGTGTTCCAATTTCTGAAGCTGAAGTATACACAACACTGCAGAACCTAGACAGTGGCAAGTCTCCAGATATTGATGGGATTCCTGTGGATTTGTATAATGTTTTTTGGAATGAAATTGGCAAAGACTTAAAATTACTTGTGCTAATGGACAGCCATGAAAAAGGATTTTTACCACTAAGCTGCATAAGGGCGATTACTTTTCTTCCTAAGAAAGTTGACCTGCAAGAGATTAGAAATTGGTGTCCAGTGGCTTTACTGTCGACTGATTAAAAGCTGCTCTCAAACGTTTTAATCATGAGACTGAAAAAAGCAATGGAAATAGCAAAAAAGCAAATAACCCAGTTATTTGGGTTGTGAACTTCAGGGAACTACACTAACCTTTTCCACTGGTAGCACTTGCGCGACCAACTTTTTCAGTTACTGGCGCAAAACATAATTTGGTCGCACCAATTTTTTAAAGTAAGCCGCTCTGGATAATAAACTGTATTGCATACAGATGTGCTTTTTATTTTACTTGCCATCTTTTAAACCACTAGCCTTCTTGTTTTATTTCTTACTGTACACACAGTGCATTGCTCCGTCTTGGTACCTTAACCCAGGGCCACAGCTGGGGTTAGAGTGGCCCTGGTGCAGGTTGTACAGTGGGCCATGTTTGAAATGGTTATTTACTGTATGTTCGTTCTATTTATTTATTTTTGCTATTTACACAATGTTAAGTTTGTTTTTTAAGTTTGTAGGTGTCCAGAAACTAATTAAAAATAGCACTGCATAGTCTTCACTGTAAAAATAAAATACACAGTCAAACCAAAATGTATTCAGACTCCTTCAACATTTCTCACATTATCACAGTTTATTTGCAATAGCTTAGAAATTGGTAATAAAATATGACAAGAACTCAGAGTTAAACTGTCAGAACAAATTCATCTTGATAATGTCAGTTAACTTTGATAGAAAGATATGTAATGGAATCAACCAAAACTTCATACAACTGGTCAGTATGACAATATTTACACAACTATGAATACTTTGTTGAACAATTACCAAGCAAGCGATGCTTAATTTTGTTCAGTCTGTGGTGTGAAAAGGTTGCATTAGCAATTAAAGAAAGAAACACAAGCAAAACATGGTCAGGTCCCTAATTTATTTTTGTTTTAATTTTTTGTATCAATTTCACTGGTAGTCTACAGTATGAAGAATTTTTGGGTATAATATTTCACAGTTCGCTTTATTTTGCTATACTCACTTACATAAATGAACTATTGTCCTGCACCCACCAGTAAAACAATATAATCAATTATAACTGATTTTTGGTTTGACTGTGGATAAATTCTTGTTAAAACTACAAAGTAATTCAATCAAGAGCAGTGAGTGATTTACTTTCATTTTCATACATTAAAGACACTGACAGCAGAGCTAGTAAATTAGACGTGGTCACTTTAAGAGACAGTGCATCCATTATAATGATACACATCCGATTTCTTTCTCAACTCTTTACTTTCACTTAAGACATAACCACATACTTTTTAAACACATTTTCCAAGACGGGTATTTTTATATATTTAGTATGTATTTGTCGGTACAAAAGCAAGAAGACTTTGAGACGCGTCTCTGCTAGCGCCCTGAACACCAGAACACTGCGTTGCTGAATTAAGCTCTTTTGCATCCTTTTCTGTTTGTTTAAACTGCGATTTGTATTTGTTCATTCAGGTGCAGGAGGACGCGAACGTCCTGAAGGAGAGCTCGGTTCAGTGTTGCTGTCCGTGAGACGCGGCTCTCTCGTGCACACCAAACACAGCATGCGAGTAACCAGCTGCTCAGTTCGGCTTTCCCGCATCGCGGGGCTGAAGCCAACTTCATGTGTTGAATGCTCAGAGCATGTTATAAAACGTATTTTTAAAATACACATTTCTGTTTTAATAAATGCTCATTGTAAATCATAGCATATTGCCCGAAACATAAGGTAGGTACAAAAATAATCAGTGATACATTGCGAAAAATTTAGGGTCGCAATGTCATTTCAAAAGGTTGCATATGCCCAGGGTCCCAGTGTAGTTCCATGAACTTGGTTTAATTTCAATAGACCAAGAAAAAGCATTTGACATAGTTGAACATCAATACTTGTGTTAAACATTAGAAGTGTTTGGTTTTATACCCATGATCAAGGTTTTATACAGAGGTATTGAGAGATTACTAAAGATTAATGGGGTCTAAGGTGCTCCTTTTAAGGTTCAGAGGGGAATTAGGCAGGGTTGTTTTCTCTTTACTCACTAGCCAACACATAAATGAAATATCTAAATATGTCTGGAGGTGTGGTTGTGACTCCAGGCCGTTAAAATGATTGGATTTGCACTCCCGAAGTGGTAATGTAGCCACAACACCAGAGCTGATTAATGAAATGTTCTTTCTCTGTTCTCTGTTATAGCCAAAGTTTTTGGCTATATCACAATAAGAGTTGGCAGTCAAAATTTTAGCTGATGGATGATAGATATTATTCAGTCTCACTGACAAATGAGATAATGTGAATTACAGTATGTACAATGTTAAACTAAATGTTTAAATTGCAGAGTACTGTGTTTGTTATAAGGCGGTATAATCTACAGCTCAGTACTCACTACTCATGAGTACTTTTAAGTAGGGATGTGCAACAGTGATCGAGAACTCGACCGCGACAGCGATGATCGATCACGTAAACGATGATCAATTTTTTTTTTTTTATTGGTTATGGCAGCACGTTGGGCGGCGCCCTGAGCTCTGATTGGTTAGCATCCCACTTGATGCCTCAAAAGACGTAAGAAGACAGATAATCATGGCATCAAAGTCACGTAGTGATGGCTGGCTTCCCTTTGAGAAGAATGAGGAAATTCAGTTCAGGGTAAGCTGTGCAGCGCCAAGCTGTCACACAAATCTATGACAAATACAATGCGCTATCATCCAAATTTTGTACATAAAATATCTGGCGATAACGGAGCGGCAACTCAGACGAGCATTGAATCACTTGCCGTAAGACCTAAATGCAACGCAGGCAGAACCGAGAAGACGACAAAGCTATTCGCTGAAATGGTGGTGAAAGATTTGCTGCCCATTAGTTTCAGGGACAGAGAAGGTTTAAAGTTTTCCTTAACTGTGGTGGAATGTAAATGAGAATCGGTTTACAAAGCTAAGCATGCTTGTCCAGTGGTTCCTGGCTGTTCCTGCAACATCTGTTCCAGCGGAGCGAATTTATTCCACTAAATGTGAACAGGCTGCGCACTCGGCTCTCATCTGAGCACGTAGACGACTTATCTTTTTGAATAGACATTTGAATGTTTCACTGGTCATGGTAAATATAATATCCATTTGTCACGACCGGGATACAAGGAGACACGGAGAGAGATCCAAGTGCGTGTATGACATTTATTGAGGGGAATCCAAAGGGTAAACAGTCCAGGCATGGGTCAAAACCAGAGTATCAATCCAACAAGAAAACAGACAAAAACACAAGGCTAGAGCAAGACTATGGACACGTAATTAAACAAGGACTCCGTGACACATACTAAGACAGACCGGGTATAAATACACAGGGAGAGACAAACGCTAATGGGGAATTGACTGAGTGCAATGATTAATGACCAGTGACAGCTGAGTGAAATGATTAGAGAGAGAACGTGAGGAATGTGGTTCATTAAGTGACCGACACCATGGGGAAGGAGGACATCTAGTGGATACCCAGGGAACACAAACCAGACACTGTGACAATACCCCCCCTTTACGGAGCGGCTCCCAGATGCTCCAAGACAAGACTACAAAACCAGAGACCAGGAGGGAGGCGGACAGGTGGAGCCTCAGGGGGAGGGACGGAGGGCCAGAAAAAAAATGGGGAAACCCGAGACCAGAGAAACATGTAAACGGGGAACAGACACCAGAAGTGCAAACACAAAACTGGGAGACCAGGAGGGAGGTGGACCGGAGGAGGTCCAGGGGGAGGGACGGAGGGCCAGGCTAAGAGAGAGGAACAGGGACAGGAAGTGAACACAAAAAAACAACAACAACAAAACGGGAGATCAGGGTGGATCGGGGCGTTCAGTAACCCCGGATGACGCCAACCGTGCAGGACCCCAGGGCGGAGCAGAAGACCACCACAACCGTGTGGTTGGGATGGACGCCCCCCATGGCGGAGCAGAAGACCACCACAACTGTGTGGTCGAAACCGAAGCCCACCAGGGCTGCGCCGAAGACCACCACAGTGGGATCGGACTGGCAGGAGAGCCAGTCTGGCTGGGCAAGTCTGAAACAAATAACGTGAACAAGTTAAGGGTAGCCTCCGTGGCCACGACAGGATCAGTCGGGCGCTCAGAGAGTTCGACTGAGACGTGACGAGGCTCCGGAAGTTCCACAGAGGCGTGAAGAGACTCTGGTAGTCCAGCTGAGACGAGGAGAGGCTCCAGTAGTTCAGCAGAGACATGGAGAGGCTCTGGTAATCCCATGGTGTTTAGACTGGACTCCAAAGGATCAATGCTGACTTGACTCTGCTCCTGAAGATCATTGGTGGCCTGACTCTGCATATTAAGATCATTGGTGACTTGCATTTGTTCATGGAGATCATTGGTGACTTGCATTTGTTCAGTATCGCCCTCAACCATGGCCCCCCTTCGACCCGGGGCTCGTGTGGGACAGATCAGAACCACCATCTCACCATGGCGGACGGAGAGGGAAGAAGAAGCGCACATCTGCCATGGTGGCGGCATCTGCCACTGAGGGTCAACGGGAACCTGACTCGACTCTGGAAGGTTCACGGGAACCTGACTCAACTCTGGAAGGTCAGCTGTGGCTGTCATCCTGTGCAGAGGCGCTGGGCAAGCAGCCATCTTGGGCCATGACTCTGGACGGGTGGCCATCTTGTGCTGTGGTGCTGGGCTGGCGACCACCTTGTGCTGTGGCGCTGGGCTGGCGGCCATCTTGGGCCATGACTCTGGACGGGCGGCCATCTTGGGCCGTGGCTCTGTACCAGTGGCCAACTTGGACATTGGCACTGGGTTAGCGGCCATCTTGTGCTGTGGCGCTGGGCTAGCGGCCATCCTATGCTGCGGTGCTGGGCTGACGTCCATCTTGCGTCGTGACGCTGAGCTGGCGGCAATCTTGTGCTGTGGTGCTGGGCTGGCGACCACCTTGTGCTGTGGCGCTGGGCTGGCAGCCATCTTGGGCCATGACTCTGGACGGGCGGCCATCTTGGGCCTTGGCTCTGGACCGGTGGCCATCTTGGGCATTGGCGCTGGGTTAGCGGCCATCTTGTGCTGTGGTGCTGGGCTGGTGACCACCTTGTGCTGTGGCGCTGGGCTGGCGGCCATCTTGGGCTGTGGCGCTGGCTCAGCAGCCGTGACGTGAACACTCCTGGGAATCTGTAGGATCTTGTTCAACATGGAATCCAAAAATGTCTCGGTGGCCATCTTGGGCAGTGGCACTGGGCTGGCGGCCGTCTTGCCTCGTGGTGTGGGGCTGGCGACCACCTTGTGCTGTGGCGCTGGGCTGGCGTCCATCTTGCCTCGTGGAGATGGGCAGTGCCGCCACCATGGCAGATGTGCGCTTCTTCTTCCCTCTCCGTCCGCCATGGTGAGATGGTGGTTCTGATCTGTCCCACACGAGCCCCGGGTCGAAGGGGGGTCATGGTTGAGAGCGATACTGAGCCTCCTCTCGACCACTCCCTCCTCGGCGACCTCCCCTGGTCCCCCGGAAAACCACCAGGCGAGTTCCCTCAAAACTACTCCTCTCCCGCTCTGTGGCTGGGGAGGAAACATAAGCAGACATACCGCTGGATCTCAGAGTGAAGGAGTCCTTCTGTCACGACTGGGATACAAGGAGACACGGAGAGAGATCCAAGTGCGTGTATGACATTTATTGAGGGGAATCCAAAGGGTAAACAGTCCAGGCATGGGTCAAAACCAGAGTATTAATCCAACAAGAAAACGGACAAAAACACAAGGCTAGAGCAAGACTACGGATACGTAATTAAACAAGGACTCCATGACACATACTAAGACAGACCGGGTATAAATACACAGGGAGAGACAAACGCTAATGGGGAATTGACTGAGTGCAATGATTAATGACCAGTGACAGCTGAGTGCAATGATTAGAGAGAGAACGTGAGGAATGTGGTTCATTAAGTGACAGACACCATGGGGAAGGAGGACATCTAGTGGATACCCAGGGAACACAAACCAGACACTGTGACACCATTTTTTTTAAATATTATTATTTTAGTTTTGAGTTTTAGCCATAGTTAAAATATCTAAGCTATTTGGTCTCTGTTTTATACCTTATAATAGTTGTTTGGTTAAACTTTGGTGAACTTTTTTTCTTTATCTTTTAAAAACTACGTTTCACCGCTGGATCAAAATATGCTGCTAAAGTTATACTGGAAGACAATGTTTTGTTAAAAAAATTCTGTTGAATAAAGTAGCAAAAAAAGAAAAAGTATCTTTGTGTGTTAATTTTTAAATCAGACAAATAATGAAATGGTCTTTATACAATAAAAATGCATTGGATATATTTGTAGCCTAATTACATTAAACATATTCGTAGAGATGACGAAAATCCAAATGATTTGTTTGTCATAGTTTTTATCTTAAATATATTTTAAATTGTATTCAATTATTTAACAATAATCAGTGATTTCCATGCTGTTAAATAATATTTAAATAATATTTTGGTTGATCAGAAAGTGCAAATTGAATACAAAATATTAAAGGAGCATTGCGTAGGTTCTGAAATTTCTAACCGTTACTGACACCAGTGGCCGTTAGAGGAACTGCAGCCAGTCTCATGCTTGTTCTCAGTGCGCACGCTCTTTTTTTTTTTTTTTTTTTTTTTTTTTTTTTTTTAACTTACGAGGAGTGTCCGTGGGTGTCTGAATTGTGCTGGAGGCCATTTGAAGTCCATTTGAAAACACTATTGCCGCTGCTTACTATAATGGCTGGCGTGCCGTACGGTTGTAAGCTCAAGTAGACGAGAACGCGCATGACGTCACATTTTGTGAATTTTCGCGCCAATTCGGGCCGACTCCTCCACACACAATTGAGCCTACAGGCTGATAGAGGCAACCGTGGTGAACAGTCGAGGTGTCATTCTTTTTTTTTTTACATCATGGTTGGCTCATACATGTACAAATGAAAACTCTATCTTAAAGAATTTTTTTAAGTAAAAACCTCCACATAGCTCCTTTAAATATTAGTATACATTAAAAAAATAACGATAGTGACACAAATGTGAATTTATTGTACTTTCGTGTTTGTAAAGCGCAATCCGAGTTACACTTTCGGTCAAGTTCACATCTGCATTGGCAAATTTTTTTCAGATAAAGTTGCAAGAGCTAGTCTACGTCTGATTAATTAACATGAACAATTGTGCTTAAATCGCTGCATATCAGCAATTCGTTTCATGCTCATATAAGCAATGCCCGATAATGATATTGCTCTTAAATGTTAAATTTTTCTATTATTATTGTTATTATTTTATTACTGATGTTATAATAATGCAGCCAAGCTTTTTTTTCCGTCATGTTTGTAGGCATAATTCAATTCCTATGGCTTCGAAAACGTGCAGGTGGTTTATGGAAAATAAAACTTTAACTTAAAAAAAAACTTAATTACAACTATTACACTTAATAACGTAGATGAAAATATAGCACAAATCTGGCATACATTTATAATGAGAACTTTATAGGAATCTATAGTAAAAATCTATCCTTGCCCATCTTTAAGCGCGCTGTCATGAAAACGGATCAGAGGGAGCTCGCACGCTCTCTCTCTCTCTCTCTCTCTCTGTCTAACGCATAACTTAGCATCCTATTGTGCTGATACAAGTTGTAATGTTACGTCTGATATGTATCTCAGTTATCTGATTTATCATAGGATGTGTCATAGAATTAGCTTCCGTTTATTGGTAGCCTATATTCTTCACTCTTCACGCAGATATTTCTTGATCCTTTATTAATAATATTGCTTGATCATAATCCTAATCTAACCTGTCCTAATCATGTGTTCATGTTTTCATAGACAGATTTTCATGTCAGATTTTTATTTTTATTTTTTTATTTTTTCATTTTCATAACAATCTTCAGATTTTTTCATTATATACATTATGGTCATGCCCCGCCCCGTTTTTTTGGACAAGTACTTTTTACTCTACTCACACTACTTTTTTTGGAAGGTTATGGTACTTTTACTTGAGTATAATTTTTCAGTTCTCTTTCCACCACTGGCTATGAGTAGTGTAAAGCTGAAAGTTTGTTACAATGAATGAGAAAAATTGACCATGGATCATTCACAATGGCAAGCCTCAGTTTAATTACTGCTTTTATACAATTTTCCATGTATGTATGAATATTTATATATTTAATTGCCTACATTTTATTGAAGACATCATAATAGCAACATTATGACTGCAAATATAACAATTTCACTCATTTAATTATAGGTTTTAATGAAAGTGAAAATGTCAGAAATGAAATCTAAATAGACAACCCGAATTCCGGAAAAGTTGGGACGTTTTTTAAATTTTAATAAAATGAAAACTAAAAGACTTTCAAATCACATGAGCCAATATTTTATTCACAATAGAACATAGATAACATAGCAAATGTTTAAACTGAGAAAGTTTACAATTTTATGCACAAAATGAGCTCATTTCAATTTTGATTTCTGCTACAGGTCTCAAAATAGTTGGGACAGGGCATGTTTACCATGGTGTAGCATCTCCTTTTCTTTTCAAAACTGTTTGAAGACGTCTGGGCATTGAGGCTATGAGTTGCTGGAGTTTTGCTGTTGGAATTTGGTCCCATTCTTGCCTTATATAGATTTCCAGCTGCTGAAGAGTTCGTGGTCGTCTTTGACGTATTTTTCGTTTAATGATGCGCCAAATGTTCTCTATAGGTGAAAGATCTGGATTGCAGGCAGGCCAGGTTAGCACCCGGACTCTTCTACGACGAAGCCATGCTGTTGTTATAGCTGCAGTATGTGGTTTTGCATTGTCCTGCTGAAATAAACAAGGCCTTCCCTGAAATAGACGTTGTTTGGAGGGAAGCATATGTTGCTCTAAAACCTTTATATACCTTTCAGCATTCACAGAGCCTTCCAAAACATGCAAGCTGCCCATACCGTATGCACTTATGCACCCCCATACCATCAGAGATGCTGGCTTTTGAACTGAACGCTGATAACATGCTGGAAGGTCTCCCTCCTCTTTAGCCCGGAGGACACGGCGTCCGTGATTTCCAACAAGAATGTCAAATTTGGACTCGTCTGACCATAAAACACTATTCCACTTTGAAATAGTCCATTTTAAATGAGCCTTGGCCCACAGGACACGACGGCGCTTCTGGACCATGTTCACATATGGCTTCCTTTTCGCATGATAGAGCTTTAGTTGGCATCTGCTGATGGCACGGCGGATTGTGTATACCGACATTGGTTTCTGAAAGTATTCCTGGGCCCATTTAGTAATGTCATTGACACAATCATGCCGATGAGTGATGCAGTGTCGTCTGAGAGCCCGAAGACCACGGGCATCCAATAAAGGTCTCCGGCCTTGTCCCTTACGCACAGAGATTTCTCCAGTTTCTCTGAATCTTTTGATGATGTTATGCACTGTAGATGATGAGATTTGCAAAGCCTTTGCAATTTGACGTTGAGGAACATTGTTTTTAAAGTTTTCCACAATTTTTTTACGCAGTCTTTCACAGATTGGAGAGCCTCTGCCCATCTTTACTTCTGAGAGACTCTGCATCTCTAAGACAAAGCTTTTATAGCTAATCATGTTACAGACCTGATATCAATTAACTTAATTAATCACTAGATGTTCTCCCAGCTGAATCTTTTCAAAACTGCTTGCTTTTTTAGCCATTTGTTGCCCCCGTGCCAACTTTTTTGAGACCTGTAGCAGGCATTAAATTTTAAATGAGCTAATTAAGTGGATAAAAGTGTAAAATTTCTCAGTTTAAACATTTGCTACGTTATCTATGTTCTATTGTGAATAAAATATTGGCTCATGTGATTTGAAATTCCTTTAGTTTTCATTTTATTAAAATTTAAAAAACGTCCCAACTTTTCCGGAATTCGGGTTGTAGTAAATAACTATTTTACCCCAAGGAAAGAAGGTTGCATCCTACCCAAAGGATACTTAAAAAGAAATATATATATATATATATATATAACTTTTACGTCACAAATCCTGTATCTACAAACCCCTCATTAACAAACATCACCATCACCATTTTCCAGTGACACAAAATCATATTAACCACAAAATGTCAATGAAATAAATTTCACAAATGTTTTGGTATTCAGAAGAAATCACATAATTAAAAATAGCTTAGTCATTTATCAAGTGCTGAGATAAGATTTTTTGCGGAGAAAAAATAATAAAACGCTGTAGGGTTTGGGTAACTTACATTTTAAATATCAAAATGTTGGTTGCTTTATTTTTTACTCTGCCAAGTTACATAATTCCAAACAAAGTCAAAAACAAGAATCTTTTGCATATTTCTGACCATCAGACAGCAGATAATTCTCAAGATGATCAGTGTTTTTGAATGAATCATTTGATTAACTGTCTTTATGAGTGAGTCATTTGATTCAGTTGTGTTTAATCAATTGTTCAATTACAGTAATTTGTTTGTCCAATCGGATTCAAGGACAATAATGAATACTTATAATGTATACATTTTACCTGTATGTGTGTTTAAATGGTTTACTTTTAAAGCTATAGTTGTCTACTTAGGATGTTTTATGAAAAAGTATTCTGAAATTAAAATGTAAAATTAATGTACAATCACCTTAGTAAAAAAAAAAATCCCTCTGAACAACTCTCCTCATGTGAATGGATTATATTTTATTATTACCACTCTTGAATGGACAGTGCAACATCAAAATCACTACAACAGAAAACCCTCTTATCAAAATAATGGCAAAATCACCTAGATTTCAATAACAGACAATGACACTTATCAGGTCTCATCAGAATGAGCAGTTCTCCTCAGCAACGAAAAATAGATTAATTGTCCTCACCACGTTTAATAATAGATTGACTCCATGCCCAACCAATAAAGTGTGCAATGGTAGCCCACAGAGTAATTGAGCTGATTTGGCAAGCACTGCCTCGCATACATCGTTCCATAAAGACATTATCCTATGCATGAGGACATCCCACATATCACCTCAGGGAGGCTTATGCCAAGGATGTGGTGTAAATATGAATTGGGGCATTAAGAAACTAAACAAAGTGTATGTGAGAATGGTCTCTGTCAGCATTGTGACTCTGACTGTGCTGTGAGAAGCAAACAGTACTGATTCTTTGAGGAATCTGTAAATAATGCCTCTGGCCTAATTAAGCACTGCATTGCGAGGACCCTATTGGAATTGCTCCATTTATTAGGCCCCGAGCACTGCAGAAATTAATCACATTTTTGAGGGCCTAAACATGCTCCAAAACTCACGAAACTTGGCACACGCATCAGGACTGGTGAAAATTTACTTCTGATATAGGTTTCAGAAGTGGGTGTGGCAAAATGGCTCAATAGCGCAACCTGTTATATTTTAACGGAGTGCACCTCGAGCTACGTTTCACATACATGCACAAAAATCGGTTCACACTTGTAGCACACCATTATCTACAAAAAAAGTCTCTTGGTACAAAATCCAAAACCCAAAACGAAGTAAGTTATTTTGAATTTCCTGTACAATTTTTTGTGCAGTTTTTGCTATTTCCATGCCTCGTACTTTGACGAACTCCTCCTACAGTTTTAATCGGATTGTCTTCAAATTTCATGAGGGTCATCAAACGACCTTTGTGATGTTAAATTGTGAAGGTTTTGAGTTTTCGTCAAAGGGTGTGTCCCTGGCGGCCTGACAAAATTTGATGTTTCGCCATGAAACAGGAAGTTGCTGTAACTCAGGCAAGCAATGTCCGATCTTCCCCAAACATCACACGTTTGAGAGGTGTTTTGTTCCGAACAAACACCCATAACCAAATTCAGTTATAGTCATAGCGCCACCTGCTGGTAACAGGAAGTGACAAGGTTAACACTGTAATGGACTCCTAGGAACAAATTAAAAAGTTTAAAAATGTGTTAAATAGGCTGGCAACATGCTAGAAACATAAAAAACTGGCTAGCAATGCTTAGCTAAGTGCTAAAGCATGCAACTATTGCATTGAATAAGGAAGTTGCTGTTACTCAGCTTAGCAACGTCCAATCTGCCCCAAACTTCACACGTTTGACAAGAGTCCTATACTGAACACGTCAACACGCCCGTATTCGGTTCTAGTTGGTTGGTAACAGGAAGTGTCATGTGTAACACTGTTATGGACTCCTAGCAACATATTAAAAAATGCCAGCAAGTGATAAATAGACTGGCAACATGCTAGAAACATACTAAATCATGTTAGCAACACTTAGCTAAATGCTAAAGCATCATATTACTGCAGTGAATCAGGAAGTTACTGTAATTCAGGCACACAGTGTCCAATCTGCCCCAAATTGAACAAGTTTGATAAGAGTCCTGTCCTGAACACATCAACATGCCCGTATTCGATTATAGTCATAGCGCCACCTAATGGCAACAGGAAGTGGCATGTTTAACACTGTTATGGACTTCTTGTAAAATAATAAAAAGCATCAACAAGTGTTAAATAGGCTGGCAACATTTTAGAATCATACTAATACATGCTAGCAACACTTAGCTAAGTGCTAAAGCATGCTACTAATGCAGCGAAAAAGGAAGTTGCTGTAACTCAGGCAAGTAATGTGTCTGATCTTCCCCAAACTTCACACGTGTGATAGGTGTTTTGTTCCAAACAAGTACCCATGACCAAATTCAGTTATAGTCATAGCCCCACCTGCTGGTAACAGGAATTGACAAGGTTAACACTGTTATGCACTACTAGGAACAAATTAAAAAGTGTCAAAATGTGTTAAATAGGCTTGCAACATGCTAGAAACATAATAAAACTTGCTAGCAATGCTTAGCTAAGTGCTAAAGCATGCAACTATTGCAGCGAAAAAGGAAGTTGCTGTAACTCAGACAAGCAATGTCCGATCTTTCCCAAACTTCACACGTGTGATAGGTGTTTTGTTCCGAACAAATACCCATGACCAAATTCAGTTATAGTCATAGCGCTACCTGCTGGTAACAGGCAGTGACAAGGTTAACACTGTTATGGACTCCTAGGAATAAATTAAAAAGTGTCAAAAAGTGTTAAATAGGCTGGCAACATTCTAGAAACCTAATTAAACATGCTAGCAACACTTAGCTAAGTGCTAAAGCATGCTACTAAGGCAGTGAAAAAGTAAGTTGCTGTAACTAAGGCAAGCAATGTCCGATCTACACCAAACTTCACACGTTTGACAAGAGTCCTGTTCTATACACATCAACATGCCTGTATTCAATAATAATGCCACCTGCTGGCAACAGGAAGTGGTATGTTTAAAACTGTTATGGACTCCTTGCAAAATAATAATTCTAGAAGCATAATAAAACATGCTAGCAACACTTAGCTAAGTGTAAAAGCATGCAACTATGGCATTGAATAAGGAAACTGCTGTAACTCAGGCTAGCAACGTCCGATCTGCCCCAAACTTCAAACATTTGACAAGAGTCTTGTACTGAACACATCAACATGCCCATATTCGGTTATAGTCATAGCGCCACCTGTTGGCAGCAGGAAATGTGGCACAAATATTTACTATTTTATAAGCATATGGCCCAACGTTCACTGTTCCTCCCATGGGCACAGGGTAGTGGTGAGCCCGAGTGCGAGGGCCCTTTCATCGCTGCTTGCAGCTTTAATTAGGGCCCGAGCACCGATGGTGTGAGGACCCTATTGTATCTGCTCTGTTTTTTATTATTATTCTTCCGCTTCTCCAAAATGAATCGCATTTTTGAGGGCTTAAACATGCTCAAAAAGTCATGAAACTTTGCACACGCGTCAAACCTGGTGAAAATTTTTGTCTGATATAGGATTCAGAAGAGGGTGTGGCAAAATGGCTCGACAGCGCCACCTATACTAAGAAAATCAACAGCCTTCCAGCTATGTTTCACGTACATGCATGAAAATTGGCACACACATGTAACACACCAATACCTACAAAAAAGACTCTTGGAGCAAAATTCTAAACCCAACTGGAAGTCGGTTATTTTTAATATTATGAGTAAATTTTGTGTAATTTTTGTCATTTCCATGCATTGTATTTTAACAAACTCCTCCTAGAGATTAATTCAGATCAACACCAAATTTGGTATGCCTAATCTAAAAGCCTTTGCTATGTTAAATTGCGAAGATCTTGAGTTTTTGTTGAAGGGTGTGTCCGTGGCGGCCTGGCGAATTTCGATGATTCGCCATGAAAAATTATGTTTGTTTTTACTCCGACATACAATGTCCAATCTGCCCCAAACTTCACATGTTTGATAAGACTTCGAACCTGAACAGATTGACCTGCACATATTCAGTTATAGTCATAGCGCCACCTATTGGCAACAGGAAGTGACATTTTACACTGCGACGAACTACTCCTAGAAATTTTATGACAATGTCTTTTTATGTGGTCAGTCTAAGGCCTGTGCAATGTTAAAAGTGTGGAGATCTTGAGTTTTTGTTAAAGGGCGTGTCCATTGCGCCATGACAAAATTTGATGTCTCGCCACAGCAAGAGAAGTTGTTGTAACTCAGGCATAAAATGGCACCTGCTGGCAACAGGAAGATACATACATACATACAAATGACTTTGACATATTCCACATACATATATGACTTTAAATGCATATTTCTCGCCGTTTGCCTTTTTTACTAAAGCAGCTCGCTGACGGTGAGCCCGAGTGCGAAGGCCCGTTCATCGCTGCTTGCAGCTTTAATTAAAAAAAAATGTTCTCCCATATATCAGACATCCCTTATACCTGAAAATATGTATTGTAGTACACCTTCCCCCTCCAGTTTACTAAGAGGAAATCTTTTTAAATCCATTTTCAACACACACACACACGCATGCACACATGTCATTATACAAAGTTGTGTCTTCTCATATTCTTATTTCATATTCATACTGTCAGTACAACAAGTGAAACCTGAATAGGGAGGCATAGGAAACTTGAGACTTAATTCTCTAAAACAAATTTTATGCCTTGAATAAAATGAAGGGAATAAAATGATTGGGAAATTTTCCCAGTTTCCCTGAGCCTGAGGCAGGTTTAATGGATGTTCTTCACTTGGATGCAGGTGGGGGGGTTCTTATTCCAGCTGAATCATGTGAGAACCTCCCCTGCCTCCCTTTATCTAGGTGTTCAGCCAGTCCCTCTGCTCACTGCCACTGGATGGTGACCATGTTCTTATTAAATTCTGCAGGCAGACTGAAAACAGCTTAAACACACTGCCCTCCAGTTACAAACCAATGCACAGCATTTGTACACACTACACTGAAAAGCAGAGATGAATGTAGCTAATATGAGTTTTAAAGTGCATATGGGTGGTTTTTGATTCACAAATCTGGTAATATTAATTAAACAAAATATTTTTAAGAGATTTAAACACTGCAGAGATCAAATGGGTTTAGGTTGCTTATGAACTTTTTCACAAACTTGTTAAGGAATATACAGCAACCAAAGCAGTTTCTTCCCTCAAGCTGTCCAACTCTACAATAACTAACAACATCCAAACAGACTGACCAATGCATGCATGCTGTCTATGGACTTGACCTTACAATCTTTGCAATCATTTTAAACTGTCCTTAAGAGTAGTAAACAAGGGTAAATTTGTATACAGTACAATCCCTAGTGTTTTACAATGTATTGTTTAGTACTGGATTCATTGTTTCCTTCTGTGACAAAACTATATTTTGTCAATTTGTATACACATCCAACATAAAATAGACCTTAAATATTCTCTCCATTTAGATTCAACCACCACACTAATATACCTGGGGTGCCAGCTTTACTGCTTTAGTTTTAATATGCTTATGTTTAAATTAGTTTAAATATGAGCTTTTCTCACCTGCAGCCAATGACACTGCACATTTCCACCAAAGCCCCATGTGCAAATTATTATTAATGGTCATTTATTTACTTGGCATCCTTTTTCAAGCCTGGCTATTAGACAGAGAGAACGAGAAGAGTGAAAAATACTCCCATGTTGGGTTGTATAAGTCCCACCCCCACCCAGGTTAAAGCGTTGCTATAGAAACTCCCAATCAGAAATTGTTGTGCTCATGCGCTTGGCATGGGTTTTGGTGGTGCAGGTGGAATGCATATGGAACAATGGCCCATCTGGGTGTGCCAGTGGCACCCATTTTAATCACACCATTTCAACAGTGCTGGCTGATGGAGACATTGAGTGGGCTGTTGGGAGGACGCCAGACCTCATCTACGGTGGGCAGAAATGGACCATAGAAGGAAGATGCTTCAGATTTTCTCACATGCAGACTTATTATGAAGGATTCAGTCCATTGGCCAGCCCCAGAAAAAAAGCACTTTGTACTTGATAATTGTAGCTTGTTTTTTTATCTCTTTCTGCTTGTACTTTAACGTGGTACTGCTCTATTTATTTTACTCCCTTTAAGGTGAACTGTAGGCACATACATTATACACGCATGTAGACATACATACACTAACACTATTTCTTGAAAATGAAATAGACGCTGATTACCTAAACCATTTTAACTAGACTTTAATGCTAATGCATTGCTAACTGTTGCTGTGGATATAGGGATGTGTGTGCCTGAATCAGTAACATTAACAATTGAACCACATTTGCACTATGAACAGAACTAGCGAAGGATAATTATAAAACAAAAGCCAAGGGGGTGACTGGCAGCTCTTCTGGTCTAAACCTATTTATACCATGCTGGGGGGATGGAGATTTTGGACCTAGGAATGTAGTATTGAGTCCTTCCAATAACCCAGTAACCTTGCATAAATGCAGATGCATAAATACATCAAGCCTGCACCACTCTCTGCACCGGTCCTGTTCAAATATTGCTGCTGAAGAAATAGCATAGTACTGTGGACACACAGCATAGTGGACACACATACATACATACATACATACACACACACACACACACACACACACACACACACATGTGTTATATATATATATAATTTATTTTATTTATTTATTTATTTTATTTAATTGGCTCTCAACTATTAACCTGCCAGAGGTTAATAGTGTTATTCGAGTGATTTGGCAGATTAATTTGTGCAGGAATAGTCAACACAAACCCAATGGTAACACTTTATGAAAAGTTTTAATCAACATTAATGAATAACACTAAACTACTTTTATTCTGAGGTCACTGTAGCCACCAGATCCAGTCTGTATCCAGATTAGAGGGTCAATGTCAATGTCAATGTCACCTTTATTTATATAGCGCTTTAAACAAAATACATTGCATCAAAGCAACTGAACAACATTCATTAGGAAAACAGTGTCAATAATGCAAAAATGAGAGTTAAAGGCAGTTCATCATTGGATTCAGTTATGTCATCTCTGTTCAGTTAAATAGTGTCTGTGCATTTATTTGCAATCAAGTCAACGATATCGCTGTAGATGAAGTGTCCCCAACTAAGCAAGCCAGAGGCGACAGCGGCAAGGAACCGAAACTCCATCGGTGACAGAATGGAGAAAAAAACCTTGGGAGAAACCAGGCTCAGTTGGGGGGCCAGTTCTCCTCTGACCAGACGAAACCAGTAGTTCAATTCCAGGCTGCAGCAAAGTCAGATTGTGCAGAAGAATCATCTGTTTCCTGTGGTCTTGTCCTGGTGCTCCTCTGAGACAAGGTCTTTACAGGGGATCTGTATCTGGGGCTCTAGTTGTCCTGGTCTCCGCTGTCTTTCAGGGATGTAGAGGTCCTTTCTAGGTGCTGATCCACCATCTGGTCTGGATACGTACTGGATCCGGGTGACTGCAGTGACCCTCTGATCTGGACACAGACTGGATCTGGTGGCCACGGTGACCTCGGAACAAGAGAGAAACAGACAAATATTAGCGTAGATGCCATTCTTCTAATGATGTAGCAAGTACATAGGTTGTTATGGGAAGTGTTTCCGGTTCCGGTTTACCTAATTAATGCAGCCTAAAAATCCTTTAACGGATTTGGATAATAAAAGCATATTAGTATGTTATGTGTATGCCAGGTTAAAGAGATGGGTCTTTAATCTAGATTTAAACTGCAAGAGTGTGTCTGCCTCCCGAACAATGTTAGGTAGGTTATTCCAGAGTTTGGGCGCCAAATAGGAAAAGGATCTGCCGCCTGCAGTTGATTTTGATATTCTAGGTATTATCAAATTGCCTGAGTTTTGAGAACGTAGCGGACGTAGAGGATTATAATGTAAAAGGAGCTCATTCAAATACTTAGGTGCTAAACCATTCAGGGCTTTATAAGTAATAAGCAATATTTTAAAATCTATGCGATGCTTGATAGGGAGCCAGTGCAGTGTTGACAGGACCGGGCTAATATGGTCATACTTCCTGGTTCTAGTAAGAACTCTTGCTGCTGCATTTTGGACTAGCTGTAGTTTGTTTACTAAGCGTGCACAACAACCACCCAATAAAGCATTACAATAATCTAACCTTGAGGTCATAAATGCATGGATTAACATTTCTGCATTTGACATTGAGAGCATAGGCCGTAATTTAGATATATTTTTGAGATGGAAAAATGCAGTTTTACAAATGCTAGAAACGTGGCTTTCTAAGGAAAGATTGCGATCAAGTAGCACACCTAGGTTCCTAACTGATGATGAAGAATTGACAGAGCAACCATCAAGTCTTAGACAGTGTTCCAGGTTATTACAAGCAGAGTTTTTAGGTCCTATAATTAACACCTCTGTTTTTTCAGAATTTAGCAGTAAGAAATTACTCGTCATCCAGTTTTTTATATCGACTATGCAATCCATTAGTTTTTCAAATTGGTGTGTTTCACCGGGCTGCGAAGAAATATAGAGCTGAGTATCATCAGCATAACAGTGAAAGCTAACACCATGTTTCCTGATGATATCTCCCAAGGGTAACATATAAAGCGTGAAGAGTAGCGGCCCTAGTACTGAGCCTTGAGGTACTCCATACTGCACTTGTGATCGATAGGATACATCTTCATTCACTGCTACGAACTGATGGCGGTCATATAAGTACGATTTAAACCATGCTAATGCACTTCCACTGATGCCAACAAAGTATTCAAGTCTATGCAAAAGAATGTTGTGGTCAATTGTGTCAAACGCAGCACTAAGATCCAATAAAACTAATAGAGAGATACACCCACGATCAGATGATAAGAGCAGATCATTTGTAACTCTAAGAAGAGCAGTCTCAGTACTATGATACGGTCTAAATCCTGACTGGAAATCCTCACATATACCATTTTTCTCTAAGAAGGAATATAATTGTGTGGATACCACCTTTTCTAGTATCTTGGACAGAAAAGGGAGATTTGAGATTGGTCTATAATTAACTAGTTCTTTGGGGTCAAGTTGTGGTTTTTTGATGAGAGGCTTAATAACAGCCAGTTTGAAGGTTTTGGGGACATGTCCTAATGACAATGAGGAATTAATAATAGTCAGAAGAGGATCTATGACCTCTGGAAGCACCTCTTTCAGGAGCTTAGATGGTATAGGGTCTAACATACATGTTGTTGGTTTAGATGATTTAACAAGTTTATACAATTCTTCCTCTCCTATAGTAGAGAATGAGTGGAACTGTTCCTCAGGGGATCTATAGTGCACTGTCTGATGTGATACTGTAGCTGACGGCTGAATGGTTGCAATTTTATCTCTAATAGTATTGATTTTAGAAGTAAAGTAGTTCATAAAGTCATTACTGCTGTGGTGTTGGGAAATGTCAACACTTGTTGAGGCTTTATTTTTCGTTAATTTAGCCACTGTATTGAATAAATACCTGGGGTTATGTTTGTTTTCTTCTAAAAGAGAAGAAAAGTAATCGGATCTAGCAGTTTTTAATGCTTTTCTGTAGGATATGTTACTTTCCCGCCAAGCAATACGAAATACCTCTAGTTTTGTTTTCCTCCAGCTGCGCTCTATTTTTCGGGCTGCTCTCTTTAGGGTGCGAGTATGCTCATTATACCATGGTGTCAAACTGTTTTCCTTAACCTTCCTTAAGCGTAAAGGAGCAACTTTATTTAAAGTGCTAGAAAAGAGAGAGTCCATAGTTTCTGTTACATCATCAAGTTGTTCTGAGGTTTTGGATATGCTAAGGAATTTGGATACATCAGGAAGATAACTTAAAAAGCAGTCTTTTGTGGTAGAAGTGATGGTTCTTCCATACTTGTAACAAGAAGTAGAATTTACAATTTTGGCTATATGAATTTTGCAAAGAACTAAATAATGATCTGAGATATCATCACTTGGCTGAATAATTTCAACACCATCAACATCAATTCCATGTGACAGTATTAAATCTAGAGTATGATTTCGACAATGAGTAGGTCCTGAAACGTGTTGTCTCACACCAATAGAGTTCAGAATGTCTATAAATGCTGATCCCAATGCATCGTTTTCATTATCAACATGGATATTAAAATCACCAACTATTAAAACTTTATCTGCAGCCAGAACTAACTTGGATGTAAAATCACCAAACTCTTTAATAAAGTCTGTATGGTGCCCTGGTGGCCTGTATACAGTAGCCAGTACAAACATAACAGGGGATTTATCATTAACATTTGTTTCTTTGGATAATGTTATATGAAGTACCATTACTTCAAATGAGTTATACTTGAAGCCTGCCCTCTGAGAAATCCTGAAAACGTTGTTATAAATTGAAGCAAGACCTCCACCTTTGCCTTTTAGACGTGGCTCATGTTTATAACAGTAATCTTGGGGGGTGGACTCATTTAAAATAATGTAATCATCAGGTTTTAGCCAGGTTTCTGTCAAACAGAGTACATCTATATTATGATCAGTGATCATATTATTTAAGGGTCACTGCAGTCACCCGGATCCAGTATATATCCAGACCAGATGGTGGATCAGCACCTAGAAAGGACCTCTACAGCCCTGAAAGACAGCGGAGACCAGGACAACTAGGACAACTAGAGCCCCAGATACATATCCCCTGTAAAGACCTTGTCTCAGACGACCACCGGGACAAGACCAAAGGAAACAGATGATACTTCTGCACAGTCTGACTTTGCTGCAGCCTAGAACTGAACTGCTGGTTTAGTCTTGTCAGAGGAGAACTGGCCCCCTGACAGAGCCTGGATTCTCCCAAGGTTTTTTCTCCAAAATGTAACTGCATCTGCATCTGAGTACTGTTAAGATCAGACTCTAATCTGTTTCATGTAATACTCAGGGTACAGTATGATACTCTTAGCAAACTACTGGTGGTGGATACTTCTCACGTGCTCCACATGTCCAGTCTATCATGGATTGTCACATATAATGACCAATATAATGACCAATTGTGGTCATTCATACATGGGGCTTTCACTAATGGGGCAGTCATAAGATAGCTCATACAGTCATACATTTTTGTAAATATTTATTATTTATATCTTTTGTTATAAATTTAATGCAATATGTTAAGTAAATTAAGCAAACACCGGTGGTGGTGTCACAGTGCCTGTAGCCTTTCTGTCATGGCCTATCTCTATCTCTCTATGGCCAATCGTGGCCTTTCTCGCTGTGGCTGGTTCAGCTATCATTTAGCCACCGTTTTAGAAAGCTGTAGTCTGTAACCACCTCACTACACTGCTGCTGAACGTGATGTTTCAACATCAGTCATCAAGCTGCTGGGCAGATGGTCACTCTCCGCATTTGAATCATACATTAGACCTGAACCACAAATGAACCAAAAGGCTCACCAAATAATTTCAATTTGTTCTCAAGGTAATCTATATGCAATTACTGGTGGTGGTGTAATACCTATTAATATTACTCCAAATAACCTCTTTGGTCTACTATCTGTGGCTTTACTGAGCCTTTCTTTCTGTGGCCTGTCTTTAGTGACCTTTCTCTCTGTGGCCTATCTTTCCGGCCTTGCCCTCTGTTGCCTATCTTTGTGGCATTTCTTTCTCCGGCCTGTCTCTGTGGCCTTATGATTTATTTATTTCTTTCTGTGATCTATAATGGCCTTTCTCACTACGGCCTATGAAGGCCTCTCCTTAGTGGCCTATCATGGCCTTTCCATCTGTGGCCTATCGCAGCATTTCCTCCTGTGGCCTATCATGGCCTCTATCACTATCTGACCTATCATGGCCTGTCTCTCTCGCTGAGGCCTTTGTGGTCCATCTCCTCTAGTCTATAAGCACCAAAACTTTAGTTATAATCTGATAAAAATGTTAACACTTTTCATACTTGCCTTATGATTTATTTAAAATCTTTTATTTGATCTTATATGTTCTAAAATCTTCTAGAAATACTACGTCTGGTGGGTATTTTATTTTCTTCTCTTTCTCTTTTTGTATTGGTTTTGTAACCCAACTCTACAGCAACCTCTCCCAGTGAGGAGCACACAAGAGGAGCAGATCATCAAACCAGTAGCCCTGTCTGTTGTCAAAGAGTATGCAGCATCCTATGTGCCAAAGGCTGTCATGCTGGATGTACCAGAACCCCTCACCAACCTGTATAACAAGCAGATAAGAGACCTCAACCTGGCAGAGTTACAAGATCGAGCAGAAGCACTATTTGAGGACATAACTGTGACCAAAGAACAGGTACAGAAAATTGTATCTATCATTGCTGGAATGTGTGTGTGTCTGTGTCAGAGAGAGAGAGGCATGGGCACGATCAAGCAGTGGAAACATAAAAACATACTCTGTGATTTTGTTCATAAGGGACATTATTCAAACTGCAAAGTGTTTAGCCTACTTATATTTGTGAAAATCACAACACTGTGCTTTTGTCAAACTGTTACCACTGTCAACAAACCAAAATCACAGACACACACACACACACACACACACACACTGTTCAAAAGCAAATATTATCTCATCTTTTGGACATTCATCATATTGCACTGGTTTTCATTTCTTGTAATAAAACAGAGCACTAATCTGTTTATTTTTAAATTACACATTCTACATTGATTAAAAAAGAAAAACAAATGTGTTTTTAATGGTAGTATTATTTTATACAGAAATAAATTATTTATGATTCAGACTTTTGTTAATTACAATTTTAAGGAAACAAATATATTGATCTGAAAACATAGCAAATTAATTTTAAATTCTGTGCTAACTTAAAATTTTATGTGTAACTGTTTGGATTGTCATGTTTTCAGAGTGATATTTAGGAGGAGACCTGAGCCCAGTCCAAGTCCAAAATCTGGTTTGAGCAAAGGAGTGGTAGGGTAACAAGATCTACCTTCAGAGCAGCCACAAAGACAGACATCAGAAAGCCTCCAGTGTCTCTGATAAGAAAAATATGCTACCCAAAGTCCCATAGTTTCCCCATTGAGGCTACCAGGTATTCATGAGCATAGAGGAGTGAGGGGAAAATGGGGCATGCAGTGTGTAACTGCTCCTGTGTATAAAATTGTCATTTCCAGATGGTGTACAATCAAGTGAATGCGATACATTTAAAAGAACAGGGAGGGTAAATCCAGGAAGTACTATTCTAAAAAAGCAGGAGTGTAAAACCAAAAAGTGTCAATTTGAAAGAGCAGGCAGGTACCAATGTGGGGTGGCATTACATTTGTCCAAAACTGGTGTTTGGTGTTTTAAGCCCCCAACGGCGCCTTCCAGGCAGCGAGGGGATGGGTAGGTTTAAGGTTGAGGGGTAGGGTTAGCTGCCTGTAAGGAGCCATTGGGAGCTTAAAACACCATCGAGCTCCAAAACTAATGTTATGGTTGTTTCTTCAGATGGGGATGTCAGCACAAGGAATTGGCAAGAAAATAGTATGAAATGCAGCATCGCCTCTCACACACGGATGTCATGGTAGGAACAGCTGGATTCAGGATTTCACCCTTGCACCCATTTATTGGGGCCTCACCTGATGGCTTTGTTTGCTGCAGCTGCTGTGGTTCAGGTGTCATAGAAATTAAGTGTCCACTTTCTGTAAAGTACCTTTCTGTTAATGAGGCAGCAAATTCTGTTACACACTTTTGCCTTGAAAAAGATGCGCAAGGAAAAATTTGACTGAAGCGGGACCATGCATACTATTATCAAGTGCAGATGCAGCTATTTGTAACTGACAAACAATTTTGTGATTTTATTCTGTGGACTGAAAGAGAAAGTACTTCACCTTTTGTTGAACATGTCACACCTGATGTTGCATTCTTTGCCAAAGAATTGGAATGTGCTTGTGACTTTTAAAAAAAAAATTATCATCCCAGAGCTGCTAGCCAAGTATGTTCTGCATTTTTAGAACACTAAGTTCTGCACTATTCTCTGTGATTGTTGTAATTTTGTGTAACAAGAAAGACCACAGATCACGTGTACTCACACCAGCCCAGGACCTCCACATTCAGCATCTTCACCTCCAAGATCGTCTGAGACCAGCCACCCAGACAGCTGCTGCAACAATCGGTCTGCATAACCAAAGAATTTCTGCACAAACTGTCAGAAACCATCACAGGGAAGCTCATCTATAAGCCCTTTGTCCTCATCGGGGTCTCGACTTGACTGCAGTTCATCGTCGTAACCAACTTGAGTGGGCAAATGCTCACATTCGATGGCGTCTGGCACTTTGGAGAGGTGTTCTCTTCATGGATGAATCTGGTTTTCACTGTACAGGGCAGATGGCAGACATGTATGGCGTCTTGTGGGTGAACAGTTTGCAGATGTCAACGTTGTGGATATAGTGGCCCATGGTGGTGGTGGGGTTATGGTATGGGCAGGCGTATGTTATGGACAAGGAAAACAGGTGCATTTTATTTATGGCATTTTGAATGCACAGAGATACCAACATTACACAGGCGACAATCAACAACTAAATCAACTCTATGCGAAGGAAATGTGTAGCACTGTGTGAGGCAAATGGCGAGACGGGTAGCTGCAGCCTGGAGCAATGGGCGTGCTGAAAGGTTTCTTATTGGTGAAAGGAGTTTTACTGTGCTGGCCAATCAGCGGTAAATATACATTTACGTAACTTTCTTTAGACAAGAGAAGGTGGCAGCACCATCATACGTTTATTTATACTTTATATACCACAAATATGCTTCAGAGTTGATAGTTTATATCTGCATCCTTTTTGTGTAATACAGTACAGAATACATCCTGTAAGTATAATAATTATTACCACCTTTGCTATTACAACTGTACTAAGATCAATTCACAATCTATGAAGATGGTTAAACAACATAAAAAAACTCTAGTTTAGAGATTGTTTCTACCTTTCTGCTAGGTGTCCAACTAATGCAGAGTAAATTCAAGTTGCCAACACACTGGAGATGAAATACCCTTTCCAGAGAAATATAGAAGGATATGACTGTGTAAGTTACATTGTTTTTAATCCATTGATTTATCTCTATCAACATACTGTAATCACACATGATATTGTAGTAACAATATATTGTAATCTTTATTTGCTGGAAAATGACAATCAGTCAAATTTGTGTTTTAAGCACAACTGACAAATCCCTAAACCAGATATTTAAAGCAGAATGTGCTCCACTTGCAGGTTATTGTATATTAATTGGTTATATATACACATTGGTTATTGTTATTGTAGCATATGTAAGCAAATTGCCATATGCATAATTTATTTTTGCACTGTTAATCAATTTTACATTTTCACTTAGTGCAGGTCAATGTAAGAAAGATATTGTACTACAGATATTTAAATATTTTTTGTATGTACACCACTTTTTCACTGCCTGACCATCATCTTAATGTTTATGCAGTTCAATCTTTTTATTATTTTTTATATCTAAAACACCTTGTTCAATAAGTATTTAGATGTTTCTCATACAGTCTCTGTCATGGTCTAAGCATGATCTGTTTCTGTTGTTCTGATGAAGGAAACTTGTTGGGGAGGATTCAATGTCTGTTGATGTCACAATCGTATAAAGGACAGGAAGCAAGTTGCAAGTTAACAGTCTTTATTTGAGACGTAAGGTCAGGCTGGGTTGGTGGTGGGTGACGCAGGGACCTCGATGGCAGCACAGACTGGTGAGAAGGTGATTGAATGCGCAGATGGGTGATGATGAGGGATCCGTGAGATGATGGTTTATCCACAACGACCAAACAGGAACAAGACACAAGGAGTATGCTGAGCAGATGGGACACAGACAAGAATCATGAAGGACCTCAAACAACGATCTGACAAACAAGAGACGAAAAGACAGGGCATTAAATGGGCTGGTGAAATGAGCTGCAGCCCATTTCATGTGGTTAACACCCACATGAAACAATCAACATGACGTAACATGAGATGAGCAGGAAACAGTGCATTCATGCACCGTGACAGTACCCCTCCTCCTAAAGACGCCTCCTGGCGTCCCCAGACTCCCTTACCTGTCGATTGTAATCATCGATAAGAGAGTGATCCAGGATGTCTCTAGCAGGCACCCAACTTCTCTCCTCCGGACCGTAACCCTCCCAGTCCACCAAGTACTGAAATCCGCATCCGGGGCAGGCGGATTAATCAAAGAATGAAATACAGGCTTTATTTTAGATACATGAAAGGCGGGATGAATTCTCCTGTACGCTGGAGGAAGTTTAAGGTGGACTGCCACCGGACTAATGATCTTGGTGACAGTGAACGGACCAATAAATTTGGGAGCAAGCTTATTAGAGATGGAACGGAGAGGAATGTTCTTGGTAGAAAGCCACACTTTTTGACCCACGACGTATATGGGAGGCCTAGGCCGGTGGCGGTCGGCTTTAGCCTTGGTGCGCGCCCCCACTTGGAGTAGAGTCTCGCGGGCTCTAGTCCAAGTGCAGTGACACCTCTGGAAAAAGGCGTGAATGGAAGGGACCGCGACTTTGGATTCCAGACTGGGAAAAATGGGTGGCTGGTATCCTACACTACACTCGAACGGAGATAGGTCCGTAGCTGATATAGGTAATGTATTGTGGGCGTACTCCACCATCGACAGTTGTTGGCTCCAGGAGGATGGATTGTTGGAGACCAGGGACCGGTAATAAAATCTAGTGCGATATGGGACCAGGGTCTCGAAAGGACCGGCAGCGGTTGAAGTAACCCATCAGGGGGTCGATTGGAAGTCTTAACAGTGGCACAAACCGAGCAAGCCAAAACAAAACTGTGAATGTTTTGCGAGCCATAAGTGGCCACCAGAATCGTTGCTTGACCTAAAATTTAGTACGGTTAACTCCTGGATGACAAGCCACATTAGAACAATGCTCCCACTGAATAACGTTGGACCGTAACCCCTCCGGCACAAATAATCTATTCGGTGGGCACCCGGGCGTAGGCGTTACCCCTCCTTAGGCCGTCTTGACCTTCGATTCGACCTCCCATGTGAGTGTGGAGACCACTAATGTCTCAGGTAAAAACACCCGGGAGTAGACGGGCGTTCGGAACGGTCAAAAATGCGCGATAAAGAATCGGGTTTGATGTTCTTGGAACCCGGGCGGTACGAGAGAGTAAAATCAAAACATCCAAAAAAAAAGTGCCCACCGAGCCTGCCTGGAGTTCAACCTTTTGGCAGTACTAATGTATTCTAAATTCTTGTGGTCGGTCCATACTATAAAAGGAATCCCCAAGCCTTCGAACAAGTGGCGCCATTCTTCCAATGCCATCTTGACTGCCAACAATTCTCGGTTACCAATATCAATATCATAATTACGTTCGACAGGGGATAATCGATATGAAAAAAACGCGCACGGGTGCATGTTGTCGTCTAAAGGAAGAACTTTGGGATAACACCGCACCTATCCCCACCTCTGACGCATCTTCAGTTTGGCAAACACAACCTCGGCTGTGTATGACCACCTGAACGTAGTTCTGGGGGAGGTCAAGGCGGTCAGAGGTGCGGCTAGTTGACTGAAGTTGCGAATAAAACGCCAGTAGAAGTCGGCGAACCCCAGAAACCTCTGTAGGGCCTTACGGGAATCTGGACTTGGCCACTCTACCACAGCCTCAACTTTCTCGGGATCCATGCGTATTCCCTCAGTCGACACGATATATCCAAGAAACGGAACAGACTGTGCATGAAAAGCGCATTTCTCCGCCTTGACAAAATGCCCATTCTTTAGCAACCTCTGAAGCACTCGTTGAACGTGCTGCACATGTTCCTGGAGAGAAGAGGAAAAAATCAATATGTCGTCCAGGTAGACATAAATGAATTGATCGATCATATCTCGCAGCACGTCGTTGATGAATGCCTGGAAGACCGCTGGGGAGTTGGACAGCACGAAGGGCATGACCAAGTATTCAAAGTGTCCCCTGGGGGTGTTAAGCGGTCTTCCATTCATCCCCCTCCCTAATATGGACCAAATGATAAGCATTACGTAAGTCCAATTTTGTGAACATCGACGCTCCCTGCAATCTCTCGAAGGCTGAAGACATCAACGGCAAAGGGTATGTATTCTTTATCGTGATGTTGTTCAGTCCCCGGTAATCAATACAAGGTCGCAGTGACCTGTCTTTCTTCCCCACAAAAAGGAACCCCGCCCCCGCTGGAGAAGAGGAAGGGCGGATGAACCCTGAAGCTGGAGAATCAGAAATATATTTCTCTATAGCCTCCCTTTCTGGGACAGAAAGTGAATATAATTTGCCTTTAGGCGGAGACTTACCATAGGGACGATGCGGAGGGAGAGAAGCAGCACGAGACTTACTGAACACTTCCTTCAGGTGGATGTACTCCGCGGGCACGTTAGACAAATCCACTGCTTCCTCCTGAAACATAGACATAGAAACAGACGGACAAGCAGACACTAGACAAGACTCATGACATTTATTACTCCAGGCCAGGATGGAATGAAGTTGCCAGTCCACTTTGGGGTTGTGACGAAGGAGCCAGGTGTGACCAAGAACTATGGGTGCAAGGGGAGAGGTAGTATGTAGAATGAGATGATTTCTGAGTGGTTGCCTGATGTGATGAGGGTAATGTTTCCAGTGGTGAGTGAGATGACCGGCAGTCTTTGTCCATTGAGGGCGTGAACCGTGATCTAGTGAGTGAGGGGTCTGAGGGGAACTTGAAGCTTTCGTGTAAGTGCATGGTCCATGAAATTACCTTCAGCCCCGGAGTCCAGAAGTGCTTGACAGTCGTGAAATTGTGCTGACCATCTCGGAAGGTCCAGGGTGTAGATCTCCTTCTGGACGCGGTCAGCCAGCCCATACTGCGCCTCCTCGTTCCATTGACACTCCACCGCCAGGGTACGGAACTCGATATAGAAATCCGATACTGATCTCTCTCCTTGACGTAATTCGGCTAGCCTCCTAGCCGCCTCTCTCCCGGCGACGGCCCGATCGAACACTCGCCTCATCTCCGCGGTGAGTGTCTGGAACGAGGCGCAGCATGGATCTTGATTCTCCCACACTGCCGCCCTCCCAGTGAGCAGCGTCAAAATGAACGCCACCTTGGCTTGTTCGTTGGAGAACGTCCTGGGTTGAAGAGAGAAGTGCATTGAGTATTGTGTTAGGAAAGTTCTACAGAAATTAGGCTCACCAGAGTAGATTTCCGGAACTGGAAGGCGTGGTTCCGGCTGGGAGGGGGTCTCTGGTGGTGTGGGGGGAACGGACGGTGTGAGCGGCGCAGTGGGGGCTCGCAGAAGTTGTAATTGCTGGGTGAGCTCGGACACCTGCGCCACCAAAGCCTGGACAGCGCAACCAGTGTCATTAAGATTTCGTTCCTGGGAGTCCATCCTTCGAGCACTGGCGCTGAGGAAATCTTCCGACGCCTAAGATGGGTTACTCGCTGCTTCCATGGGTGGTCAGATCGTTCTGTCACTATCGTATAAAGGACAGGAAGCATGTTGCAAGTTAACAGTCTTTATTTGAGACGTAACGTCAGGCTGGGTTGGTGGTAGGTGACGCAGGGACCTCGATGGCAGCACAGACTGGTGAGAAGGTGATTGAGTGCACAGGTGGGTGATGATGAGGGATCCGTGAGATGATGGTATATCCACAACGACCGAACAGGAACAAGACACAAGGAGTATGCTGAGCAGATGGGACACAGACAAGAATCACGGAGGACCTCAAACAACGATCTGACAAACAAGAGACGAAAGACGGGGCATTAAATGGGCTGGTGAAATGAGCTGCAGCTGCCCCACATGAAACAATCAACATGACGTAACATGAGACGAGCAGGAAACAGTGCATTCATGAACCATGACAGTTGAGGCCCATTTGAATGTGGTACAAAGTGAGTATGGGAAAACACATCGAGACCCCTGGACTGTCAAAGACCACACGGCAGGAACATTCTCCTGGAGACGTTGAGAAAGCAAAGAAGGAATGTCTGTGGAGGATGTACTCAAAAAATACCCATACTTAAGGACACCTGCTGGAGTGAGTATAGTAAAAAAAAAAAAAAAAAAAAAACATCAACCGTAAAATTTCTTGTTTCAAATCTTTTCATGTAATATTTTATTCTTCTGGTCTTTTAGCCCATCTGTTAAAAATTTAAAATAGTTTTAGAAAACTATGTAAGATTTATCAGTGTAAACAAGAACATAAAAATGCATTGTATATTGTGTACCTTATACTTTAGCCTTCTAATTGTTTTTACAGTTCTGCACTGTACGTGGCTACACTGTCTGAGTCAAAGAGGATGGAACAGAATCTGATGAATTTGAAAAGTGTTTTCATTTTTTTCTCTTTATTATTATTTAATTTTATTTTTTTATTTTTATTTTTTTTTAATGTAGGGGGACCCTGCTACACCCTATCCTACCATACAGCTGATGGATCCTGACTGTAAAGTGGCAATCATAGGAGGGCTATAGGAGGGCTCAGTGTGGTGTACCAGTACCAGTGCACCAGCGTTGATGAAGTCTTCACAACAGCCTTCTGAATGTATTCTGCTTTCAGCATTGCATATTCAACACACCTGAGAAAGACAAGGCAAGAAAGGCAAGGAACCGAAATTCCATCGGTGACAGAATGGAGAAAGAAACCTTGGGAGAAACCAGGCTCAGTTGGGGGGCCAGTTCTCCTCTGACCAGATGAAACCAATAGTTCAATTCCAGGCTGCAGCAAAGTCAGATTGTGCAGAAGAATCATCTGTTTCCTGTGGTCTTGTCCTGATGGTCATCTGAGACAAGGTCTTTACAGGTGATCTGTAACTGGGGCTCTAGTTGTCCTGGTCACCGCTGTCTTTCAGGGATGTAGAGGTCCTTTCTAGGTACTGATCCACCATCTGGTCTGGATACGTACTGGATCCGGGTGACTGCAGTGACCCACTGATCTGGATACAGACTGGATCTGGTGGCTACGGTGACCTCGGAATAAGAGAGAAACAGACTAATATTAGCATAGATGCCGTTCTTCTAATGATGTAGCAAGTACATCGGGTGGTATGGGAAGTGTTCCCAGTTCCGGTTTACCTAACTAATGCAGCCTAAAAATCCTTTAACAGATTTGGATATTAAAAGCATATTAGTATATTATGTGTAAGCCAGGTTAAAGAGATGGGTCTTTAACCCTTATGCGTTGTTGGGGATGTTTTTGTCCACTAGGGGGTAAAGTTGAGTCTTATTTTGGCCACAACTTTCTCTGTGTTTGAGCTAATGGAATGATTTTTGGTGACATCTTATTTTGACCCATATTTTGGGAAAATGCTTTGAAATTTTTCAAAAACTCAGTGGTACACTGTGGGCAAATTCACTACCCTTTCGTTATGTTCGTGGATGAAAACATCCACTCAATTAAACTGCTGTAAAAAAATTTTCTTTGCATAAATCTATTAATCAACCTCAGTCCTGATCAAAACTACCAAATGTTTAAAAAAAATACAAGATTTTAACTCTTTAATTACCAAGTTCATAAATGATGTCACTGATTTGGGAAAAAAAACACACAAAATTACATATTTTCAATATAAAAAGTGATTGTGGACTGGATATTTTTTTTACCTTTTATCACAGTCTTGGACATGTCAAAGATTAGTAACAAGGTTGGCTTTGATGCATTGTTAGTTTTGTGCAGCATTAGATTTTATTTTTTTCTCCCTCATTTACTGTTCGTGGCTGTTTTTGCCCCATTGACTTCCATTATAACGACATTTTTTTATTGCAAAGCCATGACACCATATAATCATGCATTCTTGATTGTTTTTTTCCCTTTTGGGAACAGGTAAAATTTTTTTACAGTTGATCACTAGGTGGGACCATTAACCCTTTAGATAGGCCTGTGCAAAAAAGGCTAAGTTTCTGGCTTGTATATGGAGTTATATGGAGTATAATAGCAAATTATAGTGTGTGTGTGAGTGAGTGAGTGAGTGAGAGAGAGAGAGAGAGAGAGAGAGAAAGAAAGATAAGGTGTGAGAGAGACCTTTGTGCACTCACCTTGATGTATAGTATCTGAAAAAAATCCGAATATGCACCTTATGCTCTGAGAACTACATGGAGTAAACAAAAAAAGAAGTGTGTTTATGCACCTGCTGCCTTTTGATGGTGAAAAGTACGGATGGCCTATGTGTGAAATGCTCGTCTTTTCTTGATGGTAAAGCCCGTTTAAAACCTTAAAATCCTGTAAAAAAAATCTACTTTGCATCAAATTTATGAACAATGTATTATGAACCAAAAAGCAATACCAACTTGAAATAAGCTGCAGCTCACTGGAGGGGTCAAGCTGATTAGACGTTTTTAAAACTTTGGTATAAGTCAAGCCCTTTCTCGTGTTGCTTGCTGCTCTTCTCACCATTAAATGACCAGCACGATGGCATGCAAGTGTTTAAATCCACATACTTTGCTTTTGTTTAGTCTATTCGCTTGTTAAGTCTGATGTCACGTAGCTGTGCTTCCGTGTCCAAACGCTCTATCAGTTACCACGAGAAAACAACAAAAGGTGCTAATATGAACTCACAATGTTATAGAATACTAGCGAAAAAGTTATGCTCTTAACCTTTAACTCCATACCGAAGTCCCAGATAGCCAGACAATGAAAATATAAATATTAAAAAATATATAAAATTTGTTTTTGGCACGCTGTGAGCACGGAGACTGTAGTGTATACCATAAGTTTGAAAGCGTTTAGTTTACATTTTTAATATGAATAAACATAAAAGTTGAGGCCTGGACCCGGAAACAGCGCTTCTTACGTCATCACTTAACAACTAAATACTTTCACCACCATTAAAAGGCAGCAGGTGCATAAATAAATTTTTTGTTTACTCCATGTAATTCTGAGAGCTGAGGTGTACATTTTGATTTTCTCAAATACATTAAGGTAAGAGCGCAAAGGTCTCTCTCTCTCTCTCTCTTTCTCACACACAAACACAATATAATATGCTGTTATACTCCATATAGCTTCATATACAAGTCAGAAACTAAGCTTTTTTGCACAGGCCTATCTAAAGGGTTAATGGTCCCACCTGGTGATCAACTGTAAAAAATAAATTTTACCTCTTCCCAACAGGGAAAACCACCAACAGTCAAGAATCTCTCACACACACAAACACTATAATTTGCTATTATACTCCATATAACTCCATATACAAGCCAGAAACTAAGCCTTTTTTTGCACAGGCCTATCTAAAGGGTTAATAGTCCCACCTAGTGATCAACTGTAAAAATAACAAATTTTACCTCTTCCCAAAAGGGAAAACCACAAACAATCAAGAATGCATGATTATATGGTGTCATGGCTTTGCAATCAAAAAATGTGATTATAATGGAAGTCAATGGGGCAAAAACAGCCACGAACAGTAAATGAGGGAGAAAAAATTTAAATCTAATGCTGCACAAAAACTAACAATGCATCAAAGCCAATCTTGTTACTAATCTTTGACATGCCCAAGACGTTTATAAAAAGTAAAAAAAAAATCCAGCCACAATTACTTTTATATTGAAAATAAGTCATTTTGTGTGTTTTTTCCCCCAAATCAGTGACATCATTTATGAACTTGGCATTTAAAGAGTTAAAATCTTTAAAACATTTGGTAGTTTTGATCAGGACTGAAGTTGATTAACAGATTATGCAAAAAAAAATTTTGAAAAAAATATGAATCTGATACATTTTTACAGCAGTTTTAATTGAGTGGATGTTTTTAATCCCGAACATAACGAAAGGGTAGTGTATTTTAACAATGCACAAGGGTTAATCTAGATTTAAACTGCAAGAGTGTGTCTGCCTCCCGAACAATGTTAGGTAGTTATTCCAGAGTTTAGGCGCCAAATAGGAAAAACATGTGCCGCCCACAGTTGATTTTGATATTCTAGGTATTATCAAATTGCCCGAGTTTTGAGAATGTAGCGGACGTAGAAGATTATAATGTAAAAGGAGCTCATTCAAATACTGAGGTGCAAAGCCATTCAATGCTTTATAAGTAATCAGCAATATTTTAAAATCTATACAATGTTTGATAGGGAGCGAGTGCAGTGTTGATAGGACAGGGCTAATATGGTCATACTTCCTGGTTCTAGTAAGAACTCTTGCTGCTGCATTTTGGACTAGCTGTAGTTTGTTTACTAAGCGTGCAGAACAACCACCCAATAAAACATTACAATAATCTAACCTTGAGGTCATAAATGCATGGATTAACATTCCTGCATTCGACATTGAGAGCATAGGCCAGAATTTAGATATATTTTTGAAATTGAAAAATGCAGTTTTACAAATGCTAGAAACGTGGCTTTCTGAGAAAAGATTGTGATCAAATAGCACACCTAGGTTCCTAACTGATGACGAAGAATTGACAGAGCAGCCATCAAGTCTTAGACAGTAGCTCTAGGTTATTACATGTAGAGTTTTTAGGTCCTATAATTTAACACCTCTGTTTTTTTCAGAATTTATCAGTAAGAAATTACTCGTCATCCAGTTTTTTTATATCGACTATGCATTCCATTAGTTCTTCAAATTGGTGTGTTTCACCGGGCCGCGAAGAAATATAGAGCTGAGTATCATCAGCACAGTGAAAGCTAACAACATGTTTCCTGATGATATCTCCCAAGGGTAACATATAAAGCGTGAAGAGTAGCCTTGAGGTACTCCATACTGCACTTGTGATCGATATGATACATCTTCATTCACTGCTACGGACTGATGGCGGTCACATAAGTACAATTTAAACCATGCTAATGCACTTCCATTAATGCCAACAAAGTGTTCAAGTCTATGCAAAAGAATGTTGTGGTCAATTGTGTCAAACGCAGCACTAAGATCCAATAAAACTAATAGAGAAATACAACCAGATGATAAGAGCAGGTCATTTGTAACTCTAAGGAGAGTAGTCTCAGTACTATGATACGGTCTAAATCCTGACTGGAAATCCTCACATATACCAATTTTCTCTAAGAAGGAATATAATTGTGAGGATAACAAGCTTTTCTAGTATCTTGGATAGAAAAGGGAGATTTGAGATTGGTCTATAATTAACTTCTTCTTTGGGGTCAAGTTGTGTTTTTTTGATGAGAGGCTTAATAACAGCCAGTTTGAAGGTTTTGGGGACATATCCTAATGACAATGAGGAATTAATAATAGTCAGAAGAGCTTGTATGACTTCTGGAAGCACCTCTTTTAGGAGCTATTCACTGTGTTGAATAAATACCTGGGGTTATGTTTGTTTTCTTCTAAAAGAGAAGAAAAATAATCGGATCTAGCAGTTTTTAATGCTTTTCTGTAGGATAGGTTATTTTCCCGCCAAGCAATACGAAATACCTCTAGTTTTGTTTTCCTCCAGCTGTGCTCCATTTTTCGGGCTGCTTTCTTTTGGGTGCGAGTATGCTCATTATACCATGGTGTCATACTGGTTTCCTTAACCCTCTGGAGTCGATTAATGCATATACACGTTATGAGTCATTTTCTCCTGATAACCCAGAAAAGAACTTAAATTACACTTTCAGTTTTAATCGTACAGATAAGAGCAATACATCAATCGAATCTGTAAAGGGTCTACTCTTTTTTGGATACAGACATAACTAAAAAACTTTGTGCACTTATAAAATAAAGATAACAAACAAGGTGTGCTGTCTGCAGCCTTTGTCTGCGCTGATCTTCATTTACTTACACGTCATTAAAATGAACTGTAACTCCGTGAATACTCAACGAAGAGACATGAGAGAGATATCTATAGAAAGCCTGACATGTCTACTTTTAAATTTTGGATATGCTAAGGAATTTGGATACATCAGGAAGATAACTTAAAAAGCAATCTTTTGTGGTAGAAGTGATGGTTCTTCCATACTTGTAACAAGAAGTAGAATTTACAATTTTGGCTTTATGAAGTTTGCACAAAACTAAATAATGATCTGAGATATCATCACTTGGCTGCATAATTTCAACACTATCAACGTCAATTCCATGTGACAGTATTAAATCTAGAGTATGATTTTGACAATGAGTAGGTCCTGAAACGTGTTGTCTAACCCCAATAGAGTTCAGAATGTCTATAAATGCTGATCCCAATGCACCTTTTTCATTATCAACATGGATATTAAAATCACCAACTATTAAAACTTTATCTGCAGCCAGAACTAACTTGGATGTAAAATCACCAAACTCTTTAATAAAGTCTGTATGGTGCCCTGGTGGCCTGTATACAGTAGCCAGTACAAACAACGGGATTTATCATTAACATTTGTTTCTCTGGATAATGTTATATGAAGCACCATTACTTCAAACGAGTTCTACTTGAAGCCTGCCCTCTGAGAAATCCTGAAAACGCTTTTATAAATTGAAGCAACACCTCCCCCTTTGCCTTTTAGACGCGGCTCATGTTTATAACAGTAATCTTGGGGGGTGGAATCATTTAAAATAATGTAATCATCAGGTTTTAGCCAGTTTTCTGTCAAACAGAGCACATCTAAATAATTATGATCAGTGATCATATTATTTACAAAAAGTGTTTTCGTAGAAAGGGATCTGATATTCAATAAGCCAAGCTTTATCATTTGTTTATCCATATTGCATCTGTTTTTTATTGTTGAACCTCAATTAAATTGTTAATCTTGACTTGGTTTGGACGTTTTTTGTATTTTCTAGTTCGGGGAACAGACACAGTCTCTATAGTGTGATATCTAGGTGAAAGAGTCTCTATGTGCTGAGAATTAGCTGACCTCTGTGACGTGAGACAGCTAGCAGACGGTCGGTTTAGCCAGTCTGTTTGCTTCCTGACCTGGGCCCCAGTTAGTCAAGTATAAACACTAAGACTATTTGCCATATTTCTAGAGAGAAGAGTGGCACCACCCCAGGAGGGATGAAGACCATCTCTTTTCAACAGGTCAGGTCTGCCCCAAAAGCTTGTCCAATTGTCTATAAAACCTATGTTTTTGCGTGGGCACCACTTAGACATCCAGCCATTGAGTGATGACAATCTGCTATGCATCAAGTCACCACGGTAAGCAGGGAGCGGACCAGAGTAGAGGTCTGCGCGGGACTGTTATTTAAGTCCCGCTCCCGCTGGGGTTATATCCCGCACCCACCCGTTCCCGCTATATATACACTATTTGTTCACCCGCTGTCTGCTTAGAATAATTTTCTTCCCGACCCGACCATCCCGCTTAATATAGATCTCCCAGAATTTCACATGTACATTTTCACAGAGAAAATAAAAATGTAGTCTGCACAAACATTTTTTTATTATTATTTTATTCGCCTTGTCAATATACAAAATTTAACATTTTGCTGCAGACAGTAGGGGAAAAAATGTCGCAGCGAAAAAAAAATTAAGTGTAGGCTATTATTTTTAATCGTATTATCAAAATTCGTAACATTTTGCTGTCAACACAGGAAAAGTCATTAAGCAAAATATGTAGGCCTTAACCGAACAATATGTAGGCCTTAACCTTCTCATCCCTGAGAAGAATGTGCTGACATACGTCTCTCCAACAAAATATGTAAATTCAACAATAACTAAAAAAAAAATTAACAACTCAAAATTGTAGGCAAAATATGTAGGCCTTCCATCGCGAACAATTTAAGAAAAGAATATGCCGACATCGATTTCAACGTCTCCCCTACAAACGAAATAAATTCAACAATAACTAATAATAAATTAACATCTCAAAATTGTAGGCAATATGAAATGAACGAAAGCCGTACTTACTTGGAAAAATCAGCTTTTTCCAGACTATTTTAAATATCCATGCAAGAAAAGACTCATTGACTGATGACGGTTTCAATACCGAACGTCTTTCTTCCAAAATCCGACCGCAAAGGCTGAATGCTCTCTCGGAAGGTGCACTCGTGGCCGGGATGCAGAGGACATATCTCGCAAGGTTGCTCAGAGCAGGAAACTGGGACTGATGTGAATCCCACCACTGCAAAACTTTTTGTTGACTTGATAATTCAAGTCTCATGGTCATGTACTCCTGAATCTGAATATCTAGTGATTTCGATCCAACTGATTCTTCATTGTCCTCCCAATCAGAAAATTTTGAGAGAACAGTAGGCCTTTTGGCAGGTGTTGGCTCAACATCCTCCTCACCATGGGTATCAAACTTTAAATCTTCTATTATCTCCTTGACACCCTGTATCACCTCCTGACGCCCTCTTTCATCCAACATTTTCAAACTTCGCAGATTTGGCGTAAGAAAGGTTGCTATTCTATAAAGCATGTGAACTGAATTTGGCAAAGTGGTGTCTGTTGACAGTAGTTCTTTCAGCCGTTTCACACAGACTGTTGCGATTTCAGAGAGCAGAGGGTCTTTTTTGGCTGATGTACAGTGCTAAATTAATCGCACAGACCACGGAAGAACTAGTGAGGCACTTGGAGTTGTGTTGTCGGTTTCCAAGTCGTCAGTTGCCTCTTTAAAGGGTTTTAGGAATGATACTAGTAACTTGAGCGTGCTGGCGTTGATGCGTAAGATCTTGTCATGATTTTTGCTCTCAGTCAGCACAGATGCGATGTCTTCGTACTGTTCCAAAACGGAATTCAGCATGTCAAAATTTGAGTTCCACCGTGTCTCTACGGATTGTTTCAGTGACATTTTTAGCTTGGCCTGCTGTCCTGAGTGTTTGAAAAATGTGACCAATTTTTTAACATTAGTTAGAAGCCCAGCGATCTCTGGAGACATTTCCATTACGGCAGGACCAAACGCACTGGACAGAGTCATGTTTAGTTTGTGCGCTGTGCAGTTTAGTCTCGTGTATCCTCGTAAGGCACTGATCATGTTAGCTCCACGATCTGTCACAAAAACAATCTTTCTGCCCATTTCTGTCGCATCAATGCCAAATATTCTGAGATTCTGCAGCAGGTGGATTCGAATATTTTCACCCATCTTTGAGGTGCTTGGGTCAAAGGGGACAGCAAAAAGCACTCTAGAATGTAGCTCAGATTGCTCATTAACATAATGGATGGTTGCCGACAAAAATGACGTTTTGCGATAAGTTTCTGTCCATATGTCTGTTGTAATTGCACATCCGAATTTGTGTATTACTGCAGTGATTGCGTCAACAACATGTCTACGCAGACTCTGAGCCCTATTTTCAACATTTCTTGACACTGTTGTTGGATGTGGAAGTATCTCACTGACATTAAACTTTCCAATTTTTGCTGCTGTGTCGACCAAATGTTGGGCCAGCTGATTTAAACCTTTTCCGGACACCGTATCATACGGTCGAATGTCTTGGCAAACAAAGTCAACACATTTTTCTGTGGTCTCTTTTTTAAACTGCTCTGGCACCGGCCTAGACTTTGTAAATGCCAGTTTAGTTTGACCCTTTGTGATGATGCATGAGTGCCGCCTTAATCCCGAGGTTCCAGTCTTGTGACTGCTGAACGGGAACACTTTTAGGCATTTATCACATTGCGCAAAGGGTATTTTTGCGTCTATGATGCATGAAAAAGACTCCCATACATTAGACTTGCCTGACATGGGTTTCTTAGCAGTAAACTGACCATTGTCCAGTCCAAGTTGAACGTCCTTCAAGGACAGCGGATCCAAACTTTGTTCTGCCATTTTTTTCTTTTGAGGGCCGTTTATCACATACAGTCTGCCCTGATGAGTCGGACCGTTATGCACATGCTGCGCGCGCGCACAGATCCAGCAAATACAATCAATGCATGACAGAAAGAACCGTTACTGGTCCGTGTTTAATGGAACCTGTTTAATGTTTTGATCGGAACAGAAGAGCGGTTTTTTGACCCACGACTATGTTGCCTCACTGTCACCCAGTTGCCCTGCTGCAGGGGCTCTGTTGCCGAAAACGAACAATGTACAGGAATCCCTGAGCTAGACGCATCCAAAGCCGTATCTAGAGCCCTAACATTCTTACTGTCCTTACTGCCTGTCTCTAATTCTGAAATCTTCTCTGTCAGCCAAACTATTTCCCTGCATTTATCACATGTGAATCCCTCATCTGCGACAGAGATAGATAAACTGTACACGTGACAAGAGGTGCAAATAACAATAGCAGGAGAAGCCATTACTCACCTTGCTTGATGAAATATTCTTACCACAGTTGTTTGATGAACTTGTGAAAAACTGGAGAGAGGAGAGGAGAAAACAGCGATAGGTTCGAATGAAAACGCTAATGACAAGCTAACGAGTGCTAATGCTATGTAGGTGTACTGCACTCAGGGATATAAAATAAAAGTGAACGATCAAAATTAATCTGATAAGATTGATTGATAATATCAGAAATATGGTGTGAATTAAGTTATATTTTATCACTTTAAAAAACAGAGAGTGATAGTAAGATAAACATTCTAGAAAAAAAACAGCTACACAGAGCTACGATTAGCTACAGCAAGGCCAGCAGGAAGTAGAGAAAACACTGTCCAACAGCGACACCCGCAGTCAGGGCGTCAGGTCAACATTAGAAGATGAAGACAAGCACTGCCAGTAACTTTCCTCTGAATGATTAGCCTTTTGTATTAGATCCTCATGCCTCAACTGTACCATTGCCCAAAGAGCACTCGAAGGAAATTCTCTCTTTTGAAGTTAATCCAACATGTTGGAGTTGTACATGCACATTAACCAAATATTAGTATAACCTGTGGTATAGATGAGTGCCACCCAGCTAGAAATTTTTTGTTCTAAAAATGTTCTAAGAACATACCATGCATTGTTCTAGCAAAGTTTTTAGCGGGTAGTTTTATTTAAGTTCCCAGAACATTCTCTCAAAAGTTAGGATAACATTCTCTAAAAAAATTCTGAAAATGTTAAGTGATAACATTCTTACAAAGTTTTTAGCGGGTAGTTTTATTTTGGTTCCCAGAACGTTCTCTCAAAAGTTAAGATAACATTCTCTAAAAACATATGTAGTTTTATTAACTAAGTTCGGGAGGAGCATGATCAAATAATCATCCAATTTGGCACAGGTGCATCTCGTTTAGCTAATCATCTTAACTAGCACACAAATGTATATATATCCAGTCTTCCTACCTCCTGTCCCACGACAGTTTTTCGGCATCCCTCCTCCACCCCAACTCCTCACTTCTAATCTATTTATCCCAAATTAAGCATGGGGGGGGGGGGGTATTTGGGTTCGGGCTATGCTCCGGGCCCTGACCCCTCCCCCAGGACAGCACGCCAAAATATGCCTACTATTCGCCTTCAGATTAGATGTAAGGGGTGAACTCGTGAATCTATAAAGGTTTAGTGATAACATTGTAAGAACATCTATCCATAACATTCTTACAAAGTTTTTAGTGGGTAGTTTTATTTTTGTTCACAGAACATTCTCTCAAAAGTTAGGATAACATTCTCTAAAAACATTCTAAAAATGTTTAGTGATAACATTGTTAAAACAGTATTCCATAAAATCAAAAGATTCATTTTAACCCACGGCCACCAATGAAATCCGAGAACTCTCTGACCCTCCATAGACAGCAATGGTACTACCACCACGGTCAAGGCACACAAACATAGTAAGTACATTGTTAAAATGGTCCAGTGGTTGAATCATAAATTTACGAAGCTAAGAGAATACTTTTTGTGCACAAAAAAAATTAAAATAAACCAGTTTCTAAAACAATTCTTTGCCTCCGCATGTCTTCTAAAGATCAATTAAGTTAAGGGTTCGGAATGAAATTAGGCTGAGTAATTAATGACTGAATTTTCATTTTTGGGTGAAGCTAAATACAAGTAGAAACAACACATCCTTGTGGCGCAGAGGACACAAAAGAGCATACGGTGTGTAAAATGACCGTAAATAGGCAGTTTCTCTCTTTATGAACGTCACGTTTATTCACATCCAGCCATATACTAGTTCACATATACTGATTTCCCCCGCGTCATCCCCCGACACGCCCCTGGTGATTCACGTCACTCAGATTTAAAGTAACAGTGTTGAAACCACCATACACTATATCACATCACATGACATCTCCCCCTTTTTCTGAAAACAAAGTCTGCTATTCTCTTCTCCTCCCCCTTTTTTTTTTTTTTTTTTTTTAGAAAACCCTTGACAGTAACTTTATCATACATAACAAACAGCATGTAATCAGCTTAGGTAAACATCTCTCAATAACATGAATTTGAGAAATGTAACTGTTAATGTACAATCGAACAGAACAAACACAACTACTGTAGCACAACTAGTTACGAAGCATATCGTTTCCTGATTTTTTTTTTTTTTTTTTTTTTTTTTTTTTTTACAGGTCAAGCCTGACAACCGGTCTACTGACTCTTCCTGACCTGGTAAGCAACAGTCCACGCTTTGGAGTATGAAATGTTTCCCTGCATGTTTGGGTCGGTACAGTCTCGGTTGTATCAGTATGTGTAGGCTCAATGTCCACAGTCCCTTTTGTTTGTGGTGCAAGTGTGTGTACAGCCTGTTTTGTTGCTAATGTTGGTGTTGGCACTGCTTGACGATGACGTCGGTTACGCCTCAGTACCGCTCCTTGATCCGTCTCGATGACATAGGAACGAGGTGTTACACTTTCGTGCCTGATCACTGCTGGTGAAGCCCAGACCTTCTCGTGGTCCAGCTTGGTAAGAACAGTGTCACCTGGTCTTAGTGTTGACAGATTCTTAGCTCCATTGCGACGATTATAGTAGAAAGCTTGTCTGTCTTTCTCTATTTTGTCTTTCAGCATGACAGACTTCCTATTTGGCCACCTGGGATGAAGATTCTTCTCTAGGGTTGGAAGTGTTGTTCTGATTTTCCTTCCCATAAGAAGCTCTGCCGGACTAACTCCAGTAGTGGCACAGGGAGTCGATCGGTAGCACATGAGGGCTAACAGAGGATCTGTCTGCTTCAGAATTCTTTTTGCAATCTGCACAGCCCTTTCGATGTGACCGTTTCCCTGAGGATGGTGAGGACTTGATGTAATGTGTTGGAAATCCAGCCGATTGGCTAGTTCTCGAAACTCTGCACTAGAGAACTGAGGACCGTTGTCACTCACCACCTCATTTGGAATTCCGAATCTGGCAAAGACAGCCGTCAACTTTTGTGTGACATGAGATGTCGTTGTAGAAGGTAAGTGCAGTATCTCCAGAAATCTGGAATAGTAATCGGACACAATTAGATAATTCTGTCCACGGTGTTCACAAAGATCAGCTGCGATTCTTTTCCAGGGTCGTTCTGGGAGTGGTGTGGAGATCAGGGGCTCTTTCTGCTGTGTACTTCTCAACTCTTGGCATATCTGACATGACAGCACTGTGTTCTTTATGTCCGCTGAAATTCCCGGCCACCACACAGACTCCTGCGCTCTCTCTCTAGACTTTGTAAGGCCCTGGTGACCTTCGTGAATCTTTTCCAGGATCTCCTTCCTCATCGCCCTTGGCACAACGATTCTTCTTCCCTTGATCACTAAGCCCTCATGCTCTGAGAGCTCTGCTTTTGCAACCGTATAGTCTCTGGCTGCTGCCGGAACTTGACTGCGGTGTTGTGGCCATCCAGCTCTGATCAGCTTAATTACGGCTTGTAGCTCACCATCTGTTATAGTGGCGTTTCTGATACAGTCCATTTTATGGGGCGTCGCAGGTACCCCTTGTATTACTGCATTCACGTAGCGCTCCACATCGGCATGCGTTTCTGAATCTTTAGTGATAACAGTTTGCGGGCTTCTGGACAGTGTATCTGCAACGACAAGTGTCTTGCCTGGCGCATACTCTGCTTTGGGCTTAAACCGCATTAGACGCATCAAAAGTCTCTGGCACCGTACAGGAACGTTGTCAAGACTTCTGCTATTGATGAGAGGAACCAGCGGCTTATGATCCGTCACCAGCTTAAACTCATCCAAGCCGCTTAGATACTTTTCAAACCTCTCACATGCCCACACACCAGCCAGACATTCTTTCTCGATCTGTGCGTATCGGGTTTCTGCATCAGTGAGACATCTGGAGCAGTATGCTACCGGCTTCCATCCTTCTTTGTGTAGCTGCAAGAGCACCCCCCCAAGTCCATAACTGCTTGCATCAGCCGAGACAGCAGTGGTCTTAGTGACATCATAATACGCAAGAACTGAAGCACTTGCTCTAAACTAGAGTCGTGTTGTTCCAGGGAGGACCCGTAGACCAGTATATCGTCCATGAAGACCTCTACCCCCTCCAGACCTTGAAGCGTCTCCTGCATTTTCCTCTGGAAGATCTCTGGAGCGCTCGAGATCCCGAAGGGAAGCCTCCTGAAACAATATCTCCCAAATGGTGTGATAAAGGTGGTAAGTCTGCAGCTATCTGGATGAAGAGGGATTTGCCAGAATCCGCTGGCTGCGTCTAAGGAAGAGAAAACTTTTGCGCCAATCAGTTTGGCAATAATCTCCTCTGCAGTAGGTAGCACGAAATGTTCTCGTTTTACTGCTTCATTCAATCTTTTGAGATCCACGCAAATGCGTGCTTTGCCATTTTTCTTCAGAACGGGAACCATTGGTGCACACCATTCAGTCGGTTGTGTCACGCGCTCTATGACGCCATTTTTCTCCATCCTTTGCAACTCCTCTTTCACCTTTTGCAGCATTGGTATTGGAACTCGCCTCGCTGTGTGTGTCTGACATGGCTGTGCTGAGTCTTTTAACTGAATTTTGACGGGGTCGGTTTTTAGTGTGCCGTGCTCACCAAACGCATCATAGTCAGTGGCCACCAGGTTCGCCTCCTCCACTCTCCTTACCAAGTTCATATCAGCTGATAGAGACCGACTCAGCAGGTTATTGACTTTGTATCCACGGACCACATAGGCAGAAAATGGATACAACTGTCCTTTGTACACTGCAGTGGCATGGAACAGACCCAGACAGTCTATCTTCCCCCTAGGGCTATCCAGTGTAACATTAGCTGGCTCTAGTGTCTTTACTGGGACTAGTGTGTTGAAAGTCTCTTCTGCCACAATGTTTACGTCAGCCCCTGTATCAATTTTGAAATTTACAGGGGTCGCCCCAATCAGGAGCTGCACCATCCACTGGTCTTCTCGTTCATCTACATTGTAAACTGAACCCAGAAAGTATGAAGGCTGGTCTAAACGTTCTGTGACTTCTCTCACTGACCTGTTACTGTGGCAGACTCTGGCCCAGTGTCTGATTTTTTGGCATTTGTGGCATTTGCCTTTCTTTGCAGGGCAGCGCTCATCACTTGCATGCACAGCATTTCCACAATATCCACATTTTCCATGACTGTCAGCTCGGATTTTGTCTTTAGGCTTGCGCTGTCCCCTCACAGGTTGCTTACTTGTGCTGACAACTGCTCTGACCATGCTCACCGTCTCGCCTTGCATGCTGACTTGTGTGGCCACCTCCTCCGATTGACGAACAGTCTGGATTGTTTGTGCTAGTGTGAGATCAGTGATCAACTGCAGCCTCCGAGAGAGACTTTATCCAAAATGCCGACCACAATGCGGTCGCGAATCGTTTCGTCCCTCATGGCGCCAAACTCACAGTGCTCAGACAGCTCGTACAGTGCTCTGATAAACGCTTCTGCTCTTTCGCCGGGTTGTTGCACTTGCTGGTGAAAGCACGCACGTTCGTGAATGACATTTCTCCTCGGGAAAAAGTACTCGTTAAACTTTCCCAGGACTATTTCAAAGTCGTTTTTCTGTCTATCCTCTGCGAACACGAACGATTTATAAATATTCTCTGCCTCACTCCCCATGGCGTAAATGAGACAACTCACTTGCACTTCTCCATCCTCTTTATCTAGCTTTGTAGCCGTTCGGAAGCGCTGAAATCTTTGTCTCCAATCCATCCACTCCGTTGGCTTGTCGAAAGAAAAACTCGATGGTGGATTAAACTTCGCCATTATCCGCCATTTCTGACACCATGTAAAATGACCGTAAATAGGCAGTTTCTCTCTTTATGAACGTCACGTTTATTCACATCCAGCCATATACTAGTTCACATATACTGATTTCCCCCGCGTCATCCCCCGACACGCCCCTGATGATTCACGTCACTCAGATTTAAAGTAACAGTGTTGAAACCACCATACACTATATCACATCACATGACACGGTGATATGAAGTGACACAGAGGAGACAGTTGACAAAGGAACTGTTGAATAAAGTCATTATTTTTGTTTCATTGTTTACAAAAAGTATTCGTCGCTTCATATGACTCAGATTACATGGCAGATGGAGTATTCTGAAGACACCTTTCATGACTTTTTATGGACCATGACACGGTTATTTACTTGGCAGTCTATGGGACAGTCTCATGCCTCCAGGTTTTCATCCAAAATATCTTAAATTGTGTTCTGAAGACAACTGGAGCTTTTACAGGTTTGGAACGACATGGGGGTAGGTGATTAAAGAGTAACTAAACCCTAAACCAACTTTTTTTAGTTAATGATCTGTAAGAATGGGGCTTTATTATTGCTGTTCATTGATTCGAGTAACTTTTTTGACATTTGAGTATAAAATGTTTTAATTCTACAATATATGGTGTAAAAACAGAGTGCCGCCCTCTTCAGGTTGAATGCAGGTGACGTAAGCAGTTTCCAGCTCACCATGCCCCTTGGTACGAGCTACCACACCCTTGGCAGTATAAAACCATCTTGTTCCGTCAAAATCACTTTGGTGAGTCAGGAGTTGGAATTGCGAGTATTGAAAACGAGCAGGATAGACTATTATAACATCTATTTAGCATAGCATTTATATAGTTTAGATTATTTCGTGTAGCCTATGTAGTTAATTAGCATAGCTGTTCGTGTAGCGTTAGTATTGTTAGAAGCATAGTTAGTGGCATAGTATTGCATCAGTTAGGATAGCTTCAATTTGGCGTAGATTTATCTGTATTTAGTACAGTGGTCAGGATGGTATGTATGTGCAGTGTTGCTGGTTGCGACAGCACTGCTAAACTGCATAGTTTTCCAGCAGACTTAAATTAAGCACCAGTGGTTGCATGCACTTGGCCTGGAGGACCGCAAGTTCCCGCCTAGAGCTGAAGTGTGCAAACTGCATTTTACACGGGATTGCTTCTCCAACGCAATGGAGGTGGAAATGGGCTTCTCCACACAGCTCGCACTGAAAAGCGACGCGGTGCAGGAGTTAAGACTGCAGTTTGAGCCAGCGGCTCGAATTGATATGGCTCATGCCACAGACACCTCGACATCCTCCACTTCAGGTGAAGGTGGGGGAGAAAAGTCCTCTACTTCAAATGAACACTCTGTTGCGAAGCTACTTGCGTCACTACAGTCACTCTCGATTTTAGCGAGTCTGACAGCAGCTGTCAATTAATCCGTCACTGCGGGTCTCGGGTTCATGTCTGGCACTCAGCCCCGCCCTCGGTTCGTCCCCTCGATCTCTGCTGTGCTCTGCCCACTTTTCAGCATTTTTCAAATATTGCCAGTGGGTAGAGTCAGGCTCTGACCAGTTTAGTTACCCTTTAATTACAAAAATGTAATTTTAGGGTGTAGTATCCCTTAAAATACTAATGAACAACTAGGGGTGTGCAATATGACAATTTTTGATCGTAGATGATAAAAAGGTCTCCACAATCTGCTTTTGAAGGAATGTAGTACGTATATGTAGCACGTAGTATCGTGCTACAGTGCACATTCTATCAGCTGCAATTCTGGAGCCTCCGTCATATAGGCCGTACAATGCCACATGCATTCACAGCAGTGTTAACTCAGCAGTAAAGTTACTCATGTGCTAAGCATGTGCTTTTAAATGTTTCATTCGCGTGCTAGTCTGACCGGTGCGATTTCTGAGCACCGCATACACCCGAAGGGCATGCGCTAAAGCCTGTCAAATAAAACTAGAAAATAAAACAAAACAAAAAGAGAAAAATCACTCACTGCTCTTGACTGGAGAAATTGAATACAGTTTCTTTAGAAATCGGTTCATATAGTATTTTATTTGTACATTTGTTCATTTAATTTCTTGAATGGTCCTGCTAAATGCACCTATTGCACCTGAAAATAAAGCACAGTTTGTTTTATTTGTATGTCATGTGTAGTTGTAATGTCTTTGTCATTCTTTTATCCTTATTAAAAAACAAAAAATTTTATCCTCACCCTCTTTGGCCTAAATATATGACAATCTTTTTTTATGTTACCTTAATAGGCTTTGTCTTTATAATAGGGAAATTTGTTTGGATGTAATTCTCAGACAACTTGCAAAATAGTAAAACCAACATGACAAACAATTGTGATAAAATCGTGAATCGTGATATTTCTAAAAAATATATATATTTTTTCCATACCGCCCACCCCTATGAACAACCAATATACAGGTGCTTCTCAATAAATTAGAATGTAGAGGAAAAATTCATTTATTTTAGTAATTCAACACAAATTGTGAAACTTGTGTATTAAAATAAATTTGTTGTACACAGACTGAAGTAGTTTAAGTCTTTGGTTCTTTTAATTTTGATGATTTTGGTTCACATTTAACAAAAACCCACCAATTCACGATCTCAACAAATTAGAATATGAAGACGATGAAGATGTATTATTGATAATATTGTATAACCAGGTACCTCAACAACATCCTCAAAACGTCCCTAAAATTTTGCAGGTAAAATGTTCTAGATTTGTTATGTCACATTACAAGAAAGTTTGATAAAATAATAATAATAACAATAATACTAATAATAATCTCAGGCCTCAGTGATTTTCCTATAACGTTCTCCTAATGTGGCTGAGAGAATATTCTTTCTTTGTTATCTTGAAACATTGTAACAATATTGTATCGTGATACAGGTGCATCTCAAATGAGAATGTTGTGGAAAAGTTCATTTATTTCAGTATTTCATCACAAATTGTGAAACTCGTGTATTAAAATAAATTCAATGCACACAGACTGAAGTAGTTTAAGTCTCTGGATTTTTTAATTGTGATGATTTTGGTTCACATTTAACAAAAACCCACCAATTCACTATCTAAACAAATTAGAATATGCACTCTAAAAAACGCTGGGTTGTTTTTTCAACCCAAATGCTGGGTTGAGGCCGTTGGATAGGATTTTGGGATGTTTTAACCCAAGTTTGGGTTGAAAATTGGTCTCCGTTGTAACCCAGCGGGGCTGGGTTGAGAACGCGGACGTGAAGGAGAGCACGCACGTCACATCAAGATCGTATGTCCCCAGTGCGAGCAGCCGCCATTTTCTCATCGTGAAAGAAGCTAGAAGCGAGTGAAAGACAATGGTAAGTAAATATTCAAAATGTAAAGTTATCGTTTATTGTTTACCCAGTTGTATGAAAGGCGGAAGGTTTTATGAAAGGCGGAAACAAAGGAGCTTAACGTTATATTTTAAAAAAAAAAAAATAAATGGTCGCGGTTTTCGCCTCAGACACGGAGGTCTTAACGGCATCATTTAACGTTACTGAACGGAAGAGGTAATTTTAATATAACGTCCGTGGATGTATTTTGTCATATTTACATAAGATTTTACATTATCTGTACTTTTTGATTTTACATTATCTGTACTTTTTGAGGCGTTAATAGACTGTTATGGTCACGGTTACGCTTATGTTAATTTGTCTTTTTTTTTCGCGGTTAAACTGAAAGTATGTTAGTCTCCTAAAGGAAACGGCATTGTATAGTAAAGACTAGCATAATTATTTTGAGGCTGTTGAAGTGGTAACTGTTAAAAGTATGTTTTACATGTAATATTTCAGACTTTTCGAGCTCGTGTCTTCACTGTGTCTGCACCGAGAGTTAAAGACAGAAGCTATTTGTGTGAGAGTGACTGACTGACTGAGGAGGAGGAGGTGTTCTCAGCTTCTTCTGAAGAGAGGGACAGACGGTTTAAGGAGAGTAAACTTCAGAATAACATCGTTATATTTATTTTTACTAAGACTAAAATAATGTTTGTTTTGCAGATGTTGAATTCCAGAGACAAGATAACTTCATTCTTTTGAGACTGATGATTTTTTTTTATTTTTTTTTTTTTATAAAATTATTGTTTCTGTTGTGCCCTGCCTGTTTACTTCACATTTTGATTCAACAACAGTGTGATTATATGTTCATATTTTATTGAAACCATTGATGTCCCTCTTTGCAGAACTCAAACTAACTTTGGAGTTAAGGACACAGAACTCTGCTTGTGTGAGGAGGTGGTTTTCTCAGCTTCTTCTGAAGAGAGGGAATGATAGTTTAAGGCAAGTAAACTTCATAATTTCATGTTATCAGTTGTTGTTGTTTTTTTACTAAGAGTAAAATAATGTTTGTTTTTTGTTTTTGTAGATGTTAAAAGCCAGACATGGGAGAGCATCATTCTTTTGAAATTTTATGTAAGTTATATTTAGAAAATAAATGTTTCTGTTGTCTCCTGTCGGTTTACTTCACATTTTGATGCAACAACAGTGTGATTATGTGCTCATTTCATTAAAACTATTGAGGTCTGTGTTTTGCATTGCAGGACTCAAACCAACTTTGGAGTTGTCTGATTTGGAGAGTCATCATTCTTCCCTCTTAAAGGTAAAGTTCACACAAAAAATCATTTACTTGCACTCATGTCATTCCAAACCTATAACTTGAATGACTTGAATATATCGAAATTAATATATTTTTCATTTTCTCATAATTTTGTTAATCCATTTATAGTCTAGATAATCAGTATTTTCAAGCCTCATAAATACAGAGTTATTGTAGAAGTAATTCATTCTGATATTTATATATGAATAAATCTTAAATTATATGATAGCAAACATGTATGTTCAAAATAAAATACTGGTCTCCCAGAATAGCAATGGAGGACACAAATTAAGAGAATATTAAATATATTTATTTGTTTTCCAAAAATGAGCAGAGTTTGTATGAGTCTGGAACAACATGTTGGAAAGTAAATTAAGATTTTTTTTTTTTTGGTGAACTAACCGTTTGAAGAGCAGCCATCTACTTACATGAACATTTGTGAGGTATGTGAATGGCATGTCTGTTTTAATGTTTCAGTAAAGAAGTTTTCTGAAAGCAATATTTATTCAAACAATATTACATGCCCTCACCCTAGTGCTGCCATTATAGCCTTCACAAGAGCTGTGGTAGACCGAGACATTAAACAACCACACAAAGTGCTGAAATTATAAAACAGATTATTTACCTATCCTCACGAATGTGAATACACCTCTATCTGAAAATGGATAGTTTAATTAAATGTTTTATTTTTTCAAATGTGTTTCTCTTTCTAGGCCACTGATGAAGAGCAGGCAGTGACTGGGATGAATGCTGGTCAAAGAAGAGAACGTTCTTTCCTCTAAACTGATGCAGCAGTGGTTTTAAAGGAGGACACTGCCCTGGATGATGTAGAAGATGTCACATGTGCTGATGAGGCTTCTTCATGACTACATCAGTTATGCTAAAGAGATCATGAAAATTGACCGTGATGCATGATCTGTATTCATGGACTATGAAACAAACTGTAAGTGTATAATTTGTAAAAACAATGTTAAATGCTTTTTCTGTGTTGTTTAGTAGAAGAGTTTAAACTCTTGTCAGTCATACACATACTCACATTCTTTCACACACACACACACACACACACACACACACACATGCGTCTGTTAAATCTTATAATATCAGAATTAATTCTGTGATTTATTTGTGTACTGTCATGCCAGAATAGTTTGTAAAGAACATAACTTTACATAACATAACATAACATAATATATAAAATTGAACAAAATCCAATTTGATCTTAAGTTATATTCAACAAATGTTCATGGTTAATGGCATCCTTTTCTGCATTTCTTCTTACATGTTACTTTTTTACTTTTCTCTTGTTTTTAATAAATATTTTCCTATTGATAATTGTTATGTGTGTAAAAGTGATATTTAAAATGAACAATATTTGTAGGTTTAATGCCTAGCTCAAATTGGGTTAATTTTAACGTAGCAATGCTTTAAATGGTCTCTCAGTTTGGTTCACTAGGCTACACAATCATGAGGTAGAATGCTAATCTGACAGTTGTCCAGAAGACAATCATTGACACCCTTCACAAGGAGTGTAAATCACAAAAATGAATTGCCAGTAAGCTGGCTGTTCCCAAAGTGCTGTATCCAAGCATGTTAACCGGAAGTTCAGTGGAACGAAAAAAGTGGGGGAAAAAAAGATGCACAAACAACCGAGAAAACCACTGCCTTATGAGGACTGTCAAGCAAACTGTATTCAAGAATTTTAGAGAATTTCACAAGGAATGCACTCAGGCTTGGGTCAAGGCATCAAGAGCCACCACACACTGACATGTCAAGGAATTTGGCTACAGTTGTCGTTTTCCTCCTTTTATGGCACTCCTGTACCACAGACTTCAAGCCCAAGATTGAAAACCAAAAGCACTGTACCCGTTTACCAAGAAATCTTAGAGCACTTCATGCTTCCTTCTGCTGACCAGCTTTTTGAAGACTATTATTTCATTTTCCAACAGGATTTGGCACCTGCCCACACTGCCAAAAGCACCAAAAGTTGTGTTGGTGTGCAGTGCCACAAACTGATCATCTCCTTGCCACATTGAATTGAGGCAGTAATTAAAGCAAAAGAAGCCCCTACCAAGTATTAAGTACATGTACAGTAAATGAACATACTTTCCAGAAGGCCAACAACTGACTAAATGTTTTTTATTATTATTATTACTGGTTTTATGAAGTATTCTAATGTGCTGAGACAGTGAATTGGTGGGTTTTTATTAAATGTGAGCCAAAATCATCACAATTAAAATAACCAAAAGACATACACTACTGCAGTCTGTGTGCATTGAATTTATTTAATACACGAGTTGAATTACTGAAATAAATGAACTTTTCCTTGACATTCTAATTTATTGAGATGCACCTGTACTAGTAATATGCAAGCTAATAAGCAAAAAGTTAAAAGTGAGAGTTGAACTCTAAAATTAAATGTTACCAATATTAACGTGACCTAGAAATTAGAAACGGATTAAGTTACAGTACCTTTGTTGTAAATGAAGACTTTTATTGCGTCATCCGTGTTCATCTTCAAGCAGGCAGTTTGGGTTCTGGGTGAAAACAAATCTAGCTGTTATTAAAAAGCAGCATCCAAAATGAATGCAACGTTCATATAATTCTAAGAAAGTAGGATCCAGCCCCAATACTGAAAGATATCTAACGCTATAACAAATGTCCATGTGAAATGCTAAAAGTATTTTTTAATATAAAAAGAAGAATCGTGTCATCCTAGATTGAAACTGATTTTTGTGTATGCAAATACGCAAAGGATAAAAAGAAATACGTAAACTGAAAAAGCCATAAAGAAATGTATCGTTACAGGAAATTATTGTGGAAGAGAGAGTTCCGCTGACCTGGACACAGGTTTGTTGTTTTGGCCACGCACTGTAAAGTACCTGCGAGTCAAGCATCCTACAGCACCTCTGTACCCGATTCCGCCGCGTTTTAAGTGTGAAAAACTCAGTCCGTACTCACTTAAGTTCCATCAAATTAGACTATTCCGACCACGCACACTGTACACCAGGGGTCTCCAACCTTTTTGTGAGTGAGGGCTCCCTGAAGGGATAAAATAGTCTTGAGGGCTACTTGTTTGAAATAATGCGCACACACGCACACACACACACACAGTGTGTGTGTTTAACTAAATTAAAATGCTGCTCCTCTGCGAGACACAGAGAGAACAAGAGAGGTGCGCGCACGAGACGCAGAGCGAGAGAGAGACAGAGACAGAGAGGTGTGTGCGCGCGAGCATGCGCAGGAAGAGAGAGAATGAATTATCATTGCAATTTTCAAATAAAATTATTTTCTGTTGAAAACCAGACTTTTTTCCACAAAAATCTGTTTTTGTCCCAAAAATACGTCAGGAAAATGGGGGGTGGGGGTCGTCTTATATTCAGGGTCGTCTTATAGTCGGGTATATATTAGGGGTGTAACGGTTCACAAAAAAAATGGGTTGGTTCAATACGATACAGTAGTGACACGTTTTGGTACGTTTTCGATAGAGCAAAAAGGAAGAAATGCAATTTTTTTTATATATAAAAATAAACACTTTTAAAACATGTCATAAAATAAACAAACACTGTGGCACTTTTTCACATTACTTTTTTAATCACCAAAATATGTCTATGTAATGAAATGAATATTGACATCATGGCATAATATGTAAATCACTTCTCACAAGCATTTTAAATTATTATTAATAATTAAATTATTTCTATTTATCAATCAATCAATCCTATTTATAGGAATTTATATAAAATATGTACATTTATATTTGTATTTATAATTTTCTCTCTGTAGATCCCATTACACTGAACACATTTACACATTTGAACACAATTTTAATACAAAATGTCAAGAGTTATTTGTCACACTTACAACAATAAATAGGCCAAATCAGCCTGCTTTTATGGGCAAAAAAACAACCACCTTTTAATGGGAAGCTTGGCACCGCATAACGTCCACAAGTGCCCTATAATCGGGAGTATAACCCGACACTGTTACTCTAATTGAGTCCTCCAAATGTCCATCAGTAAGGCGTGTTCTGTGTTTGTTCTTAATAAAATTCATATCTGAAAATGCAGATTCACACAGGTACGTTGAGCCAAAAAGACAGGCAACTTTCGTTATGTTAACGTATTTCTCTGGGTCAACAAGTTTCCAAAATTCTGTTGCCCCCTGATGGGCTTTGAGGTTAATGTCACTCTGCAGAGTGAGAATCTCCATCTCAACCTCACTAGAAACCAGGTTAAATGCATCACTTAGTTTTTCAGAAATGTGCAAAATGTCCACTTGCATGAAAGGATTTGCAATGAATGACATGCATGGTTCCAGACTATCAAAGTCATTAAATCTGTCCTCAAATTCTTGTCCAAGCCTTTGTCAGGAGTTCAAAGTAATTGTGTTTTGCTCTGTCAAAGACCGCAGTTGCAGAATCATTGTTACTTAGCATCGACTGCATGGATGGAAAGTGATGCAGTTTCTTCCTCTTCAAGTACGTGGAGAAAAGGCTAATCTTGGCTTTGAAAGCATTTACAGCACTGATCATCTCACTGATTGTCTTATTTTTGCCTTGCAGTTCACAGTTCAAATTATTCAGTTTCACAGTGATGTCAGTTAGGAAGGCAAGGTCCAGTAGCCACTCAGTGTCCTGAAGCATGGCGGTGTCCTCCCCTCTGGATTCCATGAACACTTTCATTTCAGAAAAACGTTGCAAAATCCTTCCTCTGCTCAGCCATCGAATTTCAGTGTGAAGCAATAGGTCACCATACTCAGCTGACAGCTCCTCCAGAAGTACCTTGAATGACCTGTGCTGTTTCGCTTTGGACCGGATGCTGTTAATGATTTTAACGACTGGAGTCATGACGTGATCAAATCCCATCACTTTGGCGCACAGTGCCTGTTGGTGTATAATGCAGTGGTAATGTAGAAACTTTGGGAAATCTGGGTCTCCTCTGCATAGCGCAACGAAGCCAGCATGCTGGCCAGTCATTGCAGGGGCTCCATCAGTTGTTACCGATAACAACTTTTCAAATGACACGTTCTTTTCCATGAAGTACTTCTTCACTGCATCGTAAATATCAACACCCCTCGTTGTTGTCTTGAGGGGCAGTAATGTTAAAAATTCCTCTTTCACTGACAAATCACTAAATACCATTCTGATGAAAACCATGAGCTGCGCTGTACTACTAGAATCCACAGATTCATCACACTGGATGGAGAACCATTTGCACGAATCCAAGTCTTTCTCCAGCTGCTCCGTTACGTTTGCTGACATAGCCGAGACTCGTCTCGCAATAGTGTTAGCCCCGAGTTGAACATCGGACACTGAGGACATTATTTCATTTCCATTCTTGTGATCTTTAAACAGAGTGTTTGTTATCATTGCTCCCTTGACAATTTCACCATCAGAGAACGGTTTTTTGTGTTTCGTTAAAAAATGAGCAACTCTAAATGAAGCTTCGGTTGCAGCCTGTGACTTTTTAGCGGGTTTTGTAAAAAATGATTGCTGCCTGCTTAATGTTGTTTTCATCTCACTAACTTTTTCTTTTCTAAGTGATGTACCTGGTGGATAACGAACATTGAAGGTCTTGTGGGTTGTGGTGAAATGTCTCTCCGCATTGTGTCTCTTGGCAACCGCAATGCTAGCGCCACAGATGAGGCATACAGCTTTATCTTTAACGTTGGTGAAGAGGAATTCTGTCTCCCACTCCTCGTTGAAATAATAAGTCTTCTTCTTTTTTGCATGACTTGCATCATCAGCCATAATTAATCTTTTTTTCTTTTTTATAGTTCAATTTATCTCATGTATGTACCGTCTGCCCGCGACCGCCTCAACTCACAGAAGTGACGGTTTTTTTTTTTTGCACAACGTAATGTAGCCTATGTCAACGTACGTTGACTCGACGTGCAGATTCTAAATATTTTAAATTATTGAATTATTTTATTATATTATTATGTTTTAATGGTATATGAAATATCACCAATAGTTATTTTCTCATTTTATGCCATTATCATAAAAAGAAAAAAAAAATAATGAAAGATTACAATTCAGGCTATTTATAGAACGTGCTCGGCGGGCGACTCAGAGACTCCATGCGGGCTACCAGGTGCCCGCGGGCACCATGTTGGAGACCACTGCTGTACACCAATATCTTCAAAAACCGTTTGGCGTTAGCGCGGTTCATCGATTTCAAATTAGCTTAAGTCACGAGAAAAGTATGCAGTGATTGGTGGATTTAAACTTGGCCCAATCAGCGCATAGAGCATCACAGTTCCGCCCACAGCCGGTGCCGGAAGTAAAAATTCAATACAATTTCTGCATTGACAGTTGGGGTATAAGCCATAAAAACGTAACCATACATGGTAGACTTAAAACCAGTTACGGCTGTACTAAGCGATAGTATATGCTCATATAAACGCCAAAGGTTCATGGGGCTCTAACCTTGTTTTGAGATAAATGCCTTTTATTCGCGATGTCTTGGATAAGTACTTCATTACCCACAATCCTGAACAATCCCACAATCCCACAGTGATGCATCTGATTGGTGGAACTCGTGTAACAATCTGGTTAAACCCCGCGAAGGTCTGTGAAGACAGAAGATCATTAATAAAAAAATAAAATAAAAACAAAACCTGTGTTGCGTTTTTTGCACAGTAGACTTATCAGTGCAATCATGATCTCCTTGGCTGCCATGATGGCTTTTTTCAAGGAGGAAAACAAGTGTTCAAAGGGGTGAAAACCACTTCAGATAGGGTCATGTAATATTAGTTGAGTGTAGCGTGTCCGAGGGTCAGCTTGTGGGTTTTGTAAGGGCCAGCCTGAGGGACAAGACCTACAAAGTTGTAGTGAGTTTTGCAGGGAGGTTGGTAACTTTACTTAGCATTATCGTCCACTTTAGCTAGGCTACTGTAGCTTTCATATGGTATGAGACGAGTCATATCAAGCATTTTATAATACTTGCCAATGTGTTTTTGATAACATTTTATATTATGCTACCTCAACAACATCCTCAAAAGGTTGCAGGAAGAATGTTCTAGCTTTGTTTTTACTTAACGTTATAGGAACATTTTTTTTAATTATAAACCTTCTTAGAGCATTTTTTAAACATTACATTCAAATGTTTTCTTTAAAACATTTAAAAATCTTTTACGGAATGTTAGCCAAAGTTATGAGATGGTTCCCTGCTAGCTAAGCAGTCAACATTTTTGTGATTCCATTCTTTTAGAAACCATGCACAGGAAGCATATGTACTTTTGGTACTCAGTGAAGAGTCAGCAGTACAGTTGTATTATAATATAATGGAGAAGGGTCTGGCTGCAGACTTGCACTCTCAGACTCTAGCGCTTCCACTAGTGACAACACTTGAAGTCTTTTTTATTTTATATTTTATTCTACTTATTGGTTACTTTTTGTTTGAATCTCTCAACATTTGTTTTTCTTTTGTTTAGGTATCGTTGACTGGAAGACTGTCAGTCCAGATGTGAGAAGGACATACAGAGTGGAGTTGGAGCTCAGCAGGTGTGATGGCTGTATCTGTTCTATGGACTGCTACTGCAGAATGAATAAATTAATGAATGAGTGGTTTATCTATCTATCATCTATCTATCTATCTATCTATCTATCTATCTATCTATCTATCTATCTATCTATCTATCTGTCTTACTATATATATATATATATATATATATATATATATATATACAGGTCCTTCTCAAAAAAATTAGCATATTGTGATAAAAGTTCATTATTTTCCATGATGTAATGATAAAAATTAAATTCATTGCACACCAACTGAAATATTTCAAGTCTTTTATTGTTTTAATACCGATGATTTTGGCATACAGCTCATGAAAACCCAAAATTCCTATCTCAAAAAATTAAATAAAATATGTGTATCTCTTATAACCAGACTGCAATCAGAAGAATTCCAGTTAATCAAGTATCTACAAAATACCTACTCTATAATCAATGCATTAAATTACATTAAAGACAAAAACAAATTAAACAAGCAAATGAAATGATAACTCGCATGTATCTGATCCACTGATGAAAGCGATTTAAAGCGCGTGCCAGCATCAGTTGTGCGCTCGGATATTGGCATTGATTTGCCGTCATAAGAAGGCCATCATTGACACCCTCAAGCGAGAGGGTAAGACACAGATCAAGGCACCTCAAGGCACCTCAGTGGGAAGTCTGTGGGAAAGAAAAAGTGTGGCAAAAAACGCTGCACAACGAGAAGAGGTGACTGGACCCTGAGGAAGATTGTGGAGAAGGACCGATTCCAGACCTTGGGGGACCTGCGGAAGCAGTGGACTGAGTCTGGAGTAGAAACATCCAGAGCCACCGTGCACAGGCGTGTGCAGGAAATGGGTTACAGAGAAGCAGCACTGGACTGTTGCTCAGTGGTCCAAAGTACTTTTTTCGGATGAAAGCAAATTTTGCATGTCATTCGGAAATCAAGGTGCCAGAGTCTGGAGGAAGACTGGGGAGAAGGAAATGCCAAAATGCCTGAAGTCCAGTGTCAAGTACCCACAGTCAGTGATGGTCTGGGGTGCCATATCAACTGTTGGTGTTGGTCCACTGTGTTTTATCAAGGGCAGGGTCAATGCAGATAGCTATCAGGAGATTTTGGAGCACTTCTTGCTTTTATCTGCTGAAAAGCTTTATGGAGATGAAGATTTCGTTTTTCAGCACGACCTGGCACCTGCTCACAGTGCCAAAACCACTGGTAAATGGTTTACTGACCATGGTATTACTGTGCTCAATTGGCCTGCCAACTCTCCTGACCTAAACCCCATAGAGAATCTGTGGGATATTGTGAAGAGAAAGTTGGGAGACGCAAGACCCAACACTCTGGATGAGCTTAAGGCCGCTATCGAAGCATCCTGGGCCTCCATAACAACTCAGCAGTGCCACAGGCTGATTGCCTCCATGCCACGCCGCATTGAAGCAGTCATTTCTGCAAAAGGATTCCCGACCAAGTATTGAGTGCATAACTGAACATAATTATTTGAAGGTTGACTTTTTTTGTATTAAAAACACTTTTCTTTTATTGGCCGGATGAAATATGCTAATTTTTTTAGATTTTCATGAGCTGTATGCCAAAATCATCAGTATTAAAACAATAAAAGACCTGAAATATTTCAGTTGGTGTGCAATGAATCTAAAATATATGAAAGTTAAATTTTTATCATTACATTATGGGAAATAATTAATATATATATATATATATATATATATATATATATATATATATATATATATATATATATATATATAATTATATATAATATATATATATATATATATATAATTTATTTATATTTTTTACTTGAATTGGCGACTGAAACTGAATGCTAAATAAATGTTTTAGTGGATAAAGCTGTGTCTGTTTGCTTAATTGGTTAATGTCACCTAAGATAAGGTTACTAAACTCTTCTGACTAATTTGATAATTTAGTGGTTTTGTCAAATATGTATTTTTCTCTATCAGACAAAACCTAGTTTTCTAGGGTAACATTTTACAATAGAGTTTTACTTGAGAAAGCCAACTTACTGAAATCCTATTTATGTTGGCTTGGCAACAAGCCAACTACTGTTATGCTATTTAAACTTCTCCTTCTTATTATTTTTCCGAGACTAAATTTCCAAACGTATCTCCTCCTAGGGCTTTAAAGCCACAAGCCCCAAACTCGGCAGACACCTGCGGGATAGAGCGGTGCTTGTTGCTATATATTTTCAGACTGATCAGACTTAAAGTTTTTTTTTTATTAATTTTTTAATGTAAAAATACATTACCCATAGACTTACATTGTCTGACCCGGATCCCCAGATTAAGGGAGGAGTCGGGTTTCGTTTCACTTTTAAACCAGTTAAAAATACAAGTAAATAATACAATTTCCCTCAAACTGACAAGCTAAACCAACATATCTGATTATTGCAGGGGTGAGGGCTCATTAATAATTGATTTCTGGGCAGAGAGCAGTCAGAAAGACGAGAGAAGAATCACTGCTGGTCAGCTCAAGCATTGTCTCCACGGAGCTCACAACGAGCGAATTTATTCTTATTTAAGACCTTTTAAAAATAAAATATTACGGCGATTGCAAGCAATCTACCCGTTAGAACACACAAAGAGCTAAATTCAGATGTTTCTGAACTGTTTAAAGTAATAACATGATATATTCTCGCGATGTATTTCTCTGAACACTTGAAGTCCACATAGAGAATTTACAGCCTTTCACATTAAAACACTGCAGCGAAACAGCACAAAACAATTAGAAGAATATATTATACACATGAAAATGAGTGTTTATATGTGCTTGTGAGATTTTCTCTGTCAGGCTGAACGTCACAGCGATTGCTATCCATCGTCACAATATGGTTAAGTCATTTATATATATTTTTAAGAGCTTCTTAAAATAAAATATTAATGCACACAATCCACTCATTAGAACACAACAAGAGCAAAATCCAGGTTTTTGTTGAGCCATGCAAAACGAAATATTATTTGACATTGAGGGAAAAAAAGTCACATGACAGAAGCGTTTCTGGGCGAGATCGGATAAATAAATACACATTTCATTCACACTGCCAAGCTAAACCAACATATGTTATTATTATCGGGTCAGATCTCATTAATAAACTAGAATTAAAAGTTAGTGAACTAACTTTGATGTTGGCTTGGCCATCTTGGCCATGGGGCAAAAGAGCCACAGTACTTGTGTGCCCAACATTCTTGAGTTGCCCCGCTGCAAAGAAAAAAAAAAATAATACCATAAAAAAATACACCTGCAACAGTCGTTTTCCATGGTCCCTTGCTGTTTTCCTTTTTAATAAAAAGCCTAGGCTATGATAACAGCTAGGACAGGGTTGTCTAGCTGAATGCGAAATAAGTCATGCAAAAACTATAATCTCCTAAATACCATTCAATTTGATCTTATTTTAATAGTACTGACAACATATTTAAGTTATCACACAGTACTGAAAAATTAAAGAAGGGACACTATATATAGTATACTTCGTCGAGTCAAGAGCTAAACAAAAAGTCCTGTTTCATTACAAAATACTGTACCTTTTATAAACTTTATACTATCACCACAAAATTTTAATTTATATTTATTAAAAAATAAATATTTTATAAAACTGAAACTTAAATATATTATTTCTATAGGCTATACAAAAAAGAAAAGAAAAAAGACTAAATAATAAGGCTGAATAAGCTGATCTATAGCATGTTAAATGGTGGTTGCCTGTCTATGAATGGTACACCCCTCTAAGCTCACAGAAGTGGTTTGACCCAAGTCCTCAGCAGCCAATGACATTGACCCGTTCAAACTGATTTTTAATGCGTACTTCACGTGTATTTCACGTGTATTTAACGCGTTGATTTTTCACGTGTACACAACACGTTAAATATGTGTTGTCTACACGTGAAATACACGTATTTAACGTGTTGTTGACGCGTTAAAATTCACGTGTATTTGACCCTCTTAGCCTTCCATATTTGACCCTCTTGGCCTTCCATACACATTAGATATATAATGAAGAGAGACGTGAAAAAAGGACATCGCGTTGTTTTGATATGGATTACTTTATCACAGAATATTTGTTCGGCAGCACTTGTTTAGTTTAAAAGTAGACATGTCAAGCTTTCTATAGATATATCTCTCATGTCTCTTCGTTGAGTATTCATGGAGTTACAGTTCATTTTAATGACGTGTTTGTAAATGAAGATCAGCGCAGACAAAGGCTGCAGACAGCACACCTTGTTTGTTATCTTTATTTTATAAGTGCACAAAGTTTTGTTGTTATTATGTTTGTATCCAAAAAAAGTAGACCCTTTTCAGATTCGATTGATGTATTGCTCTTATCTGTACGATTAAAACTGAAGGTGTAATTTAAGTAATTTTCGGGTATATCAGGAGAAAATGACTCAAAACGCGTATATGCAATAATCGACTCCAGGGGGTTTTAAAAGGCTGTCGTGACTTTTTTTCCTTCCAGTATTCATAAGCTGTATCACGCTGTCAAATTATATTTCATTTGGCACACATAAACAGCTCAAAAACACCTGAAATCTGCTCTTGTTGTGTTCTAATGGGTGGATTAGTGCATTCGCTGTGATATTATTTTTGGAAGCTCTTAAAAATATAAAAATGCTTTTATTCTGAGCTCGTGATAACTGGGCTGGCTGATGAAGCGCTAATTTCTCTCTCGTCTTTCTCTCTGTTCTTTGGCCCAGAGACATAATTTATTAATGAGATCTGACCCGGTAATAATAACATATGTTGGTTTAGCTTGTCAGTGTCAATGAAATGTGTATTTATTTGTCCGATCTCGCCACGAAACGCGGTTTGTCATGTGACTTTTTTTTCCTTCATGTCAAATATTGCATTTTGCACACATACACGGCTAAAAAAACCCTGGATTTTGCTCTTGTTGTGTTCTAATGGGTGGATTGTGTGCATTCGGAGTAATATTGTATTTTAAGAAGCTCTTAAAAAATATATAAATGACTTTACCATGTTGTGCAGCGCCGATCAATCTATGTGACTTTCTGTCGGGTATTTCGACATATTTTGTATTTATTTGCTGTCGGTACATAAGCAAGAAGACTTTTCTCTGCTTGCTCCCTGAACACCAGAACACCGCGGTGCTGAATTGAGCTCTTTCGCTTTTCGCTCTTTTTTTCTGTTTATTTAAACTGCGATGTGTATTTGTTCGTTCAGGTGCAGGAGGACGTGAACGTCCTGAAGGAGAGCTCGGTTCAGTGTTGCTGTTCGTGAGACGCGGCTCTCTCGTGCAGACCGAACACAGCGCGAGTCACCAGCTGCTCAGTTCAGCTTTCCCGCATCGCGGGGCTGAAGCCAACTTGATGTGTTGAATGCTCGGAGCACGTTATAAAGCGTATTCTTAAAATACACATTTCTGTTTTAATAAATGCTCATATTAAATCATAGCATAACACATAAGTAGGTACAAAAATAATCAGTGATGCATATGTGACCATTTTGGTCGCAGTGTAGTTCCCTGCTTTGTTGTGCAGCGCCGGATCAATCTATGTGAGTTTCAGTCTGATAGAGAAAATCTCACAAGCACAAACACTCATTTTCATGTGTATAATATATTCTTCCAATTGTTTTGTGCCATTTCGCTGCAGTGTTTTAATGTGAAAGGCTGTAAATTCTCTATGTGGAGTTCAAGTGTTCAGAGAAATACATCGCGAGCTCGCGGGCAGTTGGCTGCCGCGAATATATCATGTTATTACTTTAAACAGTTCAGAAACATCTGAATTTAGCTCTTGGTGTGAAGGACCTTTTCCTGGACTGTCCCCAGCTGGTGGAACGACCTCCCAATCTCAATTCGTACAGCTGAGTCTTTACTCATTTTCAAGAAACAGCTAAAGACTCATCTTTTTCGCCTGCACTTAACCAACTAACACTAGCACTTTTCCTTTTCTTGTCTTTTAATTAAAAAAAAAAAAACCTACCTATGCGTTCTATACTAGACTAACTGAGACTTGTCATGGCACTTGTATAGCCTACTGTTGTTGTTCTCTTGTTGACCTGACTGCTTCTATTGTTCTCATTTGTAAGTCGCTTTGGATAAAAGCGTCTGCTAAATGATTAAATGTAAATGTAAATGTAAATGTTCTAACGTGTGGATTGCGTGCAATCGCCGATATAATTTAATTTAAAAAGGTCTTAAATAAGAATAAATTCGCTCGTTGTGAGCTTGTGAAACCTTAGACCGGGTATTGCAACTGTAGGGGCGCAATTTTTCTCAGACAATGTCTATGGGTAATGTATTAAACATTTAAAAATTAAAAAAAAAAAAAACTTTAAGTCTGATCACTCTGAAAAGATATAGCACACACCACCGCTCTATCCCGCAGGTGTCTGCCGAGTTTGGGGCTTGTGGCTTTAAAGCCCTAGGAGGAGAAGCGTTTAGAATTTTTTAGTCTCAGAAAAATAATAATAAAAAAAAAGAAGTTTAAATAGCATAACAGTATGTTGGCTTTGCCAAGCCAACATAATTATGTCTCTGGCCAAAGAACCGAGAGAAAGACGAGAGAGAAATAATGAGCTCTTCATCAGCCAGCCCATTTGACAGCGTGATACAGCTTATGAAAAAAAGTTAAGACAGCCTTTTAAATTAAAACAGTGCAGCGAATCAACACAAAACAATTAGAAGAATATATTCAAAATGAGTGCTTGTGTGATCTTTTTGTCTTAGGTGAAAATAACATCCATCTCTCCAGCTTCAGAGGACAGTGATTCTGGCTTTTCGTCGGTAGATCGGACAAATCAAGTACACGATTATTTCAAAATTCATATTAGCTTGGCGAATATAAACGAAAACAGCCACGTGAACATAAACTGTTGAGAAATAACATCGCCGACGGCCCCAGTTTATTATTGTTTCACTTTCACAGCACGTTAAACATCACTCTTACTTTATCTAGACAAACTGTGCATCAATTGAAAGTTTAAAGACTCAAGCTTCGATATTTGACCAATGTTTTGATAAAACATTGTTGCAGTGACAGTTATTTAGTAATTTATGTCAGGAGTGCAAAATAATAAATCCGTATTGCCACATTTTGAATAGAAATTCACCACTCATTCATATTCAGTCACGTCAGCAGCGGTTTATTTGTGTTCACATAGACTCACTGAACAGCGTCAATAAGGATTTATAGACCAAAGATGCATATCCGCGGAGATATATGGATATATTTACTGATGTTTACTTCATATTGCTTCAGACAGAATCGTAATTTCTATTCATTTTCCACTGATTTACGCGATCTGATGATAAACAGCCTCTCCCAGCAATCTGTGTGTGTGTGCAGTGCTGGGTGCTCGTGTGTGTGTGTGTGTGTCAGTCAGATTCCGATTGGTCCTTCCCCATGTCAATCTTAGAGTGTCATAACCGGACACCCCACATCGTGTCACATGCTTCCTGTAAACTTCCTGGTTCATATCTTACCATAACACTGAAACACCTCTGTACACACGAAATATCAAGTGTAATAAAAGCAAAAGAATAATGATAAAAGAATAATGCGGATAATGTGTCATACCTGGCGGAGGTTCGAAAGACTCATATGAAACGGGGAGTTTTCAAAGCCAACACGCATACAGAGAGCACAGGAATGTTAACATGAGATCTTACAGAGATGACAAGTGCCATAAATCAATCTGATTAGCCTTCTCTAAAAACACACATGACAATATTTCATAAAATTCACAGTTTTACAGATTAGATTATGAAATTTTCATATGAAGCTTTGGTAGACTTGTGGCTTTAGCTACACTGTGTTGCTAAACTCATATCCTACATCAAAACATTTTTTAAATACATTAAAAAAATATGTTTTTAATATTTTTTAATTTTGTTTTTATGTTTGAGCTTATATATCGCTATTATCATAACAGTCTGAGTGATTATGTATCTAGTCAGAAAGAATCATGAGCAAAAACATTTTTATTTTGGGTATGTCATTTCTGTCTCCATGCCAAAAATGGTGGGTGACTGGTAAGGGGAGACTGCATTTACCAGCTGCTTTTAGTAAATTAGATTTTAATGGGAAATGAAGGCCACATTGCTTATGTTGTCCACACGATGGCACCACAGGATAAATACTAAATACTTCAGGATATATTCAGAGACAAAGCAGTTGGTAAATGAAATCACTTTAATATTCAAATCGATTATCATGATCAACTTCCAATTTATTTCTCAACAGTTTATGTTCAATAGCCAATTCTGTCGAAGCTATTGTCATAGCCTAGGCTTTTTATTAGAACAGAAGACAGCAAGGGTCCATAGAAAATTGCTTGGTGAATAGAAACGAAAACAACCATGTGAACTTAAACCTTTGATATATAAATCGGAAGTTGATCATGATACCGGATTTGAATATTAAAGTAACTTTATTTATCAGCGGAGCACAGGATTCTGCCTTAGTTTCACTTTTAAATCGGTTAAAAATACAAGTGAATACATAAATTGCCTCTTTTCAAGTAAATTATGAGTCGTTCTGTGAGTACTATTATATGTACAATATGAAAATAGATAACTAATATAGTGTCCCCTCTTTAATTTTTCAGTAATGTGTGATAACTTGAGAAATATGTTGTCAGTACTATTAAAATAAGATAAAATCGAATGGTATTTAGGAGATTATAGTTGTTGCATTATTATTATATTGGGCCTTATTGAAATTTATAAAAAAAAAAATATATATATATATATTTATTAATTTTTTATTTATGCAAATAAATAAATTAGAAATATTAGTTTTAGTTTGAATGAGTTTAAAATGATTAGAAAAAGTTAATAGAAGCAAAGTTTGATTGAGTCTAATGGGATTTGGCGCTTGGCTCATCTGAACATCCTGTCAATTAAAGTCTATAGGATTTTTATGATTTTTTATATTTATTTTTATAAAAACCGTAAGTCCAATCAGTTAGAAAAGATATAGCACACCTCATCTGTTCAAAAACTTGAAAATGTTTCATTTATGTGCATAAATAAAAAGAAAAAAATATTCATAATTTTTTATAAACTTTCATAAAACCCAATCTAGTAATTATGCAAAAACAATCATCTCCTAGATACCATTAAATTTGATCATATTTTAATAGTATTGCCAATATATTTATCAAGTTATCTCAAATTACTGAAAAAGTGAAGAAGGGACACTATAATAGTTATCTATTTTCACGTTGTGCATATAATAGTACTCACAAAAGGACTTATAATTTACTTGAAAAGATACACTAATTGTGCAACTGCATCATTTATACAAACCATTGTGCTTGGACCCCTTATGATCACCTTGATTTAAACCGCATTGTTTCAGTCATCTTGTGTTTCGTTGCCCACAACGCGACGGTGACAGGACTGTGAAATAGCAAACACGAAAAAAATAGGCATGACTTATTTCACATCCAGCTAGACAACCGTGTCTATGGCTATGTTATCATAGCCTAGGCTTTTTATTAGAAAAGAAAACAGCAAGGGACCATGGAAAACTTTTACAGGTGTATTTATGTTATTATTATTATTATTTTTTTTTTTGCAGTGGGGCAGCTCAAGAATGTTGGGCATACAAGTACTGTGGCTCTTTTGCCCCATGGCCAAGCCAACATCAAAGTTAGTTCACTAACTTTTAATTCTAGTTTTTATTATTATTTTTCTGAGACTAAAAAATTCAAAACGTATCTCCTCCTAGGGCTTTAAAGCCACAAGCCCCAAACTCGGCAGACACCTGCAGGATAGAGCGGTGGTGTGTGCTATATCTTTTCAGAGTGATCAGACTTAAAGTTTTTTTTAAATTAATTTTTAAATGTTTAATACATTACCCATAGACTTACATTGTCTGAGAAAAATCGCGCCCCTACTGTTGCAATACCCGGAGTCTGGTTTAATTTCACTTTTAAATCGGTCAATACAAGTAAATAATACAATTTCCCTCAAACTGACAAGCTAAACCAACATATCTGATTATTACAGGGGTCAGGGCTCATTAATAATTGATTTCTGGGCAGAGAGCAGTCAGAAAGATGAGAGAAGAATCACGGCTGGTCAGCTCAAGCATGGTCTCCACGGAGCTCACAACGAGCGAATTTATTCTTATTTAAGACCTTTTAAAAATAATATATTACGGCGATTGCATGCAATCTACCCGTTAGAACACCAAGAGCTAAATTCAGATGTTTCTGAACTGTTTTAAGTAATAACATGATATATTCGCGGCAGCCATCTGCCCGCGAGCTCGCGATGTATTTCTCTGAACACTTCAAGTCCACATAGAGTATTTACAGCCTTCCACATTAAAACACTGCAGCGAAACGACACAAAACAATTAGAAGAATATATTTTACGCATGAAAATGAGTGTTTAAATGTGCTTGTGAGATTTTCTCTGTCAGGCTGAATGTCACAGCGATTGCTCAGCGCTGCATAACATGGTAAAGCAGGGAACTACACTGCGACCAAAATGGTAACATATGCATCACTGATTATTTTTGTACCTACTTATGTGTTATGCTATGATTTAATATGAGCATTTATTAATACAGAAATGTGTATTTTAAGAATAAGTTTTATAACGTGCTCCGAGCATTCAACACATCAAGTTGGCTTCAGCCCCGCGATGCGGGAAAGCTGAACTGAGCAGCTGGTGACTCGCGCTGTGGTCGGTCTGCACGAGAGAGCCGCGTCTCGCGGACAGCAAGACTGAACCGAGCTCTCCTTCAGAACGTTCACGTCCTCCTGCATCTGAACGAACAAATACAAATCGCAGTTTAAATAAACAGAAAAAAAAAGAGCGAAAAACGAAAGAGCTCAATTCAGCACCGCGGTGTTCTGGTGTTCAGAGCGAGCAAGCAGACACGCGTCTCAAAGTCTTCTTGCTTTTGTACCATGGGCGTCAGTTTGGTTTGAAATGTGGTGGGGACAGAGACGCATTCAGAAGTGCATTTTCAGAAGTGGTGGGTACAATGATGCATTTTTTTTTTCTCTTTCGCGCAGGTCATGTTTTGAAAGACGTCCTGTATCTTATTAATGTAAATAAATAAAAATGTATACAAAAATGTGATGATGTCCGACTCGTTTTATGAAGAAGAAAGCCGTACAAAGCATTAGACATATGATATATGACCCACTAATCTGCTTCATATCATCATATAAGTACCATGTTGACAATATGACATGGCCATGACGTGGTTTAATGTACCTAAACAATGATTACCAAATTTCTCTTTCATGTTGCTTTGTTATAACCACTGAAAACGGGGAAAAAAATCTAACCCAAAATCGGGCCTCGCTCTACATTATCCCGCTTATTACATGGCTACCCACCAAATAAATCAATAATTTGACACAAAATATTGATTTGAAAAAGAGTTTATTGATTTAAACACGATTGTATTGCTTTTGCTAAAGAAAATAGTTCCGTCTCTACGATTAGAATCCTGCCGCGTCCATAGCAACGCTCTGTTTTTCATGGCAACGGTGTTATTATCAAGAAATAACAGACTTCATTCTACAGTGGAATTCAACCAAGCCATGTAATAATTTGATTTAATTCCCAGTACAATTTACCATATCTACACACAACACAACTTAAGCACTACAAATTTTATCAAGATTGAAAAAGCAAAAATACGTGTAGCACATGAACACTATTGACTATCACACCATGATCTGACTGCTCTCAATTCACAACAACATGCATCCATCCAATCTACATCAGGCATTTTGACTAAAACTTGATCCATTCCTCATCATCATCATCATCATCATCATCACAACTATTTCAGAATTCAGCAATAGATTCAAGCAATAATTAAACAAGATACTGACTACTCAACAATCATCTCCCCCAACACTTGCTGTATGAACGCAAACCATAACTAGCTAATTAAGTTGGTGGCTAAGGAAGTCTAACGTAACATTAGATTTGTTCTACAAGTTATCACTTTGATATGTTATAGTCCATGGCACTAGGATGCAACCTTGTGATATTGTATGAAGGCTAAATGACTTGCTCGTCTATGATACATTCGCCAGAAATTCTGGCCAATCCCAGCAAAGACTAGGTAGCCTCGTTCCCGCTCATTCACTGTCCATTCCAAACTGTCAACTCATTTGAAAAACATTCTTTAAAAAAAAGAAGCGCGATAGTCATATAGACGGTTTCATCGGGCGCATGCGCCTGGACCTAAGTTAACTTCCGGTCTGTGTTGTGTATATTGGTCTGGCTGCAGTGCCTTCTACAAACGCGGTTAAAGTCAAGGCGATGAGTAGACTGAGGGCTCAGGTGGTTGTGCTGCGGGATGTGTTTCCCATACATTTATTTATTTTTGGAAACTCACCACAATTTTAAAACTGATCGATTTTCAAAAAGGCTTCGCTGAATAAACATGGGTAACGTTATGTACTGCACGTTTAATAATAATAATCCCTTACATTTATATGTTTAAATATCAAAACGAGGCACAGGTGTTTTTTATATCGCTGTATTTCTGAAGGAAGACTTGCATGTTATATGCCTGATAAAGCAGCGTGTGTGAGCGTACTTTGTTTACAGCTGTTACTGGGGAAACCTCCATTTCTCGCGCTTTATGTCTATGCTTTAAAACATCTCCTATTGGCAAAGAATGGATTTGCATTCTCATTAAGTCCGCCTGATCCATGCAGCAAACATATTTTGTTTGTTATCAAAAAATATCTACTCTAGAGGGACTTGGCTGATGTTATTGATTCTATTTGGAAGTCTACCGGAAGTTAAGTTAGGTCCGCAAAAGCGCGCATGCGCAGTAACGTTTGTTTATGTTGTTGCCGTTGAAACCGGCATATAGAGAAAATAATAACAGTGACACGATGACTCCCCCTCCCCCAACCTAGAACGTATCCCAATGTTACAGTTGTTGCAGTTTTAATGAACAGAAAAGCGTGTAGCCAGCGCAGCAGCAGAACTCGAGGTTTAAAAAAAAAAAAAAAAAGTGGTGGGTACAAAATGACTCATGACGAAATCTGGGGGGGACACGTCCCCCCCGTCCCCCCCGAAATCGACGCCTATGTTTTGTACCGACAACAAATACATACAAAATATGTCGAAATACCCGTCTTGGAAAGTGTGTTCGAAAAAAAAGTATGTGGTTATGTCTTAAGTGAAAGTAAAGAGTTGCAAAAAATCGGATGTGTATCATTATAATGGATGCGTTTGTCTCTTAAGGTGACCGCGCCTAATTTACTAGCTCTGCTGTCAGTCTTTAATGTATGAAAATGAAAGTAAATCACTCACTGCTCTTGATTGAATTAGCTACTTTGTAGTTTTAACAAGAATTTATCCAAAGTCAATCCAAAAATCAGATAGAATTGTTTTACTAGTGGGTGCAGGCCACTAGTTCATTTATGTAAGTGAGTATGACAAAATAGTGATCTGTGAAATATTATACCCAAAAATTCTTCATACTGTAGGCTACCAGTGACATTGATTTTAAAAAAAATAATAATTAGGGACCTGACCATGTTTTGCTTAAGTGTTTCTTTCTTTAATTGCTAATGCAACCTTTTCACACCACAGACTGAACCAAATTAAGCATTGCTTGCTTGGTAACTGTTCAACAAAGTATTGATAGTTGTGTAAATATTGTCATACTGACAGTTGTCTGAAGTTTTGGTTGATTCCATTACATATCTTTTTATCAAAGTTATCCGACATTATCAAGATGAATTTGTTCTGAGTTATTGTCATATTTTATTACCAATTTCTAAACTACAGCAAATAAACTGTGATGATGTGAGAAATGTTGAAGGTGTCTGAATACATTTTGGTTTGATTGTGTATTTTATTTTACAGTGAAGACTATGCAGTGCTATTTTAAATTAACAAAAACAAACTTAAAAAAATGTAAACATTATGTAAAAGCACCAATAAATAAATAGAATGAGCATACAGTACAAATTAAACAATTTTAAACAGGGCCCACTGTACAACCTGCACCAGGGCCCCTCTAACCCCAGCTACAAGACGGAGCAATGCACTGTGTGTACTGTAAGAAATAGAACAAGGCATGTGGTTTAAAAGATGACAAGTAAAACAAAAAGCACATCTGTATGCAATAGTTTCATTATTGTTCATTATTATCCAATAATTACTATAAATAATTTGTGCGACCAAATCATGTTATGCGCCAGTAACTGAAAAAGTTATTAGCACAAGAGCCACCAGTGGAAAAAGTTAGTGTAGTTCCCTGTGGTAAAGTCAATCCACCCTTTAGAACACAACAAGAGCAAAATCCAGGGTTTTTTGAGCCGTGTATGTGTGCAAAATGCAATATTTGACATTGCGAAGGGAAAAAAAGTCACATGACAGCTGCGTTTCGGGGCGAGAGCGGACAAATAAATACACATTTCATTCACACTGACAAGCTAAACCAACATATGTTATTATTATTATTATACATACCGCGCGGAATGACGGCGATGACTCAACCTGAGTCTGGCTGACATATGTCAGCCACAACTGAACCAGATCTGGGCCACATCTCAGAAATGGTTTGGGTGACATCTGGGCCAGACCTGGCCCAGTTTTGTCTGACAGAAGTCAGCCACAACTGTACCAGATCCATGCCACATCTCACAAATGGCATGGGCGACACCTGGCCCAGATGTCAACCACGCCATTTCTGAGATGTGGCCCAGATCCATCCCAGTTGTGGCTGACTTCTGGGTTAGATATGGCCCATATTTACCCTTTCTAGACACAAAACCATATGTAATTCATCCAGAATAAAGAAAACACTCATGTAGTCTAAACTGCTTTATTAAAATATAAAAATTAGACAAATAAATATACATACATGAATACAACTGCATGTATAGATATAAAACAAATACATTTACATTATTACAAAATAAAAAATACAGATAAATATTTATAAATATAGTTAAATACACATTAACATTACATTTACATTTAGCAGACACTTTTATCCAAAGCAACTTATAAATGGAAGCAATCAAAATCAACAAAAGAGCAATGATATACAGGTGCTGGTCATATAATTAGAATATCATCAAAAAGTTGATTTATTTCACTAATTCCATTCAAAAAGTGAAACTTGTATATTATATTTATTCATTACACACAGACCGATATATTTCAAATGTTTATTTCTTTTAATTCTGACGTTTATAACTGACAGCTAAGGAAAATCCCAAATTCAGTATCTCCGAAAATTAGCTAGTTTTAGAGGCCCTTTTTTTTTTGCTTTTGTTAATTGTGTGTATATATATATATATAATATATATATATATATAAATGAATACAAAAAGATAAGAGAAGCTAGTATTATTATTTCTTTTTTTTAAAGAAAACAAGCAGTTAGTAAATGAAAGACAACATATACACATGACGTATATCACATAACATATTGCGGCTGTTCGATTTGGGGCAAATATCTAATTGTGATTTTTTTGACAGATAGTGCAGTTGTGATTTTGCAAAGTCAAGCTTTAGCTTAATATTGTCAGTAGTGTGCAGGACATTATGGGTTTCGTTACCCTGCTGAAAAAAAACAAAAACAAAAAAAAAAACAATAGAAACCATCACAGAAATTCTTATGGTTTCCATTAAAACAATTACAAAATTACTTTTTGTAGTGTGTTTTAGGGCATTATTCCAATATGAATTACTGTTCTATTTATTCCCATCTGCCAGATTACATCCCACCAATAGAATCCATCAAATACCAGTAGACACCATTATAGTTTACATTAAAGCCAATATAATTCCCATTATAACCCTTAATTCCATTAAATTTTCTATTGTGTTTTAGGACAATTTATTCATTTTTAAGTATTTAGGATTTTAAGAACAAGTGGAAAATGTGCTGAATGTTTCATTTCTTCTAAGTGAAATTAGCAATGCAGTTAAACTGAATTTAAGCTTTGTCCATATTGCCAGATGCGCTCGTAGAGTCTTGCGGTTTGGAGTATACCGAGTATAAACAAGCATTACGAAACAGGCTTCTGTAAATGGATCCTCTGTGAGACGCGGCAGAGAGGAGTGAGTATGAGAAACATTCAGATACACAGGCTGATTCAGTCTTCTGAATTAGGAGTAGCGAACATGCATTATAAACTTCTTTCAAATTAGAATCTGTTGGGGAGATAAAATGTGCAAGATAACGTATATGTACTAATAAAAACATCAAACAAAAAATATCAAACAAAAAAAATTTATCTTTTACTCTCCAGTACTGAAAGCAGAACTGATAAGGGAGCCCTTGATACTGTGACACAGCTCTTTCAAATTAACATTACCTTTTTTGCAGTGGCGGTAGTTTGTATGTCCATCTATAGTTGCCATCATCTAAGGTCTTTTGAGTACTGGTATCATGTGAAGTCCTCACAAGTCCTGCAAGTCCTGTGCTGTGCAGTTTCTAATAACCCTGGGATGGACATTTGCAGAAACAGGAAGGCAAAGGGAGAAAGATTAGCATAGCTGCTGTTCATATCATTTCAGGCAATGTGCACTTTTTACTATTTCAACAACGGAGTACATTGAGTACTATTTTTAATCTAGTAGGTTTAAACTGAAATAATTTTTCTAGATCCCTTAATAAACATATTATTTGTTGTCTGTTTTTGGGGAACAGACACAGTCTCTATAGAATAGACTGCATATGCCAGAGTAACATTTAATACATTTTAATAAAATTTAACTGGGAGGAACATCATAACTGTAATTTACACAACCATTCAAGAGTTTGGGGTCTGTAAAATCTCTTATGCTCACCACGGCTCCATTTATTGAATCAAATTACAGTAAAATAGCAACACTGTGACTATTACAATTCAAAACAACTCTTTTCTATGTGAATATTATGTTAAAATGTAATTTATTCCTTTGATCAAAGCTGAATTTTCAGCATCATTACTCCAGTCTTCAGTGTCACATCTTCAGAAATCATTCTAATATGATGATTTACTGCTCAAGAAACATTTCTGATTATGATCAATGTTAAAATACAGAAGTGCTGAATTTTTTTTTTTTGGGATTTGTTGTTACATACTCCAAACATTTGAATGTTAGTGTTACATGCATCAAATTGTTCAAAATCATCTGTTTCAAATAAATGCAGGTCTTTTGAACTTTGTATTCATCTGTGAATCCTGAAAAATAAAATGCATCACGGTTTCCACAAAAAAAATGAAGCAGCACAACTGTTTCAACGCTGATAATAAGTTTCTTGAGCAGCAAATCAGCATTTCTGAGGGATCCATGTGACACTGAAGACTGGAGGAATGATGCTGAAAATACAGCTGCACATCACAGGAATAAATTAGTTTATAATGTATTCACATAGAAAACAGCTATTTTAAATTGTAATAATATTTCACAATATTACTCTTTTTACATATTTTAATCAAATAATTACTACAGAGGTGAGCAGAAGATAATTATTACAAATTGTATCAACGTCAAGCTTTTGAACACTAGTGTACTGTATATTTGAGGTTTGACTTACTGTACTAGTCTTGTGGTAAATAGCATCTTTGAGATGTTGTCTTACAGTAGGTTCACTCCGACTGCAATTTGACACAGAGCCAACAATATTTAGTCTGCAGTTCCAGGTTTATTAGATGGAAACAAGCAAGAGCAGGTGAAATGCAAAAAATAAATAAATAAAATAACAGATTCATTGTGATATATGTTGTGAAAAAAATGCATATTAACGTTAGGTTACTTAACCTTTTCAGCGCTTCCTACATATCTGTCAGCAGCTCCCTTCAGAAATATTGAAATCTTGGACACTGCCTTCTGTTGTAGAAGGATTATTTTGTCACTCTTGAAATCGCAGAACAGTTTTATGTTTATCATAAAAAGATCAAATTTTCGCGCTCCTTGATAACGTGACGTCATCGATAAACAGTAAAGTGTAAATGTTAAGGTTAAATAAATTAAGCAATTTCCAATCATCCATTGAAAGATTACCAACAAAACAGTCAAAAGCTATCATCTACAGATGAAGATTTGATTAAAAGCCCAAACTTTCATAAATAAGAGCACAATAGAGTTATCATAGCTGACGATACGTCGTTTGAAAACGGTAGAAATGCTAACCGACGTTTTCGAAGACATTAAACCATTCCTATAAAGTAAATAAACAACAGAAGCGAGTCAAATACAAGTAAGAGAAGTGTCAACAACAGTTATAAGTAATATTTGTGTGATTTTATGGACTTAACTCACCTGAAAACAGTGAAATCAGCGAGAAACGGGGTGTTTCCTCGTGACATTTGCAGTGTTGCGCTCCGTTTCCATGGCAACTCCATCAGGGCCGCGCGCACGCCCATGAAAGCACGTCACGAATTAAAAGTCACACGCTTACGTTACATAAATAAACATATGCCCCTTATTTTTTTTCTGTAAGAGGGGGCGCGGCCATTTGTAAATTTAATGTGTCTGGCTTTCGGTGTCATTCCAGCTATATTAGCTGTACAAACAGCTTGTTTTGCTGTTTACTGTTGCAAACTGCTGTATCTTACCATGTTATTTTTAACGTATTGTCTTAATTATGAGCGTAGTGCAAACAGTTTTACCTTTTACTGCACTTTGTTCTTCTTGTTATTTCCCTATAACCATGACCATAAGTCTCCTACATTCACATACAATTGCTTGGTGGATAGAATTAGATCACTACATAATTCAAAATGTCATTCAATTATTATATTGCTAATTTAAAATTCATTTTGTAGTTCTATAGCCCAGTGCAAAAAGCCAGGCCTGCACATAATAGTGGGACAAAGTGGCACTTTTATAGTTTAAGATTTTGTATTGTTGCTTTTACGAACACTCATATATGTATGTGTGTGTGTGTGTGTGTGTGTGTGTGAATAAGGTGCATCTTGAAGAAATGTGAATATCATGAAAAAAGTTCATTTTTTGTAACTTTTTTTATTAAAAATTTTTCATATATTCTAAAGATTCATATTTTTTTTGATGATTAGAGCTTAATTTAATTAATGTAATTATTGCATTTAAAAGTATAAAAAAAGGAGTTAAACAAATATTATTTAATTATTTAAAATGATTTTTAAAGAAACTTTGTCCTTGTCCCTTTTTTTTTTAATCACACCAAAGGACGTTTCAGCCTTTTCTGTCAATGAATGACCTTGCTATTCCAAGCTAACCTGTCATTAGTGGCAAGCAAGACACATTTGCAAAATTTTCTAGGATAATGTAGCTTAACATGCACTTTTTAATAAAAAAATATATAATGTAGGGGTGTCATATTAATGCACAACAAAACATTTGTAGTGGTTCCGAAAAAGTTCAAAGGACATGGTGTCACACCAGAGGACATGGTACAAAAATGTAAAAAAAATCGAATAACATTGCAGCTTCATAACAGGTCCGTGTAGGACAAATAAATGTGTGTATGTATTTATATTACGTGTCCTGAAATATTATGGGCGTCCAGTACTCAAAATAGTTTTAGAACCACTGACTGGTAAAGTAAGGTGATCTGCCAGGACGTGTCTTCAGAAAATGGCACATCTGGTCACCTGGTATAGGCCATATCTGGCCCACATACAACAAGCCAGAACTCAACCTAAAACCGGTTTGTCACACATTGGCCGGATCTGGCCCACACGCAACAAGCCAGAACTCAACCTAAAACCGGTTTGTCACACATGGGCCGGATTTGGCCCAGATACAACATGCCGGAACTGACACTAAAACCGGCTTGATGTGTGTGGGCCAAATCTGGCCCAAATGACCTCTGCCACTGCCAGAACTCAGCCATATGTGCCAGATTTGGCCCAGATAAGGCCCGGAAGTGTATGCTATCAGGGACATAGATTGATCCGGCGCTGCAAAACATGGTAAAGTCATTTATATATTTTTAAGAGCTTCTTAAAATACAATATTACTCCGAATGCACACAATCCACCCATTAGAACACAACAAGAGCAGATTTCAGGTGTTTTTGAGCTGTTTATGTGTGCAAAATGAAATATAATTTGACAGCGTGATACAGCTTATGAATACTGGAAGGAAAAAAAGTCACGACAGCCTTTTAAAACCCCCTGGAGTCGATTAACGCATATACGCGTTTTGAGTCATTTTCTCCTGATATACCCGAAAATTACTTAAATTACACCTTCAGTTTTAATCGTATAGATAAGAGCAATACATCAATCAAATCTGTAAAGGGTCTACTTTTTTTTGGATACAAACATAATAACAACAAAACTTTGTGCACTTATAAAATAAAGATAACAAACAAGGTGTGCTGTCTGCAGCCTTTGTCTGCGCTGATCTTCATTTACAAACACGTCATTAGAATGAACTGTAACTCTGTGAATACTCAACGAAGAGACATGAGAGATATATCTATAGTAAGCTTGACATGTCTACTTTTAAACTAAACAAGTGCTGCCGAACAAATATTCTGTGATAAAGTAATCCATATCAAAACAGCGCGATGTCCTTTTTTCACGTCTCCCTTCATTATATCTAATGTGTATGGAAGGCCAAGAGGGTCAAATACACGTGAATTTTAACGCGTCAACAACACGTTAAATACTTGTTTCCCTTTCATAGGTCACTTCAATGCTGCGGTGACGTCACCACTATGGGAACACCTTCGGTGTGACGAATGTCTGAAGCCCTATACCATCCCGCCAATCCTATTGGCCAAATAGCGCGTGGCACCGCCCATGCATGCGTACGCATATATATACCTGGTGCTGCGCGCCATTTCACTCAGATTTCATTTCCTTCAGTAACGAAGCGAATCTTCTGTGCCCTATTATCTCGCATTCAACAGCGATCGTCACGAGCAGTATACTCCTCAACCGCGGACGCGATGAGTCAACGAAAGGTAGGAGCCGTATGATGGGTTATCACGAGGAGGCACTTATGAGAGGTTCGTTGCAGCCTCTCTACAGGTTCTCTCCTTGATAGCCTACGGCTACAGTAAAAAATATATATATATATAAGAAAGTATCCTCGCTCTGGAGTGTATTTCTTAAGTCGCCTCGCGTCTAACCCCCACCGTTTCGCTTCTGCGGTCGCCGAGGCCCCGCACGAGGTGTTGGTTAGGGGCGATATGTGCGGCTTGACTACGAATACAGTGATGCACTGGAGTAAAAAATCCATGTGCTCGCTCTCCCCCACTCGAGCGCGTTAATCAGCAGTTTTGCTCTTCAAACTATGTTGTCCGAGCTGCGGCCTCGAACTCTGAGTAGGCTCTGGCCGGCATACGCGGTTCTCTCCCTCCGAGCGGACAGGAGAAACGCGCCTCTCCTTCCTCAGTGAGCTATTTATGTGGCTACTCGCATGGTGGATTACGGCTCACACAGCCGCCGCGTTTCGCTAGCGGCTTGGCCCGATGTTTATCTTGTTGAATTAAATCCTGCCGTGGATACGCTTCAGGATTATGTACAACGAAACGCAGCGAGTTTGACGCACACGCTTTTCTTCATGTTAATATGCCAGGGACTATGCCCTTCACTGAGAGTGCTGTTGGACTGCTAATGCACATCTACCCTCTCACTGCAGTCCCCACACTCTAACTTTGACTGTCTCGCAGCAAAGGCACCTCGAGCTTCATTGAACTGAGCTATCATTCGCGCGCCCCCTCAGACACTCTGCACAATCCAGCCTTCAGAGTTTGAGTGACGGCGCGGAGGCTGGCAAAGATGGCCAGTGTATGACAGCTCACACAGCTGCCGCGTTCTCGCTAGCGGCATGGCCCGATGTTTATCTTGTTGGATTAAATCCTGCCGTGGATACGCTTCAGGATTATACACAACGAAACACAGCGAGTGTGACGCATGCGTTTTTCCTTCATGTTTGCCAAGGACTGTGCCCGCCTCCAGAGAGCGCTGTTGGACTGCTAATGCACATCTAATCCTCTCACTGCAGTCCCCACACTCTAACTTTGACTGTCTCGCAGCAAGGGCACCTCGAGCGTCATTGAACTGAGCTATCATTTGAGCACCCCCTCAGACACTCTGCACAACCCAGCCTTCAGAGTTTGAGGGACGTCGCGGAGGCTGGCAAAGATGGCCAGTGTATGACAGCTCACACAGCTGCCGCGTTCTCGCTAGCGGCATGGCCCGATGTTTATCTTGTTGGATTAAATCCTGCCGTGGATACGCTTCAGGATTATACACAACGAAGCGCAGCGAGTTTGACGCAAGCGTTTTCCTTAATGTTTGCCAGGGACTGTGCCCTCCACCAGAGAGTGCTGTTGGATTACTAATGCACATCTAACTCACTGCAGTCCCCACACTCTACATTGTCTGCCTCGCAGCAAACAGTGCTTCGAGCAGCATTGGAATGAGCTGTAATGCCAAACGTTCCCTCAGACACTCTGCGCAATCCAGCTTTCAGAATTCGAGGGGCGATTCAAGGGTCCTGTACAGACGACCCATTTATGACGGCTCGCACAGCCGCCGCTTTTCGTTAGCGGCAGAGCCCGATGTTCAATCTGTTGGCCTAATTCCTGCCGTGGACACGTTTCAGGATTATACACAACGAGACGCAACGGCTCTTATGCATACACTTCCCCTGTGCACGAACGCCACGAGCTTTTCGTGCCCGGACATTTTAACATGTATGACAGCGTTGCAGGAAGCGGGAATTTTGAGACCACTAGTATGGTCTCGGGCCGTGTGTGAACGCTTGCCCGACATTTCTCTATGGGTGTTACGCACGATTTGTCACGGATACACCATTCAGTTTCAATAAGGCCCGCCTCCTTTCCGCAGAATTCTTTCCACGGTGGCGAAACCGATGGAAATAGCGGTGCTGCGACAGGAGATGTCAACTCTGCTGAGCAAAGGGGCTATAGAGGAAGTACACCCCTCTCAGATGGAGGCGGGGTTTTTACAGCCGTTATTTTGAGGAAAAAAAAAAAAAAACACGGCGGATTACGACCCATTCTGGATTTACACCATCTGAATCTTGCACTCAGGCCGAGGAAATTCAAGATTTTGATGATCATCAGGAGACTCAGGAAGTTCCTCGGATTCGCTTTAGAGGGCAAAGCGTATCAGTACTTCTCAAAGTGCATGGATGGATCTCTGGCCCCAGGGCGTTCGTGTTTGAACTATTTTAGGCGATTGGCTGGTGTTAGCACAATCGCAGACTCAAGCACACTCTCATGGGGATCTTGTGCTGAATCATTTAACAGCCTGGGTTTACGCATGAAATCCAAGAGAAGTGTTTTAATCCCCTCTCAACGGATAACCTCCTGACCTCCTGATTCTCCTGACCGGAGTTCGGCTGGGGATTTGCGCTTCCCGAGAGACTGTCACGAGGGATGCGTCTTTGACCGACTGGGGAGCTGTTTTTCAAGGGAGTTGGCACATAAACAGTTTGGAATTACTGGCTGTTTTTTTTCTGGCTCTCCAGTATTTCTCGAATCTGCTGATCGGCCGTCATGTGCTGCTCAGATCTGACAACACAGCGGTTGTGTCATACCTGAATCATCAGAGAGGATTATGCTCTCGCCCCCTGTGCAGGCTGGCGAAACATGTTCTTTTGGTTTCAGAAATAAATTCTATCGATCCGAGCTGTTCATGTCCCCGGACGTTGGACTTCGGAGCGAATTTGCTATCCAGGCAGACTCTGGAGCAAGCGGAGTGGGGATTGCACCCCCAAACGGTGAGTCTCCTATGGCAGATTTTCGGGGAAGCGAAGTGGATTTATTTGCGTCGAACACGACTACGCATTACCCGCTTTGGTTCTCCCTATGCCCTCCAGCACCCCTGGGCTTGGATGCATTAGCCCACAACTGGCCCAGGACCAGTTTGTATGCGTTTTCCCCCAATCCGTCTGATTTCGGCGGTATTATGCAGAATACGGATGGACAGGGTGGAACAGCTGCTGCTGGTGGCTCCGCGGTGGCACACACACAGCCGTGGTTTGTGGATCTGATCAATCTGTTAGCGGGCTCTCCATGGGAGATTCCCCTCAGACAGGATTTATTATCACAAGCACAGGGACTGATTTGGCACCCAAGGCCAGATCTATGGAATCTGTGGGCGTGGCCTCTGAGCGGAGTGAGTTCATATGTCCCGGTCTTTCTGCTGAAAATACCGAGACTATACTGAATTCTAGAGCAGCTTCTACGAGACGCTTATATGCTTTCAAGTGGAGACTGTTTACGACCTGGTGTGAAACTCATAATATGGATCCAGTTTTACTGCCCAGTGGCGTCAGTACTGGATTTCCTTCAGGAACGTTTTTCGGATGGAGTGACACCAGCTACCCTAAGGTTTACGTGGCAGCCATTCAGTTTACCACGAATATATAAATGGTGCCTCAGTGGGCTGTCATCCACTGGTTTATCGTTCATACAGGGTGCGCGACGGCTGAGGCCTTTCCGCCCCGTGCGAGTTTCTTCATGGATTTTCCATTGTGTTGCATGGTTTATCAGGGCATCTGTTTGAGCCCTTGGAAATTGTTCTGGATAAATCCTGACTTTTATAACACTTTTTATGGCTTTATCCTCTCTCAAGGGAGTTGGGGATTTTCAGGCTTTTTCTATCTCATCCTCGTGCATGGAGTTTGCACCGGGCTCTGTGGAAGTGTTGTTGCGACCAAGGCCTAATTATGTCCCTAGGTCACATCTATCCCTTTCGCTTTCAGCAGGTGGTCCTGGAGGTTTTTTCCCCTGCTGTGGCGAAGTCTGGAGATCTAAGTCTTGCCCTGTTAGAGCTTAAGACTTATTTGGATCGTACTGCCCCATGGTTGAGTCTGACCAGCTGTTGTCTGTTTGGAAAAAGGAATAAAGGCCATGCGGTTACAAACAACGCATGTCCCATTGGCTGGTGGAGGCAATATATTTAGCCTATGAGGCGCGCGGGCTCGCTTTGCCCTTAGGAGAAAAAGGTCATTCCACGAGAGCAGTGGCTTCTTCTCAAGCCTTTCTCAGTGGATCTTCTATGGATGATATCTGTGCTGCGGCAGGCTGGTCCTCACCAAGCACTTTTATCAAGACTTACAGTCTGGATGTGAGGATGGCTCCTGGCTCCCGGGTTCTCTCCGCTTGAGCAGATGCTTCCTTGGATCCCAGCTATCAGGTACGTCAGGCGTTATGGTATAGCGTTCCCATAGTGGTGACGTCACCGCAGCATTGAAGTGACCTATGAAAGGGAACATCTCGGTTACGTATGTAACCTTGGTTCCCTGAATAGGGAACGAGATGCTGCGGTTCTGGCCGTGCCGTACCTTGATAGCATTCTTCTTCAGTCATGAAATCTGAGTTAAATGGCGCGCGGCACCAGGTATATATATGCGTACGCATGCATGGGCGATGCCACGCGCTATTTGGCCAATAGGATTGGCGGGATGGTATAGGGCTTCAGACATTCGTCACACCGAAGGTGTTCCCATAGTGGTGACGTCACCGCAGCATCTCGTTCCCTATTCAGGGAACCAAGGTTACATACGTAACCGAGATGATTTCACGTGTAGACAACACGTATTTAACGAGTTAAATACGTGTTGTTTACACGTGAAAAATCAACGCGTATTTAACGTGTATTTCACATGTTAAATACACGTTAAATACACGTGAAATACACGTGAAGTACGCATTAAAAATCAGTTTGAACGGGTCAATGTCATTGGCTGCTGAGGACTTGGGTCAAACCACTTCTGTGAGCTTAGAGGGGTGTACCTTTCATAGACAGGCAACCACCATTTAACATGCTATAGATCAGCTTATTCAGCCTTATTATTTAGTCTTTTTTCTTTTCTTTTTTGTATAGCCTATAGAAATAATATATTTAAGTTTCAGTTTTATGAAATATTTATTTTTTAATAAATATAAATTAAAATTTTGTGGTGATAGTATAAAGTTTATAAAAGGTACAGTATTTTGTAATGAAACAGGACTTTTTGTTTAGCTCTTGACTCGCCGAAGTATACTATATATAGTGTCCCTTCTTTAATTTTTCAGTAATGTGTGATAACTTAAATATGTTGTCAGTACTATTAAAATAAGATCAAATTGAATGGTATATAGGAGATTATAGTTTTTGCATGACTTATTTCGCATTCAGCTAGACAACCCTGTCCTAGCTGTTATCATAGCCTAGGCTTTTTATTAAAAAGGAAAACAGCAAGGGACCATGGAAAATGACTGTTGCAGGTGTATTTTTTTATGGTATTATTAATATTTTTTTTTTTTTTTTTGCAGCGGGGCAACTCAAGAATGTTGCGCACACAAGTACTGTGGCTCTTTTGCCCCATGGCCAAGATGGCCAAGCCAACATCAAAGTTAGTTCACTAACTTTTAATTCTAGTTATGTTGGCTTGGCAAAGCCAACATACTGTTATGCTATTTAAACTTCTTTTTTTATTATTATTATTTTTCTGAGACTAAAAAATTCTAAACGCTTCTCCTCCTAGGGCTTTAAAGCCACAAGCCCCAAACTCGGCAGACACCTGTGGGATAGAGCGGTGGTGTGTGCTATATCGTTTCAGAGTGATCAGACTTAAAGTTTTTTTTTTATTAATTTTTAAATGTTTAATACATTACCCATAGACTTACATTGTCTGAGAAAAATTGCGCCCCTACAGTTGCAATACCCGGTCTAAGGTTTCATTTCACTTTTAAATCGGTCAATACAAATAAATAATACAATTTCCCTCAAACTGACAAGCTAAACCAACATATCTGATTATTACAGGGGTCAGGGCTCATTAATAATTGATTTCTGGGCAGAGAGCAGTCAGAAAGAGAGAGAAGAATCACTGCTGGTCAGCTCAGGCATTGTCTCCACGGAGCTCACAACGAGCTAATTTATTCTTATTTAAGACCTTTTTAAATTAAATTATATCGGTGATTGCACGCAATCTACCCGTTAGAACACACCAAGAGCAGATGTTTCTGAACTGTTTAAAGTAATAACATGATATATTCGCGGCAGCCAACTGGCCGCGAGCTCGCGATGTATTCTCTGAACACTTGAAGTCCACATAGAGAATTTACAGCCTTTCACATTAAAACACTGCAGCGAAATGGCACAAAACAATTAGAAGAATATATTATACACATGAAAATGAGTGTTTATATGTGCTTGTGAGATTTTTTCTGTCAGGCTGAAGGTCACAGCGAATGATCGGCGCTGCACAACAAAGCAGGGAACACTGCGACCAAAATGGTCACATATGCATCACTGATTATTTTTGTACCTACTTATGTGTTATGCTATGATTTAATATGAGCATTTCTTAAAACAGAAATGTGTATTTTAAGAATACGTTTTATAACGTGCTCCGAGCATTCAACACATCAAGTTGGCTTCAGCCCCGCGATGCGGGAAAGCTGAACTGAGCAGCTGGTGACTCACGCTGTGTTCGGTCTGCATGAGAGAGCCGCGTCTCACGAACAGCAACACTGAACCGAGCTCTCCTCCAGGACGTTCACGTCCTCCTGCACCTGAACGAACAAATACACATCGCAGTTTAAATAAACAGAAAAAAAAGAGCAAAAGCGAAAGAGCTCAATTCAGCACCGCGGTGGTCTGGTGTTCAGGGAGCAAGCAGAGAAAAGTCTTCTTGCTTATGTACCGACAGCAAATAAATACAAAATATGTCGAAATACCCGACAGAAAGTCACATAGATTGATCGGCGCTGCACAACATGGTAAAGTCATTTATATATATTTTTAAGAGCTTCTTAAAATACAATATTACTCCGAATGCACACAATCCACCCATTAGAACACAACAAGAGCAAAATCCAGGGGTTTTTGAGCCGTGTATGTGTGCAAAATGCAATATTTGACATCGCGAAGGGGAAAAAAAAGTCACATGACAGCCGGATTTCGGGGTGAGATCGGACAAATAAATACACATTTCATTCACACTGACAAGCTAAACCAACATATGTTATTATTACCGGGTCAGATCTCATTAATAAATTATGTCTCTGGCCAAAGAACAGAGAGAAAGACCCCAGCAAACACAGAACGTTGTGAGGACGTCGCCAGTTAGTCGTCATTTGGTCAGCGCGACATTACTTTATGGCGACGTTGTGAGGACGTCGTGGCAAAGTTCCATTTTTTGGAATCTCGGCTAACTTCCCAGAAACGTCGTGGGCACGTCCTCAAAAGACGTCGCTAGTTAGTTCCTTTGGGGACGTTGTAGCGACGTGGTCAGTTGGTCTTCAGATAACTTTTAATATTATTGCACTACATGTATTATTATTATTAAGATAGCATTTGAACAGCCTATTTTTTGGGAAATAAGTTATACAAAAAATTCATCAAGCATGTTAAAAGATGGCATGAATTATATATATATATATAAATATATATATATATATATATATGCCATTAGTTTAAGAACAAACAAAAAAATTTACTTAGCAAATTGTGATAATGTTTGTTAATGAAAGAGTACAGGACAAATGAACATTTAAACCTTAAACTAGCAGCGCACGTCACTTTCTAAATGAAGTGTGCGACGTGCGCGTGCCCGTCATTTTGTAACGGTCAACTTCCAGCGGACGGACACCGAGGAAAGGTAAGCGCTATAAATCTACTTTTATTCATAGATTTTAACTGATATAACGTTAGATGCCATCAAAGAGGAGTAGTGTTTTGTATTTTTGTAGGTTTTCTTATTCAATTTAATAAATAAATGCTCTGTTTCGTTAATTAGCTCAAAATCAGTCTCAGAGGTGGTCTAAGGTAACGTTAACTGTTAAAATCTAATATAACCTTTCCTGTTTTAAATTATTTGAAATAACACGATAAACTATACAGTATTCACTTTCTAATTATATATTTTTTTTAACGTAGTAACTTAACGTTAATTAGTTTGTTTGAATGTCTGCTGCTCGCTCTTGATGATGCTCATGCTAGCCATGCTGTGAACTTGAATATACACCGCTGTATGAAGTTTAACGTTAATTAGACCGAGGCTGCCGAAATCATGTTCAGTGTATGTGGGATTAATAATTTCCCCATTTCTCCCTCATGTGGCAGGCTTGTAAATTCTGTCATCTGTTCATTATTGGTGTTGATGGTGTTTTTCACATGCACGCTTTTTAATGCTAGTTTAATTCTCAAATAGATCTGATACTTTCGTTTCACAAAAAGTAAACAAATTGTTCACTTTTTTAGGGCCTGGCTGCCACCAGTTGAGTCAATGATTCAGTGAGTTCCTTATGGGGAAATATATTTGTTACCACCTAGTAATTTAAATGTATTACTTATTGCTTTAAAATGAACACATATATTTATCATCAGGTGAAGAGACAGTTTGGGCAGCAGCAACAAGACAACTATTACAAGTAGAGATGGGTTTCAAGAACTGGTACTAATTTGGTTCCTGACTTGTTCGGTACTGAAAACATTTATATAAGCTACAGGATCAATAGTGCTGCTATCAGTATTCTTGTAACATTGATTCATAACCCTTTAGACACAACCACATATCATGTAAATCATCTCAGAGTGGATGGCAGCAAGGATCCAGGATCAAGAGATCATTCATCATGGAGACTGTTCCACAGGAAGCAGTTTAACCTGGGTGAAAAACTAAACCTGGTTGTTTCAGCATCACTCAGGCAAGACTAAATACATTTAAATTGATTTCAGTTGGTTATGTGTTTCAGGTCATCCTGACCATTCTGCTGTTCTGGATGTAAGGCCGTGCTGGATATACATTTCTCATGGGTGAAAGATTTGTGCAGCGGTATCCAGACATATAACGCCCCATTCACATGGGGAGTCTACGCCTCTCGTTTACTTTTAAATGGAGTGACGTCAAGCATGGAGAAATTAATTCTGGGTCCGTTGGTCGTGGCAGAAGTTGAAAACTTTTCAAGCGCCAATGCAGCCGTCCTCCAGTCAGAACGTCTTATGCAAATACCCTAGCGCAGACGCAAGCCAATCGAGTGCATGCAATACCAGAAAACTAATGTGATTGGCTGTCACTATGAGAAGAGACAGTAATTCCGATCCGATATCAGTGTCGTTTTTTGCATTTTTTTTTAAATCAATGTAGAATTTCTATACTTCATTGTAGGGATGTCAATTTTCATCGTTTAAATAAACGATCAATTAATCGATTAATCGTTAACCTTAATGCTGCAAAATGAGTCTATTGCAGCAACATCCAGTCACTGGTATGACAGGATGTGCAAAAGTGTGTGTGTTTATTTATGTATATATGTATGTATGTGTGTGTGTGTAAAATACATTTCTTTTAAATGTATAGCACAGTAATGAAGGCAGCAACATGTGGTAGATGGGACAGAACAAGAAAGACTTAATAATCTTTCATTGTGCTAATGTATTATAATACGAAAGGGTATGGCTCTTATACAGTGCGCAGTGCTTATACACAACCAGTGCGCAGAATGATGCACTTGAAGCAACACAGAGTCACAGCGTGTAGCATTACTCATAGAAATGTTCAAAATGCCAAGGGAAGAGATATTGATGTTGTGTATTATATGTGTGCAATAATTTGAGCATTTTCTTTTAACAGTTTTAAATCTTAGTTATTGTGCGCTCTTGAAGAGAGTTTCATTGTTTTGACTATAGTAACTAGAGCTGGAATGATATGCTAATCTGCCAATTCAATACTATCCCGATACTTGTGTGCCGATTTAATATATATTTATAATTATATATATAATTGAGTATTGTGATTATAGTTATATAACTATTGCAATTCGTGACATCCAAATTGTCTATAAAATTATTTGTTTGTTTCTGTAGATTTGAGGGAAAGATTAAAAACAAGGAGGTCTGGGAATGACTGAAGGGAACTGACAGCAGTGAGGGAAGGAAGTAATCACCAGAATGTAAGTTCTTTGAGAATGTGTGCATTGTTTATTACAAGTTGAATTTTCATTTAAATGTAGCAATGTACACAATGGTCAAACGTTTTAAAAGTATAGTTTATTTCTATAATGCACAGCTATATTTTCAGCATTAATTACTCCAGTCTTCAGTGTCACATGATCTTCAGAAATCATTCTAATATGATGATTTACTGCTCAATAAATTTTTCTGATTATTATCAGTGTTGAAAACAGTTATGCTGCCCAAAATTTTTGTCTAAACTACAGTTACATTTATTTATTTATTTATTTATTTTTTGGGGGGGGGGGGGGGCAATAAAAAAAAATTGAATACCAGTGGTAAAGAAGACTTTTGTAATTTTACAAAAGATTACCTTTTTTTTTTTTCTCAATGTTTTGAACTTTGTCATGTAATCATGAAGAAAAAATTTGACTCTCCAGAAATGCTAAGTTTTCTTCCCCATCATTTCTATTATGGGGAGCGTTTCCCAAAACAAAATATTGGTCACAAGTTCCATCGTTACCAATAGAGTTCAGTGGACCTAATGACCGTAGTAAGCTAACTGCAGATGTGATTCACATCATGTACGTCATGAGCAAATGTACACTTTGATCAAAATGTTTTTACCCTTTTGAGTAAAGTTACTGAAAAATTCAGCTTTGCCTCATAATTATTTCAATAAATCAATTTTAAAGTATATTTCGAAAAAGAGTATGAAAACTGTTATTTATTTTTACAATTTATTTTTTTTTTTTTTGTAATTTTGATTAAATTAATTTTTAATAGCCTTGGTGAGCAGAAGAGACTTGTCTTGAAAACCATAAAGAAAAGATTCCAGATTTTGACTGGTTGTGAACATACATGAGCAACATTAACAAGATGATTCTTCCTTTCAGCTGCCAGAGAAGGATATTGACCGTGCAGGCCCAGGATGAAGAAGAGGAGGAAGAACACATTTAATAATTTTCTCATAAACTTTCCACGTGTTATAATAAAAACAATGAACATGACTACAATAATATGCTAAATGTTATTAAAAGATTCCAGTTTGCAAGAAATCTGAGTGTCTGACTCTACACTAGAGGAACTCTTTTCTGAAGAACATCAGGTGCTGAGAAGCATTGTTATTACAGCAAAACACTGCATCAAGCCTCCTGTCCTTCCCTCAGAAGAGCCTGTCTTCTGCTGCTGGGGTAAGACACTCTTCCTCGTCTCTATCGGCTGTCCAGCACCTAACTCTGTCTCCTCAGCTCTGTCTGAAAGAGTCTTCTCCACAGTCAGTAATCAGAGTTCACAGATTCTTCTGAGAAAGTCAATACGCTCATTCTCTTAAAAACTTTGTTTTTTCGGGTGGGACAAATAATACAGGAGAGATGCTAGAAATCTCTATATTGTTCATTTTTCATATCTTTATGCTTTATGAATGTTTTTCTTCTGAGAAGCTCAAAAATTATGGTTCTTTGGTAATTGCTATATTGTTTAGGTTTATCCTCTGATAGTGAGCACAGAGCCCTGATCATGACATGCAAGAAAAAGAAAAAAAATAATGTCCATGATTTACTAATTCGTTCCCTCGATGTACTAAAACGTGCATGATTACTTTTACATTTCATTGATTTGCTTAATCGTATGCACAAATTACTAATTCGTTCTCTTGATGTATAATTAGTGTACATGATTTAGCAAATCAAGGGCATGAAATAGAAAATCGTGCGCATGAATTAGCCTATATTTTTTCCTGCATGCCGTGTAATTAAAGCACATCACCACCAGACATTTATACCAGGAGCCTCATATACGACGCTCACTGCAGTATCTGCTGAATTGTTTCATATCTATTTATCATGTATTTTTTTGTTGCACCAAATTATGTAGAGTTGTATCAATAAGTGTACTGATAATTATATATCATTTTCACTGATAACGTCATTAACTATCCCCATCCTTAATAAGACAAACATTTTCTATTGTTTATATTGTGTAATCTGTGAATTGATGCGTTTTCTGTGCTCATGACTTAGAAACACTTTGCATGGTTAAAGAACAGGTGCAATGTTCAAAATGTTTTGGCTTAGTATTTGTAGAACGTAGTGCTGAATAAATGTTGATTTGTGAATGAATGCAGTGTGTTTTTTTTATATTAGAATGTAATGTTTTTGTATTGGTTTGCATTTCATGTATGTAATTGATGTATTTACTATGAATCCCCTATAATTAGATTACGATTCGATTTCATAAGGTTTATTTTTTGCACCAGAGATGGATTGAGTTTATTAGTTTTTTATGTATTTCAAGGTAATGGTGAGGTGAAAATACGTTGCTGCGACCAATATGATCCGGTAATGTCACGTCCTCATAACGTGCCAGTTTGGTCGTTAGTAGTGATGGGATTTATGGCTCTTTGAGGGGATCCGGATCTTCGCGATCCGTTTCTTTCAAAGAGCCGTTCAAAAGAACGAAAGAAGAAGAAAAATATTTAGTCAGTTTTAAGAAGCCAGCTTGGGGGCATCTCAGTTTATCCTGGAAATAATCACTGGGAGGAATGATGAGGTGAGATTTGTAGCCAAATAATTAAAACTCAGATATCACACACCAATATCTGAGTTTGAATTATTCTGAAATATTGATTATTACCTCATTTGTCATGTGTGGACTATATTTCATAGGGTTGCACAAATCCCTCTGCTTAGACAGTGACATCACTATTTTGGATTTACCTTTAGTACAAAGTGTGTGTGTGTGTGTGTGTGTGTGTGTGTGTGTGTGTAAAGCTACGTTGACTTATGTTATTCATACAATACCTACTCAAATAAACATCAAAAACAAAGCCGACTGCAATGAATTTCTGTGCAAAACAGCTTTTACTACACTTTCACTTTCACACTTTCACACAAGAACATTGTTATCACACAAGAACATTTTGATAGAAAACAAAAAATATTTAAAGTAGATAAAATTAGAATAAATAAAATGGAAATGTCTACATACTACATACTATTACTACTGTAAACTTTGCAAATAGGACATCAGCCCCTTCAAGTCAATGAACAATAACAAAGTGGGCTGCAATGAACATGCACAACTAATAACTAATATCATCACGCTATAAAGGGTTGGCCTGCGCTGGGTGCGCCCCTCCCCCTATAACTGTTCTGTCTCGCGGAGGAGCTCATTTGTGTGCATCTGTGTGAAATACGCATAGGAAAAAAGAACGACAGAAAGAACGGCTCCCCTCCAGCCGCGACTCGGCTCCCATCATTCATGTTTATGAGCCGTTCAAAAGAATTGGTTCGTTCGCGAACGTCACAACTCTAGTCGTTAGGACATACTCATAACGTCCCAGCGACGTTCCACTATAACGTCCCCCACGACGGATATGGGAATCACAAAGTTACGTCACTGCGACCAATATGTTACTTTATAGTAACGTTCTCATAACGTGCCAGTTTGGTCGTTAGGACGTACTCATCACGTTCCAGCGACGTTCCACTATAACGTCGCCACGACGGATATGGGAATCACAAAGTTACGTCGCTGGAACGTTATTTGGGACGTCTCTGCGACGAATATGGTCTGGTCCAGTTACGTCGTCACGACGTAACTGTGTTAGCTAGGACGAGAGAGAAATGAGCGCTTCATCAGCCAGCCCAGTTATCTCAGTCAGAATAAAAGCATTTTTATATTTTTTAAGAGCTTCCAAAAATAATATCACAGCGAATGCACTAATCCACCCATTAGAACACAACAAGAGCAGATTTCAGGTGTTTTTGAGCTGTTTATGTGTGCAAAATGAAATTTAATTTGACAGCGTGATACAGCTTATGAATACTGGAAGGAAAAAAAGTCACGACAGCCTTTTAAAACCCTCTGGAGTCGATTAACGCATATACGCATTTTGAGTAATTTTCTCCTGATATAACCGAAAATTACTTAAATTACACCTTCAGTTTTAATCGTACAGATAAGAGCAATACATCAATCGAATCTGTAAAGGGTCTACTGTTTTTTGGATACAAACATAATAACAACAAAACTTTGTGCACTTATAAAATAAAGATAACAAACAAGGTGTGCTGTCTGCAGCCTTTGTCTGCGCTGATCTTCATTTACAAACACGTCATTAAAATGAACTGTAACTCCATGAATACTCAACGAAGAGACATGAGAGATATATCTATAGAAAGCTTGACATGTCTACTTTTAAACTAAACAAGTGCTGCCGAACAAATATTCTGTGATAACGTAATCCATATCAAAACAACGCGATGTCCTTTTTTCACGTCTCCCTTCATTATATCTAACGTGTATGGAAGGCCAAGAGGGTCAAATACACGTGAATTGTAACGCGTCAACAACACGTTAAATACGTGTATTTCACGTGTAGACAACACGTGAAAAATCAGCGCGTATTTAACGTGTATTTCAAATGTTAAATACACGTCAAATACACGTGAAGTACGCATTAAAAATCAGTTTGAACGGGTCAATGTCATTGGCTGCTGAGGACTTGGGTCAAACCACTTCTGTGAGCTTAGAGGGGTGTACCATTCATAGACAGGCAACCACCATTTAACATGCTTTATTCAGCCTTATTATTTAGTCTCTTTTCTTTTCTTTTTTGTATAGCCTATAGAAATAATATATTTAAGTTTCAGTTTTATGAAATATTTATTTTTTAATAAATATAAATAAAAATTTTGTGGTGATAGTATAAAGTTTATAAAAGGTACAGTATTTTGTAATGAAACAGGACTTTTTGTTTAGCTCTTGACTCGCTGAAGTATACTATATATAGTGTCCCTTCTTTAATTTTTCAGCACTGTGTGATAACTTAAATATGTTGTCAGTACTATTAAAATAAGATCAAATTGAATGGTATTTAGGAGATTATAGTTTTTGCATGACTTATTTCGCATTCAGCTAAACAACCCTGTCCTAGCTGTTATCATAGCCTAGGCTTTTTATTAAAAAGGAAAACAGCAAGGGACCATGGAAAACGACTGTTGCAGGTGTATTTTTTTATTGTATTATTTTTATTTTTTTTTGGCAGCGGGGCAACTCAAGAATGTTGGGCACACAAGTACTGTGGCTCTTTTGCCCCATGGCCAAGATGGCCAAGCCAACATCAAAGTTAGTTCACTAACTTTTAATTCTAATTTTTATTATTATTTTTCTGAGACTAAAAAATTCTAAACGCTTCTCCTCCTAGGGCTTTAAAGCCACAAGCCCCAAACTCGGCAGACACCTGCGGGATAGAGCGGTGGTGTGTGCTATATCTTTTCAGAGTGATCAGACTTAAAGTTTTTTTTTTTTTTAATTTTTAAATGTTTAATACATTACCCATAGACTTACATTGTCTGAGAAAAATCGCGCCCCTACTGTTGCAATACCCGGAATCTGGTTTACTTTCACTTTTAAATCGGTCAATACAAGTAAATAATACAATTTCCCTCAAACTGACAAGCTAAACCAACATATCTGATTATTACAGGGGTCAGGGCTCATTAATAATTGATTTCTGGGCAGAGAGCAGTCAGAAAGACGACAGAAGAATCACGGCTGGTCAGCTCAGGCAGCTCAGTCTCCACGGAGCTCACAACGAGCGAATTCATTCTTATTTAAGACCTTATAAAACGGCAATTGCACGCAATCCACACGTTAGAACACACCAAGAGCTAAATTCAGATGTTTCTGAACTGTTTAAAGTAATAACATGATATATTCGCGGCAGCCAACTGGCCGCGAGCTCGCGATGTATTTCTCTGAACACTTGAAGTCCACATAGAGGATTTACAGCCTTTCACATTAAAACACTGCAGCGAAACGCCACAAAACAATTAGAAGAATATACTATACACATGAAAATGAGTGTCTATATGTGCTTGTGAGATTTTCTCTGTCAGGCTGAGCTGAACGTCACATCGATTGCTCGGCGCTGCATAACATGGTTACACACACCCATTAGAACACAACAAAAGCAAAATCCAGGGGTTTTTGAGCCGTGTGTGTGTGCCAAAATGCAATATTTGACATCGCAAAGGAAAAAAAAGTCACATGACAGCCGCGTTTCGGGGCGAGATCGGACAAATAAATACACATTTCATTCACACTGACAAGCTAAACCAACATATGTTATTATTATCGGGTCTGATCTCATTAATAAATTATGTCTCTGGCCAAAGAACAGAGAGAAAGACGAGAGAGAAATGAGCGCTTCATCAGCCAGCCCAGTTATCACTACGAGCTCAGAATAAAAGCATTTTTATATTTTTTAAGAGCTTCCAAAAATAATATCACAGCGAATGCACTAATCCACCCATTAGAACACAACAAGAGCAGATTTCAGGTGTTTTTGAGCTGTTTATGTGTGCAAAATGAAATATAATTTGACAGCGTGATACAGCTTATGAATACTGGAAGGAAAAAAAGTCACGACAGCCTTTTAAAACCCTCTGGAGTCGATTAACGCATATACGCGTTTTGAGTCATTTTCTCCTGATATACCCGAACATTACTTAAATTACACCTTCAGTTTTAATCGTACAGATAAGAGCAATACATCAATCGAATCTGTAAAGGGTCTACTTTTTTTGGATACAAACATAATAACAACAAAACTTTGTGCACTTATAATATAAAGATAACAAACAAGGTGTGCTGTCTGCAGCCTTTGTCTGCGCTGATCTTCATTTACAAACATGTCATTAAAATGAACTGTAACTCAATGAATACTCAACGAAGAGACATGAGAGATATATCTATAGAAAGCTTGACATGTCTACTTTTAAACTAAACAAGTGCTGCCGAACAAATATTCTGTGATAAAGTAATCCATATCAAAACAACGCGACGTCCTTTTTTCACGTCTCCCTTCATTATATCTAATGTGTATGGAAGGCCAAGAGGGTCAAATGCACGTGAATTTTAACGCGTCAACAACACGTTAAATACTTGTATTTCACGTGTAGACAACACGTATTTAACAAGTTAAATACGTGTTGTTTACACGTGAAAAATCAGCGTGTATTTAACGTGTATTTCACATGTTAAATACACGTGAAATACACGTTAAGTACGTGTTAAAAATCAGTTTGAAAGGGTCAATGTCATTGGCTGCTGAAGACTTGGGTCAAACCACTTCTGTGAGCTTAGAGGGGTGTACCATTCATAGACAGGCAACCACCATTTAACATGCTATAGATCAGCTTATTCAGCCTTATTATTTAGTCTTTTTTCTTTTCTTTTTTGTATAGCCTATAGAAATAATATATGTAAGTTTCAGTTTTATGAAATATTTATTTTTTTATAAATATAAATTAAAATTTTGTTGTGATAGTATAAAGTTTATAAAAGGTACAGTATTTTGTAATGAAACAGGACTTTTGGTTTAGCTCTTGACTCGCCGAAGTATACTATATATAGTGTCCCTTCTTTAATTTTTCAGTACTGTGTGATAACTTAAATATGTTGTCAGTACTATTAAAATAAGATCAAATTGAATGGTATTTAGGAGATTATAGTTTTTGCATGACTTATTTCGCATTCAGCTAGACAACCCTGTCCTAGTTGTTATCATAGCCTAGGCTTTTTATTTATTATTTTTGCAGCGGGTCAACTCAAGAATGTTGGGCACACAAGTACTGTGGCTCTTTTGCCCCATGGCCAAGATGGCCAAGCCAACATCAAAGTTAGTTTACTAACTTTTAATTCTAGTTTTTATTATTTTTATTATTATTTTTCTGAGACTAAAAAATTCAAAACGTATCTCCTCCTAGGGCTTTAAAGCCACAAGCCCCAAACTCGGCAGACACCTGCGGGACAGAGCGGTGGTGTGTGCTATATCTTTTCAGAGTGATCAGACTTAAAGTTTTTTTTAATTAATTTTTAAATGTTTAATACATTACCCATAGACTTACATTGTCTGAGAAAAATCGCGCCCCTTACAGTTGCAATACCCGGTATAAGGTTTCATTTCACTTTTAAATCGGTCAATACGAGTAAATAATACAATTTCCCTCAAACTGACAAGCTAAACCAACATATCTGATTATTACAGGGGTCAGGGCTCATTAATAATTGATTTCTGGGCAGAGAGCAGTCAGAAAGATGAGAGAAGAATCACGGCTGGTCAGCTCAGGCATCGTCTCCACGGAGCTCACAACGAGCTAATTTATTCTTATTTAAGACCTTTTTTAATTAAATTATATTGGCGATTGCACGCAATCTACCCGTTAGAACACACCAAGAGCTAAATTTAGATGTTTCTGAACTGTTTAAAGTAATAACATGATATATTCGCGGCAGCCAACTGCCCGCGAGCTCGCGATGTATTCTCTGAACACTTGAAGTCCACATAGAGAATTTACAGCCTTTCACATTAAAACACTGCAGCGAAACGGCACAAAACAATTAGAAGAATATATTATACACATGAAAATGAGTGTTTATACCCAGCTAGAAATGCTACGTTCCCAGGACGTTCTCAGAACGTCCCCACTGGTGTCAAGGACGTCGCCTAGTAACGTTGCGGGAACGTTCGGAGACGGTCATGATGTGGAGTTCTTTAAAGGGTCGGGGGACGTTATTTTGCGGACCTTCACAGAACATTCAGGACGTTATCGGAACGTTTAGGGGACCATGTTATATTTGCAAATGTGATGTTCCCAGAACGTTCTCAGAACGTCCCCACTGGTGTCAAGGACGTCGCCTAGTAACGTTCCGGGAACGTTCGTAGACGGTCATGATGTGGAGTTCTTTAAAGGGTCGGGGGACGTTATTTTGAGGACCTTCACAGAACATTCAGGACGTTATGTGAACGTTTTCAGAACGTCCCCACTGGTCTCAAGGACCTGTAGGGAACCAAACTAGAATTTTACTGCAAAAAACACTTGTTCTTTCAGAACTTTAAACAGGAATAAGCATGCACGTTTAACACATTCAAAGATAAAATCAGTCATTTATTTTGTGTGAACAAAAACAGATTATAAATAAATTATATATTACATAAATTATATATATATATTATACACACACACAAATATTAGGAAACAGTAATAACAACAAGAACACATATTTATATTCATTTTATGTTGCGTAAATGGTGAACAACAAATAACAAAAACAATAATTTATATTAAATATATACTGTGTGTGTGTGTGTGTGTGTGTGTGTATATGTGTATCAGTCACTGTCTCCATCCTCAGGAGGTGCCCGAAGTTCTTCTTCCGCTGCCTGAAAAAATTAAACATTATATTTACCAATCACTTCAACGACTTTTTAATTACTTTTAACTCCACTTTGTTTATAAGTACCGGTACTAAGTAAATAAATCAAAACAGTTATGTTATTCTAGAGAATAGAGAGAGAGAGAGAGCTCTCATTGAATAAAACAACTTACAGGTGTTGCGACCAACTTGGCACGGTGAGGTGCATGTTTGAGGGTTTCCCCTATACATGTATCAATTTCCTTTTCTGTGTGTTTCGGAAATTGTTTGGCACAAGCACCTAGAAGAGAAAAAAAAATGTAACAAAATAAATGTGAAAAGTCTCAGGGCTCAAAACTATGCTGAAAAGTTTTTACAAGAACAATAGTCACAGCTCCACCGAACAAAAATTGAAAAAAGAGACACTTAAACACTTAAAATGGACCATTATTATGACGTTATTGTTATACATTTTTAAATATGTAGACTAGGCTATTATAGGTATTTTTATAGTTTGGATTATTTTATATTTTTATTTTATATTTGTTATAATATCCCATTAGTCCTAATAGATGCGATTTCAACTATTTCTGTAGTACTTTCATAAAGAACACCGCTTTTTCACATAACGCAGTGAAGCAGCCCTGCACGAGAGAATAATTGATTCTATAATAAGAACTGATCAACCGTTTCAGCACCATCGCCTCGGACAGCACCGGGGAACGGCGCGATGTGGAAATAATATTGCTGATGACGCAATTGCCCTGCTCCCTCCAAAATGGATACAAATGCATATTCTACAAGGGGGTTAAAATAATCTAAATAAATATATGACGATTATCACTATTGACATAAAATGTGAAAATAAATTAAAAGTGTTACGCCATATTACAGTAGGCAGTTATGACATGCAAAATATGAATTTTTATTTAAGCGTTGAGCATTATAAACAATCAGACATGAATCTGATGAGCTCATGATGCAATAACCAATCATATGAGTTTAGATAAGAGTTAAGAAAAAAAACTGCTGGTTTGCGGGAGTTTTTGCCGCGTTCACGCCAGTGCCGCTCACCTCAGACAGAGACAGACACAATCTGGATTTCACTGAATTCACTCGTGGAAAACTGTATATGTAAGTGAGATATTAATTTATAATCCTATTGTTTTTTCCATGCTACTAAAATAACGACTTGATTTTGTAATCGGAAAAACTAATTAACTAATTCATAAATGGGTCTTGTGATAGTCTACAATAATTTGTATTTGTAATATTGCAAATGTTTTTGTGTTTTCGTGAAATTAAATATAAGCATAGGCCTATATGGTGTAGTTTACAGCTAGAGTCCTGCACGGGTTCGGGTACCTGTAGGTTTTTGCTCAAACGGATGAAAAATATCCACCTGTTTTGGATACGGGTGCAGGTCGGGTCGGACACGGGGGAAACATGGGTTTAAGACAATCACATGCAAACGTAATGCATATTTTTAGGAACACATCTACAAAAATATGCCTGTATTTCAAGTTGATAAAATAATTTTTAATAAAACAATTTAAAATCCATATCAGTTTATTTGTGTCCACGCGCCACACCGTCCCAGGAATCTATAACGTTAACTATACTTCCACTTTTAAAAATTCATCATAACCGCGCGCGCGATCTGCTTGCAGTCGTCGAGATGGATTCTGAGGAGTTTAAGAAAAGAATAGCTAGTGGAGGAGTTTGTAAAGTTGTCGACAATACGTCATCAAAAATCAAGTCCAATATGTGGGAGAAATTTGGAGTTAACTGAAGAAAATATTGTGAACGGCTTATTTGCTGCATGCATTTTCGTGTTCGGAAATGTGGAACTTCATTGCTGAGGAAGCACAGATAACTGGTTAAGTGAGGAAGCTCATTAAATAACTTCATATTCATATTTTCTCACAATATTTTGTCACCTATATCACAATGCATCTGTTATTTTCTTATTTTTTAAATTCTCATATTTACATTTACATTTATTTGTTTAGTTTATTTTAATAAAGTTTTGACATCCAAAAGTACACTTTATGAGCAATATGAATAAGTGAATAAGTAAAACTAAAACCATATGAAACATTTATGATTATTAGTGATGAAAACAGTTGTGCTTCTTCACATTTTTGTGTTTTTCAGGGTTATTTGATGAATGAAAGAAAAAAAAGCAGCATTTATTTGAAATGTAAATCTTAACTCTCTTTTCTGGCCAATTTAATGCATCCTTGCTGAATAAAATGATTTTTTTTTTTTTTTACTTGTTTTTTTTCCGTTTAGAAGTCAAAAACGAGAAAACAAATTATTCGAAGGTACAGGGTAAGTACAGACATTTTTCTGTTTATCATTTGCTCTTTAAAAAGTTGCATGATGAAGTGAAAAGAAGAGAGAAGTTTTGAAAAGCATACTTAAAACAATATGGTGGAGGGCTGTCCCAATGAAGGTCAGTTTTCCTTTTCGGCCTTTCAGGCTGTAATTTGACCAGGCCTCATTGGTGGCTATTTTCCGAAGGATTCTCCTCACAGCGTCTCCAATGTTGCTACCTCCCATCAGGCTCAAAAACTGTATCTATGCAACATATAAAGATAAATAAAGCAAATGTTAGTATTGCAATGCCACATGGAGCAGGGTAACTGCTGACACACAAGCAAATGCGAGAGGTGTATTTAATTCTGATAATTTAGCCTACATGCACACAGATCTACATTTTGAACTTAAAAATGTCACTTTTGTGACAAAAAGGTTACTGACCCCTGTGCTATATCAACATACCATCCTTTTTTTCCCTTCTGGGCCCTCAAGTTTTAATAGGAAAGCTTGCAGCTCCTGCAATGTTTTGCAGGGCCTCTCAATGGTCTCCTGTGGTGGTGTTGTGATGGTTGCCGGACCAGGACGATTCTGTTGAATAGCCTGGATCAGACGCTCAATAGAATTGGAAATATCTGTTGACATTCTCTCAATTGCGAGGAGCATCCGCTGCTCAGATTGTTCGATGAGATGCTGGAAATCTGAAAAATTTAGATGGGTGAGATGATGATGATGGAAGGGGGGGTTCATCTTGACATTTAGTTATTTGCTTAGTATTCAGGCATATGTGTGGTACTTCAAGAAATAAAATATAGACATTGGCATGACTGTATTGCCAGATGCAATAGCTGGTCTAATTTGGATAGTAAGTCAAGTCATCTTCATTTATATAGCACTTTTAACGATGCAGATTGTTTAAAAGCAGCTTTACAGAGATGAATGTATAATTTAAGGTAACAGAGATTGAGATTAGAAAATGCAGCCATAATCTTAATTTATTGAAGATTAAAAAAAAAACCATTTATCTTAACAAATGAATAGAATATCAACATTAAAAATGCATACCATGAAAAGTATTATTAGCTGAAAGATTTGGAAGGGATGGCTCATCTTCCTCAGGTGAGTGAGCTGTGATGTCAGTAGGTGGTTTGTCTAAAAACAGACATTGAAAGCATGCGATAAACGAAGTTCAGGGGAGTTGAGTACTTTTACACAAAATGCCATGACAAAAAATACCAACCTGCAACTCACACAATATAAGACACTCCAACCAAATTCAAAACATTTTTAAAATAGGATTTCCATTAGAAATTTGTTTGTACTGTATTTCACACAAAATAGCTTCTTCCCGTCAGCTGGCAATGCACTTATTTTGCCTGTTCACTAATTGACGCTGACGCACCACCATCAAATCAACACAACACAAGAAATTACACCAAAAGTTAAATCTGTTACTTACAACTTGGAGGCTTTGGGAGGCTTGATGGCTTCTGAGAGGATGTTGACATTTTTCTCCTTTTTTTGGTAGGAATCTCACATTCTCCTATTCATTCAGGATGAAACAGTTTATATATAGTTTAGTTTTATAGAGTAGTTTTCTCTGTAATCATGGCATGATTTTTATACATAAACAGTGGACTAATGCATGACAAAAAGCAATCGCATATGTTTACCTTCACTCTCGGTCCAGTATTTTGATGGTACTTTTTTTTTCCGCTCTTTTAGCACCTCTTCTTCTGTGCCCACGTTTGAACTTTCTACAGCTTTTTTGGCTCGTTCTCTGGCTGTCTTATAGTTGTCTAAGGACAGAGTAAATTTGAGTTGTCTTTTTAGTTTTTGTAATCATTTTACTGTGTAAAGGCAGTGTACTTTCATATGACTATATATTTATTCAGTTTTCTCACCGGTCTCGGAGAGTATTCTTATTTTGTGCCGCTTCCAGAGCTCCTTATCTGGCCTTTGGGAGGCCTTTGCCATGGCAGCAGCGTTTCTACGGGGCCAGTAGCAAATCAGAACCTAAAACATTTCAGGGAATATGTTATTTCCGGTATTACGTGTGTGTGTGTGTGTGTGTGTGTGTGTGTGTGTGCGCATGTACCCTTACCCCATTCACCTCCTCTACCCATAATGCAGGCGCCACAGCAATTGCATTTTCTTGTTCAAAAATAACTATGTAAAATCCAACCTACATTACAAACAGAAGAACAGACACTCCTTAGAAAAGACGGTCAATATTCAGTATATGAAATCTAAGTTAAGACATTAAAGCAATGACAGAAAAAAAAATAATACTAACTATGTACATATTTCCATATTTCATTAATCAAGGTCATGAAGGAGAGAAAAGACAACTTTGCGGCCATGCCCATCCTCAAGGATCATTGCCCTTCCTTGCAAGTTTGCCTTGTCCAGGATCTCCATCTTTGATGGACCACATACATAGGCTCCATAGATCATCGAGTCACATGGCTCGTAAAGGTACGACGTTAAGTGCGAGAATACTCTACATAAGAGCTTTCCGGAGTTGGTCCTCTCCAGAACTTCACAGCAGGATGTTGGGCTAACAATGTAAACATTATTAGGATGTTTCAATTGTATTGGTTTCTCTTCACTTGTTTGTATAGGAATCTGTGAACGTTCTTGGAGCCGTTTTGCTGCTTGGACTAGAACATGGTTTCCTGATCTAACCATCTTCTTCAGCTGGTGCATGTAGCTCTCAAACGCAAAGGCACTGCATTTGTCTAATGATCCATATGTGGTGGCATCAGCAGTGAGGTGAAGCAGTGAGTGCACATTGTACACTAGGAATTCTTTCCCATATATGTGCCGGCCTTGTTCTACAAAATATGTGAGGAGTTCATGGGCATACACATTGTGGGTTTGTGTTAAATGTGGAGACACTAGTATACACAAAGCCACACTAAAGGCCATGAAATGACTGTATAGGGTTTCTGGCAGGATTCCCCGGAGAACAACTTTGCCAGTGTAGAGCATAAACTGCCTGAATTCAGTGGCCTTCCACCTCTCCAATTCCTCCAGACTGCGTGGCTTCCTGGCAAAAATATGGGGTATGTCATTTCTCAAGTTCCTTAGCCTCTGATTGACCTCCCTCAGCTGAGCCGGCGATAGTCGTTGCCCCGACTTGCCCTGTGACCATAGTAGGAGCATTTTTCTCATCACTCCCAGGCAGCACTGGTGCATGTAGTCAGCAGGGAAAGACTTGATCATGTCAATTTGGAGATTGCTGAAAGGGGACACAGCATTTTCGTGATGATGTTCTGGTTGGTGTTGCTCTCTAAATGAGACATCGTTCCTCAAAGTGAGGTCATGCACTTGTTGGTAAGTGATGCGCCCCTCCCAGTTGCCTTTTTGGGTGCATTTGTCACAGCCATAGTAACCTGAGAATTGTTTGATGCACTTCAGCATGGCTTTTGCTGGTGCATCACAGGTAATGCATCTCAATCTTACATTGAGTGTTGTTTCTCCCCATGCAAAGCCATTCATTAGAATCATTTTCAGTTCATCTGATATGACTTTAATGAAGTCCAGTGATTTGGGCTTGGCCTCAGTGAGGGCAATGGTCAAAGGAAATGTGCTTGCTGGTTTTAGATGTACTGTGCAGAGTACAGGCCAGAAAGATTTACCAGTGCTCTTAAAGAGTGGCAGTCCATCTACATTGAGGGAAATCTCAAGCTCAGTGATGTCTTTTGCATAATTGTAGGGATACCGATTCAAGCACATGATTAATTGTTCAGTCACTCCTAATTTAATGCATTCCACACCAGACACCATTTGGCTTTCAACAGGATCCGTTTTTAATAATGTTTTAGTAGTAGATGGCAGGTGTTTATGCCCGTGATTCCTGAGAATTTTGAGCAGTTTTTCTGCAGCATTGTGCTTGATATTATATTCATTGATCCACCTCTTTAACTCCTCTTCTAAATTTTCAGTGGGCATATCAATGTTGGCAGTATTCTGAAAAAACTCTCCATCCATGTCACTACTGGAATATTCAAGAACCATATTCTCTGTGTCTTCTGCCATTGTATGTTGTAGTGATGTGACTGCACTGATGTCAGTATTGACAAACGACATTTCATCGCTGTCACTATTAGATTCTCCAGTCATTGCATTTTTTAGGCCTGGGTTCCAGATTGGCATAGTGTCCCTGGGATTGTGTGCTTCATTGTTTAGCACAGTACTAGGACCAGCTGCGTTAATGTGCACATTTCTCATTTTCCGTTGTACCCTCTGCCATAGTCGTTTGTATTCTCTTTTCCTAGCTTCTGCAGGCATCCAGTTGTGTGACACAGCTATGTGTTTTTTTCTCTGCAAATGTGTACACGCATGTTATTTAAGTAAAAAACCTAAAGATCGTAAATTTTTAGGCAAATACAGTGATCTTTCACGCCACATTATAAGGTGAAAAACATCTTGATATAACATTGAACTTATCACATTGCTGTGAAATCGATCCCTTTTCTGGCATGTCAGCAATATGCTGTAAATTTGAAAACCTTTTTTGCAAAACAAGCCTACCTTCTGAGATGACATCATGGTAATCTGTCTGTAGGGCAGGGTCTGGAAAGCACAGAAAAGAGACAAAGTGAATTGAAATCACATATACGTCGACGTGGGACAATTTTATTTACACTTGTTACTTCAAAGGATACAGATGATATTAGATACAATGCCTGAATTGTGAATTGCCTAACCGGTTGTGCATTAAATTGTAATTTCTATAATTATTACTATAATTATTATTATTATTATTATTTTATTTTTATTTTATTTTGTTTGTGTGTTTTGTATTTATGTATTTATAGTTTGTTCTGGTTTTGTTATGTTTTGTTAAACATGGACCTTTATTTTCACCAAAAAGGCTTATTTCTTCTTTTTTTCTGCTTATTTCTAGGCTCTTTTTTTAAATGCAAGCGCAAACTGGGTGCTGGCTGTTTGGCCAGAATAAGCTCAAAGTCGTGCACCTCTAGAAGCGGAGTTTCGTGCAAAGTTACAAAAAATGCCGTGCACACATTTGCGCGAAATGGGGTCTCGCGCCCACTGTGATGGCGGCACCGTCGCGCTTGTGCGGAGGTTGAGGGACGCGCGCACGCTCACAGCCAAGCCTGTGAGAAGGCGCGTTAAATTTCAAATAAAGTATAATTTACAATAATGATATTAATTGTATTCATAATTTATTTTAAAGTAGCTAATGTTAACATGACAGACCCTAAAAAATTAATGAGCTTATCTGAAAAGGATAAGCTACTTCTTTAGACCAAATGACGTCACGTAAACATAACGGTATTTAACGACAAATAACGGCGATGACAGTGCGGACCAGTGGTATAAAGTTAAAGAAAAAGACGGAAAAACAGTTTGTCTGAGTAAATGTGGTACATTTATTACTGGAAAAGAAAGTCCGTCAATTTTATGACAATTTATTCAATTTCTTGTGGAAACGGCCGTTTTACCATGAGAAAATTTCGCTCAAAAGCTAACGTTACTGTCCTTATAATTCCATATTATTATTATTTATATCATGTAACGTACATTATATGTCATTTTGTTTTGTGTTTTTAATTTAAATAGAATGGTTAATTAGAAGAATTACCTCAGAGAAACTGACAGTTGGGATGTCCAGTTGGGATGTCCACTGAGTGAGTGAGGTGTGAGTACGCTGTGTGTGAGCGCGATGGTCACAGACCCCAGCTTATATACCCGCTGCCAGATTTAGAATTTGTGACCTATATAGGTGTTAAACGTTTTTTATTTTATAAAAAAAATATGTATATTTATATAATGATATATTGCGTTATAATACTAATAATTTCGTTATATTATGTAATGGATAATGTGAAAAATAATAATAAAGAAAATAATAAAGAAAATAGCCATTTCCGTCTAGATACCTGCGTCCATAGCAACACTTTGTTTTTCATGGCAACGGTGTGTTATACTTAGCAGCGCCTGTTATCCATAAATAATACATTAGAATTCAAATATATAAATTAAATGAGTATAAATTAATATATATACATATAATTTAGTATTATTTACTAATAAATAATTCATATTATAATAATTGTAATTTAGTATTATTTTTACAATTTATTTAAAAATGTTTAATTGCAAATAAACCCAATAGGTCATATTTCCCGGTTGTAAAATTGTCGTGTTTTATTCGTCTTATAGATAGGCGAACATTTCTCATGAATAATCGTTCATTATTGTAATGTATAAGATTATAAACGTCTTACCTGTTTTTTCTTCTCAGATGTGTAGAACCTGACTCATCCGATTGATTTTTTTCTTCATGGTAAAAAATAAATAAATAAGTCTTCTCCCAGAATGAGGTTCAAGCAGCTGCTTTCCTTTTGTATGTATATATATATTTATATATTTATTTATTTATTATTATTTTATTTTTTTTCATTACCTAGATACATATAGGCCTATTATAATTATACAACATACAAAAACCAGTGGCGGATACAGAACGTCATTAATAGGTGGGCCTGGTGAATATACAGAGGGGCCTCGGGTTTTTTAATCTTATACACCTGATTCCCGGGCTCTGTATTATAGAGCTTTCACACTGCGCGCGGATGCGGTCCGGCGATCCGTTCCATGTGCGGTGCAGTGCAGAGATCGTTTCCGCACCGAGTCTATTTCTGATGTGCTGCACGCGCTGAATTAAAGTGACAGGCTGACGGTGCATGGTTCGTGGTCAAAATGAACACAGATTGACATGAAAATATAATTATCTCACCATAAATGCGTTTAATTAAATAAAATGTAGTAATCTCACCATAAATGCATTTAATTTATTTATACTTTTACACAGTCATCTTTTTTTACTTTAGGACCAGGGTAAAGCAAGGAAAAATAAAATTTACTTCAACAAGGCGACATAATGAACAACTCTCGTCTCATTCATGGTGGAGGTGAAAAAACTATTTCTTTGTGACATGCAATATTTATTGTATTAAAACTTAAATGCAAAAGAAAAGGCATGTTAGTCGGCTGTTTTTGTCAATTTTAAGATTTGAAATGTTTGCGATTTTGCGAAGTACTACATGGTTAAATATTTTACCACTTGTTTGAGCAACTTAATATATAAATATATATAAGTAGCGCTGAATACGTTGTTTAAATTGTGTTAAAACGTCTATTAAAGAGTGTATATGTACAAAGAGAATCGCAATGCTGACAACCCTTTTTTTTACTTTTTTAATAAAAGTTTCTGATAACTTCTGGATTTGAAATACAAATAGTGAGTATGTGTTTGTGGTAGCCTACAGTCTGGATCAGTGACGCACTGCACACGGAGTATGTGTGTTTCACAGTGTAACAGTGTAACAGTGGTGTTACGCCACTTTTAAGTCAGTGCGCGCACGGAGAGCGTGTGGCCGGCCCGTGCAGAAAACAAATTCACAAGAGAACCAGCTGTGTTGCATGATAGCATCACTGGACTGACACGTGATATGCCGACATAATATTTTTATTTTGTAGCTATTTTTCGTAGCTACTTTACTTAAATGTCCTCATGAAACTATTAAAATTAAATTATTTATTAATTTGTTATTATTAAAATTAAAAAAATTAATTGTTTTTATTAATCTGATTGGGTGGGCCACCAGTCAATCTGCCCACCCAGGCCCACCCATATATCCGCGCCTGACAAAAACTAGCCAGAACACATCTAACAGAACAAAAGTTTATTTATTTATACAACATTAACGTGCTTTTTAAATTAACGAAATGTAATATTCATCTTTATAGAAGATACAGTACAATAGCCTACAACAATCTGCAAACTTCATATTCATAGCAGATTTAAAACAGTCCTTTTTGTGGTGGTTTATTTTGCTAAAGTTTTCTTGATATTGTGAGTTTACACAAATAAAAGCTTTAAATAATGTATTATTCTTATGACCAAAAATTGAGTATTTTAAGTTGTTTATACTGTTGACAGGAAAAAAATGCAAGCGACTGCATGGCCGCTTCCATGCCCTGCAGTGCGCGCGCTCCCCACTCCGCACATAAAGAAAGGACGATGCACCAGCAGCAGTGGCTTACAGTTGAATTGGGCTGCAGCTCTCCCTTCTGAATACAGTCAGCCGCGGGTGTGGCAGTGCCTCACCAAAATATTCATTTTTAATATTTGTATAGAAATGTACAGTAGGCTATATAGACATTTATATAGAAAATAATAAATGGTAAATGTGTCGTAAGTTGTAAAGTGCGCTTAATAAATTCAAAATTAACGCACGACTTCGAAGCGGGTGCTATGAAACAGTGTCAGAGCTCCACAAAACTCCACAATTTTCCAATGTAAATGTGGTGAAAAATTGAACTGCATCACTTATGCATCGCTTATTTTCACGTTGCCTTGATCTATGACATTGTATTGTTTTGTATGTCTATTTGTTAATAAGGGATTTATGGACACATCAAGGATTTTAGATCTGTAGAGTAAAAGCCATAGTTTTTATTTTGAAGTAACACATATCAAATCCTAACCCACAAAATTAGCAGAGAGGACCTAATAAAATGGCTAGCATGTTAGTGTTATTATTTAACAAATAAGTTTAATACTTATTGTATTATTATTTAATATTTTCATTAATTAGATGTAGATTTAATACATCTTTGCGTTCATTAATTTGTCATATTTTTAACGTTGTTGTGTGACCATATAATAACCACATTGGGAACGTTATTATATGACCAACAGAGGACCATGCGAGAACGTTCTGTTAACATCCCGAATGTCCTCTTTGTAACGTTTTTGTGTGACCATATAATAACCAATATCGAACGTCCCCCTAAAGTAATAACGGGAACGTTATTATATGACCAACAGAGAACCGTATGGGAACGTTCTGTTCACGTCCCGAATGTCCTCTTTGTAACGTTGTTTCATGACCATATAACAACCAGTATGGAACGTTCCCCTAAAGTCACTTTGGGAACGTTATTATATGACCAACAGAGGACCATGCGAGAACGTTCTGTTAACGTCTCAAATGTCCTCTCTGTAACGTTTGCTATGTGACCATAAAATGCCCCAAATAGAACGTCCCCCTAAAGTCATTTAAGGAACCTTGAACTGCAGCACTTTCATAACCAAAAGAGGACGTTCCAAGAACGTCCCTAATGTTCTGTAAAGGTTCGGAACTTTCGTTACCTTTAGATAACTTTTAGGGAACGTTGCACAAGGTCGCGAGAACGTCCCCTCCTACGTGGGTATGTGCTTGTGAGATTTTCTCTATCAGGCTGAAGGTCACAGCGATTGATCGGCGCTGCACAACAAAGCAGGGAACTACACTGCGACCAAAAAGGTCACATATGCATCACTGATTATTTTTGTACCTACTTATGTGTTATGCTATGATTTAATATGAGCATTTATTAAAACAGAAATGTGTATTTTAAGAATACGTTTTGTAACGTGCTCCGAGCATTCAACACATCAAGTTGGCTTCAGTCCTGCAATCCGGGAAAGCTGAACTGAGCAGCTGGTCACTCGTGCTGTGTTCGGTCTGCACGAGAGAGTCGCGTCTTGCGGACAGCAACACTGAACCGAGCTCTCCTTCAGGACGTTCACGTCCTCCTGCACCTGAACAAACAAATACAAATCGCAGTTTAAACATGCAGAAAAGGATGTGAAAGAGATTAATTCCGCACCGCGGTGTTCTGGTGTTCAAGGAGCAAGCAGAGACGCGTCTCAAAGTCTTCTTGCTTTTGTACTGACAACAAATACAAACAAAATATGTCGAAATACCCGTCTTGGAAAGTGTGTTCGATAAAGTATGTGGTTATGTCTCAAATGTTGCAAAAAATGTCGGACACATCGGATGTGTATCATTATAATGGATTCGTTTGTCTCTTAAGGTGACCGCGCCTAATTTACTAGCTCTGCTGTCAGTGTCTTTAATGTATTAAAATGAAAGTAAATCACTCACTGCTCTTGATTGAATTACTTTGTAGTTTTAACAAGAATTTATTTAAAGTCAATCCAAAAATCAGATAGAATTGTTTTACTAGTGGGTGCAGGCCACTAGTTCATTTATGTAAGTGAGTATGGCAAAATAGTGATCTGTGAAATATTATACCCAAAAATTCTTCATACTGTAGGCTACCAGTGAAATTGATTAAAAATAAATAAATAATTAGGGACCTGACCATGTTTTGCTTTAGTGTTTCTTTCTTTAATTGCTAATGCAACCTTTTCACACCACAGACTGAACCAAATTAAGCATTGCTTGCTTGGTAACTGTTCAACAAAGTATTGATAGTTGTGTAAATATTGTCATACTGACAGTTGTCTGAAGTTTTGGTTGATTCCATTACATATCTTTCTATCAAAGTTATCCGACATTATCAAGATTAATTTGTTCTGAGTTATTGTCATATTTTATTACCAATTTCTAAACTACAGCAAATAAACTGTGATAATGTGAGAAATGTTGAAGGTGTCTGAATACATTTTGGTTTGATTGTGTATTTTATTTTCCAGTGAAGACTATGCAGTGCTATTTTAAATTAACAAAAACAAACTTAAAAAATGTAAACATTATGTAAATAGCACAAATAAATAAATAGAATGAACATATAGTACAATTTAAACAGTTTTAAACAGGGCCCACTGTACAACCTGCACAAGGGCCCCTCTAACCCCAGCTGCAAGACGGAGCAATGCACTGTGTGTACTGTAAGAAATAGAACAAGGCATGTGGTTTAAAAGATGACAAGTAAAACAAAAAGCACATCTGTATGCAATACAGTTTAATTATTGTTCATTATTATCCAGTAATTACTATAAATAATTTGTGCGACCAAATCATGTTATGCGCCAGTAACTGAAAAAGTTATTAGCACAAGAGCCACCAGTGGAAAAAGTTAGTGTAGTTCCCTGTGGTAAAGTAATTTATATATTTTTTAAGAGCTTCTTAAAATAAAATATTACTCCGAATTGCACACAATCCACCCTTTAGAACACAACAAGAGCAAAATCCAAGGGTTTTTGAGCCGTGTATGTGTGCAACATGCAATATTTGACATTGCGAAGGGAAAAAAAGTCACATGACAGCTGCGTTTCGGGGCGAGATCGGACAAATAAATACACATTTCATTCACACTGACAAGCTAAACCAATATATGTTATTATTATCGGGTCAGATCTCATTAATAAATTATGTCTCTGGCCAAAGAACCGACAGAAAGACGAGAGAGAAATGAGCGCTGCATATCAGCCAGCCCAGTTATCACTACGAGCTCAGAATAAAAGCATTTTTATATTTTTTAAGAGCTTTCAAAAATAAAATATCACAGCGAGTGCACACAATCCACCCATTAGAACACAACAAGAGCAGAATCGCAGGTGTTTTTGAGCTGTGTATGTGTGCAAAATGAAATATCAGCTCGATACAGCTTATGATTACTGGAAGGAAAAAAAGTCACGACAGCCTTTTAAATTAAAACAGTGCAGTGAATCAACAAAAAACAATTAGAAGAAAATATTATAGAGATCAAAATGAATGCTTGTGTGATTGTGTGACTTTTTGTCTTAGGTGTAAATAACATCCATCTCTCCAGCTTCAGAGGACAGTGATTCTGGCTTTTCGTCGGTAGATCGGAAAAATCAAGTACACGATTATTTCAAAATTCATAATAGCTTGGCGAATATAAACAAAAACAGCCACGTGAACATAAACTGTTGAGAAATAAATCGATTATTGAATATGATGGATTGAATATTAAAAGAGGCAGCATTTACCAGCTGCTTCCAGTATGTTGTCCACACGATAGCGCCACAGGATAAATACTAAATACTTCAAGATATATTCAGAGACAAAGCAGTTCATACAAGTGAATACATAAATTGCCTATTTTCAAGTAAATTATGAGTCCTTCTGTGAGTACTATTATATGCCCAACATGAAAATAGATAACTTATATAGTGTCCCTTCTTTAATTTTTCAGTAATGTGTGATAACTTGAGAAATATGTTGTCAGTACTATTAAAAAAATGTTTTATTTATGCACATAAATAAATTTGAAATATTACATGAGTTTGAATGAGTTTAAATTGATTAGAAATAGTTCATACACTCAAAAAAGTCAACTAGCCACTTGTTTGATTTGCAAAATACAAATATGTCGGATTAATAAGAATACATCGAGTTTACATCTGTTAAATGATTCATTCTTGTTATTTGTAACTAAATTAAGAAACAATCAAATGAATTAGATCAGCACTTGTTGATTAAATGAGACTAAGGCGATTCATTTCAACAACTCTCTCTGGTGAGTCACTGCGCATGCTCAGCACTGCGGCAGGAAGTTCGTGAACATGTCATCACGCAGCGGTTTGAACTGCTGCGGCTAATCCTTGATATTAAGGGTAAGTACCTGATATGTACCTGTTTGCAATTAGTACCGTGGAATTTAAGACATGAGTTATTTGACAATGTGGCGATGTTTCTAAGCAGACTTATTTCCCCAGACTAGAAGCACATGTGTTAGGTACTGTTTCTTCGTCGATAAAAGTAAGTTTCATCTTTACATTAGTATATCCGCTTGCTATGCTGGTATTAACTACGTTAAAACTAAACTCTACGTTACCCCAACAATGGGAGGGGAAAATGGGAGATAAAGTGAATGCAGAGTCGAAAACACCATGTAAGTTACCCTTTTTTTCTGTAAGTTAATGTAGCAAACGTTAGCGTACTGTGCACGTCTCATCACTCTTTTCAGATATCGTTTATAGTTTTTTTTTTAATTTTAAGTTTAGGGGAGACTGTTGTTGTTATTAGCCTAAATAAATAACATTAGCTTGGCCCTTGTGTTTATATGTGTATATCGCCAAAATATTACTTTGAACGTTCGATAACTAGACATTTCTGTCTTTTCAAACAGTTTCAAAATGCCACATAATGCTACCCAGCTTATTGAACACATTATGCAAAAATTGTCAAGTAAATTCTATGATACACATGCAGTCTTAGCATACACATTAGAGTAAATCTGTACATTTCTTTTTCACAGCGGAAATGTTTCTTACAAAAAAGAAAAAAGAAATGGGCTACATAAAAATATAAATCTGTCCCCAATGCTCTTCTACTGTGAACCTCACCTTTATTACATGGTTAGTGGTTTTCCTTAACATTCACATACAGTAATGTATAACTAACAGTCCTTGATTAACGAACTTTCCTTTTCTTTCTCTTTTAGTAACATATATGTGGCAGTGCAGGCAGTGTATTGCAAAGGAGAGTTGAAGGTACAAATTACTATTATCATTATAAACTAAACCATTGTTTTGAACCAGCAATTATTATGGTTGTTTATTTAAATTGTCCATGCACATTTAAGACATGAGCAGGACTGAAAACTCACATCAGCTCTTATACTTTTAATAAAAAAAAAAAGTAGACCATATTTAGATGGTGCTGTATATCGTCTTAACTCTCTCATTGTTGATAGAAAATTTGTTAAAACAGCTTTTTGTATTTTCATCCTTGTGTTATGAGTATAAGAGTTAACAAATGTTTAATTTATTTTTTTTTTTTTACAGGGGAGTTCTTGCGGATTCCTACTGTACCATGTTCTTCGCTGAGCTTGACTGGTACTCAACATGATAGGTGGAGATCTTCAGTAGAAAAAAAGGCGGGCAATCAGGGAAAAAAAAGAATCGCACCGATCATGGTTGCCATCTCCAAGGTTTGTATTGATAAATGGCTTTCATAGTCATACTCATCGCAGGTGGAAAGAACAATGTAGTTTGGCATTTTTTTCCTTAACAGTACTCCTAAGCTGTGCCACCACTGAAGTTTGAGTTAATTTTGTCCCCACCCAACAGGATGACACTATACATACCAGAAGGGCTTGTGTGATCAAGTCTCTTTGCACCTACTTGAATGAAGACCCTGAAAAACTAGTGAAGGCATATTTAGTGAGTTGATGAGAAAATGCAATTTTAAAAAGCCATATATTCTGTACTCGGGCCGTGTTTCTTCCTATTTGCCACAACAACATGTGACATGATAGAACACAACTTTGTAAAATAACTGAGCTGGACAAGGTGTTCATTTATAGGAAACTGATGATACATTATGACAAACTACTTATGTGAATTGATGAACTAAACCATTTTTTTTTTTTTCATATTGGTTAAGCTCTTTGGGGGCCTACTTTGCAAAACTGTTTAAAGCCATACTAAAGATTTAAATTAATCTGAAAGGCAGAAGAGGCAATGTGTGTTTTTTTTTTTTTTTTTTTTTGTTTTTTTTTTTTTTATTAACGGGATCAGAAAACTGTACATGCATGCTTTTTTTATTGCTGTGCATTGTTTTAGCCACCATATTAATTTTAAATATGGGGGCCAAGTAAAATGATATAATGCACTGCAATAAAACTCCAGCACCCACTGTGACCTCAGTAATTAACACAAAGTATAATTATCACCTTTCTGACAGTTTCAAGTTTAAAAACTGAGAAATTATAACTTTGTAAATGTAGAGTTCAAAGCAGAGCTCTCATATTGAAGTTTGTTACAGATGTACATTATATATTGGTCAGGGAGTGTGTACGTGTGCAATTCTTGTAATAAATATTTGAGCTAATTTTTGTTTGTAATCTTTTATGCATTTCGTCCCACAGGATTCAGACAGAGTCACAAAGTACCATGGAGCAAACTGAAGGGAGTGTATGTCATACTGAAGGAGGGAGCACTGCCTGACGATGACCCACAGGACACTGGTGATCTAATTAAAGGTGTGGAAGTCCTCAATGACTTGAGGTAGCATTGTGCTGGCTTGTGCTGTTATTTGGGCTGATATACTGTTTGAACCTGAGCTTCTCACCAGAGCTCAAGTGCACTTTTGAAGTCATGCAGAAGATCCTTCTAAATCTAAATGGACAGAGGTTGACATCCAAGGCACAGCTCAACAACAAACTTTTGGAGATAATGACCATGAAAAATACAGAAAAGTTAAACAAAATGCACTTGGAGTTTCTTATGTATATGGACTTTTTTTTTTTTTTTGCCACCGTTCGTCCAAACAAGCTACTGGAGCAATTGAGCTGAACAGGACTGGTGTACTTCAGGAAGGTGCACATTTGTAGTTCGATAGAAACTCTTTTTAGTCAACTGTTATTCATGGCATAGTTAATTTAAACAGGGTGCTGGAGAAAGTGAGTAGAAGCAGTTGTTACACATTTACAAGTATAAAAAAATAAATTCATATTTAAATTAGAATGTCTTATTTTATTTTTGTGTGTGTCAGGACAAGGTTTACTTTTCCCCGGGTGCTACAGCATAAATGGCTGTCCACTGCTCCCGGTGTGTGTGTGTTCATGCTGTTTGTCACTTTGGATGGGTTAAATGCATAGCATGAATTCTGAGAATGGGTCACCGTACTTGGCTGTATGTCATGTCACTTTACAAATTCCCAAAAAGGGTGGTGATAAAATGGCTTAAGTAAAAAAAAACTGACTTACTAACTACTTAAAGGGCTTTAAAGTCCTACAAGTGGTGTTTGGGGATCTGTTTTTAAGATTCTGTTGGCTAAATGTTTCCTATACATTGTGTTACAAACACTCAAATGAATAGGAGACTTAAAGTGACTAAAGCGGTTTAAACTTTATTGGTGCATGTTAAAGCCTAATAAAATGTATATATTGTTAGCATGTTTTGTGTGCGCCTTTTGTAGATCACTGAATTTTTGGTATTGTCTTGCTGCTTAGCGCTGTCTTCTAAAACAAATCTAATTGAAACAACAAGACAGATTTTCATTAAACTACCAAAACAAGACATGAACTAGTTGATGTAACAAGGCAGCATTTTGTTGAATTGAAGTGGTTTACTGACATGGAATGGATAAGAGTAAATTTGATTAGACTAACACAATACACACATTTTGATTCAATTAGTTGCAAAGAAGTTACATTGACATATCCCAAACATGTTTAATCTACAAATGTATATTGTGTTCATATAACACATTCAAAGCAGTCCAAGTTTACCTAATTTGATTAGATGCATAATGGGTGCTACGATTAAATCACGTTCATTCAAAAAATAATTTTTGAGTGTAGAAAAAGTTTGATTGAGTCTAATGGGATTTGGAGCTTGGCTCATCTGAACATCCTGTCAATTAAAGTCTATGGGACTTTTATGATTTTTAATATTTATTTTTATGAAAACCGTTAAGTCCAATCAGTTAGAAAAGATATAGCACACCTCATCTGTTCAAAGACTTGAAATGCTTCATTTATGTGCATAAAAATCAAAAGAATAAATATTCATAATTTTTTATAAACTTTCATAAAACCCAATATAGTAATTATGCAAAAACGATCATCTCCTAGATACCATTAATTTGAACATATTTTAATAGTATTGCCAATATTTTTATCAAGTTATCGCACATTACTGAAAAAGTGAAGAAGGGACTATGATAGTTATCTATTTTCATGTTGTGCATATAATAGTACTCACAAAAGGACATAATTTACTTGAAAAGATAATTGTGTAACTGCATCATCTATACAAATCATTGTGCTTGGACCCCTTATGATCACATTGATTTAAACCGCATTGTTTCGGGTATCTTGTGTGTCGTTGCCCACAACGCGATGGTGACAGGACTGTGAAATACATACACGAGAAAAATAGGCATGACTTATTTCGCATCCAGCTAGACAATCCTGTCGTAGCTGTTATCATAGCCTAGGCTTTTTATTAAAAAAGAAAACAGCAAGGGACCATGGAAAAAGACTGTTGCAGGTGTATTTTTTATGGTATTATTTATTTATTTTTTTAGCGGGGCAACTCAAGAATGTTGGGCACACGTGGCTCTTTTGCCCCATGGCCAAGATGGCCAAGCCAACATCAAAGTTAGTTCACTAACTTTTAATTCTAGTTTTTATTATTATTTTTCTGAGACTAAAAATTCCAAACGTATCTCCTCCTAGGGCTTTAAAGCCACAAGCCCCAAACTCGGCAGACACCTGCGGGATAGAGTGGTGGTGTGTGCTATATCTTTTCAGAGTGATCAGACTTAAAGCCCCTACAGATGCAATACCCGGATCCCCAGATTAAGGGAGGAGTCAGGTTTCGTTTCACTTTTAAACCGGTTAAAAATACAAGTAAACAATACAATTTCCCTCAAACTGACAAGATAAAACAACATATCTGATTATTACAGGGGTCAGGGCTCATTAATAATTGATTTCTGGGCAGAGAGCAGTCAGAAAGACGAGAGAAGAATCACTGCTGGTTAGCAGGCATCGTCTCCACGGAGCTCACAACGAGCGAATTTACATCCTTTCACATTAAAACACTGCAGTGAGATGGCACAAAACAATTAGAAGAATATATTATACACACGAAAATGAGTGTTTATATGTGCTTGTGAGATTTTCTCTGTCAGGCTGAGCTGAACGTCACATCGATTGCTCGGCGCTGCATAACACGGTTAAGTCATTTATATATTTTTTTAAGAGCTTCTTAAAATAAAATATTACTCCCGAATGCACACAATACACCCATAAGAACATCGCAAAGGGAAAAAAAGTCACATGACAGCCGCGTTTCGGGGCGAGATCGGATAAATAAATACACATTTCATTCACACTGACAAGCTAAACCAACATATGTTATTATTACCGGGTCAGATCTCATTAATAAATTATGTCTCTGGCCAAAGAACTGAGAGAAAGACGAGAGAGAAATTAGCACTTCATCAGCCAGCCCATTTGACAGCGTGATACAGCTTATGAATACTGGAAGGAAAAAAAGTCACGACAGCCTTTTAAATTAAAACAGTGCAGCGAATCAACACAAGACAATTAAGAATATATTATAGAGATCAAAATGAGTGCTTGTGTGATCTTTTTGTCTTAGGTGAAAATAACATCCATCTCTCCAGCTTCAGAGGACAGTGGAGTGCTGGGTGCTCGTGTGTGTGTGTGTGTGTCAGTCAGACTCCGATTGGTCCTTCACCATGTCAATCTTAGAGTGTCATAACCGGACACCGCCACATCGTGTCACATGCTTCCTGTAAACTTCCTGGTTCATATCTTACCATAACAACACTGAAACACCTCTGTACACACGAAATATCCGAATAATAAACCCGCAATTACGATAGTAAAACTTGGTATGAGATTTTCTTGAGATCTGGGGCGTTTTTATTAAAAAAAATCGAAAATGTACATCGGAAATGCTAACTTGTGCAGCGATGAAAAAGGCTACAAATAGCATATTTTTACAATAGTAAACGACCAAATTCCACCCCTGATCGCTAAATGAAGTTATTACAAACACTCGATCAGGGTTTAAAGTGAGTATTTAGTAAAAGTGAACTAATAATTTAATAAATTGTCTGATGTAGCTTGATGCTAACGTTAGCTCTAATGCTACTAATAGCAGGTGCATTTCTTCATAATGCATTTCTGTCACAACAATTTTTATAGTAAGACTTTTGATAAATAAGGGCTAAATGCATACTGAGACTAAGTGAGATAGCAGTTTAGTGGATTGTAAAGCTTGAAATAACCACAACAAAGGCTGATAAAGGTGTAATAAAAGCAAAAGAATAATGATAAATGAATAATGCGGATAATGTGTCATACCTGGCGGAGGTTCGAAAGACTCATTTGGTGAGAACAATATAATCATGAAACGGGGAGTTTTCAAAGCCAACACACATACAGAGAACACAGGAATGTTTACATGTGAGATCGTACAGAGATGACAGGTGCCATAAATCAATTTGATTAGCCTTCTCTAAAAACACACATGACATGGCCTTAGAAAATATTTCATCAAATTCACAGTTTTACAGATTAGATTATGACATTTTCATATGAAGCGTTTGTAGACTTGTGGCTTTAGCTACAATGTATTGCTAAACTCATATCCTACATCAACAATTTTTTTAAATAAATTAAAAAAATATGTTTTTAATATTTTTATTTTTGTTTTTATGTTTGAGATTATATATCTCTATTATCATAACAATCTGAGTCTGATTCCTGAACAGTAAACTTTGAAGTGTCAGCTTTGTGGACAAATGTTGATTATGTATCTAGTCAGAAAGAATCATGAGCAAAAACATTTTTATTTTGGGTATGTCATTTCTGTCTCCATGCCAAAAATGGGGGGTGACTGGTAAGGGGAGACTGCATTTACCAGCTGCTTTCAGTAAATTAGATTTTAATGGGAAATGAAGGCCACATTGCTTATGTTGTCCACACGATGGTGCCACAGGATAAATGCTAAATACTTCAAGCTTTATTCAGAGACAAAGCAGTTGGTAAATGAAATCACTTTAATATTCAAATCGACTATCATGATAAACTTCCAATTTATTTCTCAACAGTTTATGTTCAATAGCCAATTCTGTCGAAGCTATTGTCATAGCCTAGGCTTTTTATTAGAACAGAAGACAGCAAGGGTCCATAGAAAATTGCTTGGTAAATAGAAACGAAAACAGCCATGTGAACATAAACCTTTGATATATAAATCGGAAGTTGATCATGATACCGGATTTGAATATTAAAGTAACTTTATTTATCAGCAGAGCACAGGATTCTGCCTTAGTTTCACTTTTAAATCGGTTAAAAATACAAGTGAATACATAAATTGCCTCTTTTCAAGTAAATTATGAGTCCTTCTGTGAGAACTATTATATGCACAATATGAAAACAGATAACTAATATAGTGTCCCCTCTTTAATTTTTCAGTAATGTGTGATAACATGAGAAATATGTTGTCAGTACTATTAAAATAAGATCAAATTGAATGGTATTTAGGGGATTATAGTTTTTGCATTATTACTCTATTAGGCTTTATTGAAATTTATATAAAAAAATGAATATTATTTTTTTATTTATGAACAAATAAATTAGAAATATTACATGAGTTACATGAGTAAAATCATGCTAGCAACATGCTAGTCGCATGCTAGTCATGCTAGAAACATGCTAACAACATGCTAGCAACATGCTAATCATGTTAGCAACTTGCTAGTCGCATGCTAGTCATGCTAGAAACAAGCTAGCAACATGTTATCAACATGCTAACCATGCTAGCAACATGGTAGTCGCATGCTAATCATGCTAGAAACATGCTAACAAAATGCTAATCATGCTTAAATCATGCTAACAACATGGTAATCATGCTAGCAACATGTTAGTCGCATGCTAGAAACATGATAACAACATGCTAGCAACATGCTAGTCATGCTAGAAACATGATAACAAAATGCTTATCATGCTAGAAACATGCTAGCAACACGCTAATCATGCTAGAAAAATGCTAGCAACATGCTAGTCGCATGCTAATAATGCTAGAAACATGCTAGCAACATGCTAATCATGCTAGAAAAATGTTAGCAACATGCTAGTCGCATGCTAATCATGCTAGCAACATGCTAGCATCATGCTAGTCGCATGCTAGTCATGCTAAAAACATGCTAGCAACATGCTAATAATGCTAAAATCATGCTAGAAACATGCTAGTCGCATGCTTATCATGCTAGAAACATGCTAGCGACCTGCTAGCAACATGCTAATCATGCTAGAGACATGCTAGCGACATGCTAGCAACATTGCTAATCATTCAAGAAACATGCTAGCAACATGATAATCATGCTAAAACATGCTAGAAACATGCTAGTCGTATGCTAGTCATGCTAGAAATACGATAACAACATGCTAGTCATGCTAGAAACAAGGTAACAACATGCTAATCATGCTAGCAACATGCTAATCATGTTAGCAACTTGCTAGTCGCATGCTAGTCATGCTAGAAACAAGCTAGCAACATCTTATCAACATGCTAACCATGCTAGCAACATGGTAGTCGCATGCTAATCATGCTAGAAACATGCTAACAAAATGCTAGTCATGCTTAAATCATGCTAACAACATGGTAATCATGCTAGCAACATGTTAGCCGCATGCTAGTCATGCTAGAAACATGATAACAACATGCTAGCAACATGCTAGTCATGCTAGAAACATGATAACAACATGCTAATCATGCTAGAAAATGCTAGCAACACGCTAATCATGCTAGAAAAATGCTAGCAACATGCTAGTCGCATGCTAATAATGCTAGAAACATGCTAGCAACATGCTAATCATGCTAGAAAAATGCTAGCAACATGCTAGTCGCATGCTAATCATGCTAGCAACATGCTAGCATCATGCTAGTCATGCTAAAAACATGCTAGCAACATGCTAATAATGCTAAAATCATGCTAGCAACATGCTAGTCGCATGCTAATCATGCTAGAAACATGCTAGCGACATGCTAATCATGCTAGAGACATGTTAGCGACATGCTAGCAACATTGCTAATCATTCAAGAAAAATGCTAGCAACATGATAATCATGCTAAAATAATGCTAGAAACATGCTAGTCATGCTAGAAACAAGCTAACAACATGCTAATCATGCTAGAAACATGCTAGCAACATGCTAGTCGCATGTTAATCATGCTAGAAACATGCTAGCGACATGCTAGCAACATGCTAATCATGCTAGAGACATGCTAGCAACATGCTAATCATTCAAGAAACATGCTAGCAACATGCTAATCATGCTAGAAACATGCTAGTCACATTATGCTAGAAACATGTTAGCAACATGCTAGTCGCATGCTAATCATGCTAGAAACATGCTAGCAACATGCTAATCATGCTAGCAAATGCTAATCGCAACGCTAATCATGCTAGAAACATGCTAATCATGCTAACAACATGTTAGTAACTTGCTATTCAAACTCTATCTATCTATCTGTCTATCTATCTCAGACTGAAAACCGTCAAATTTAAAACTTCTTAAACTTTTTAAACTTTTCAAAATTTTTCAAACTTTCTGGTCCGGCTTTCTCAAGCCAACTTATAGTTTGTCTTGACATACTTTTTTATCTAGTTTGTTGACTGATGTTGTTGACTAACATTAACTATGAGCAATACATTTGATACAATATTTGGTAACACTTTATTTTGATAGTCCGTTCGTTGAGACTCTACTACTTATTAGTAGCCATTCAGTAGCTTGTCAACAGTGCATCAGTTGACATTCAACAACATTGTTTCAACAGACAAGTAACATATGTTCAACTAACTGCCTATAGACTATAAGGTACATTTCAAGTGTTAATCTACAGATTTTACAAAAAGTGCCTGTTGACTTTCAATGTTATTTTGCAATAGGTTATTAGCCAATTGTCAACTAACTTTCTGTAGATTGAGTCACCATCTTCTAAGCTGTCTATCAACAACTCAAAATCAATCTGTCAGTTGAAAGTCAACTGTCATGTCAGTATATGATACTGTATATCCTACCCAAGGGGTGTCAAATGCATCACATTTCTGTATTTACCATTTGTTGATAACCTGTTGATAGTCAACTGAAGATTAGTTGCTTATCTGTTGCTTGTCAACAAATATATTGTTTATGATCAGTAGACTATTAATAGACATTCTCCACTAAGCGTTAGTAGATATATTTTAGGACTATCTAATTAAAGTGAAAAACAGTTTATATCAGTAGAAAGTCTATAACCTATCAACAGATTGCATACAGGTTTCCATTAATTGTATGCAACATAATTACCATTTAAAACATGTTTTGCATACCTGACTGAAGTAGAACAAACACCATAGGCAGCACATCAGAGAAAAAAATGCACCTTTATTAAATACAAAAACACTCCAAATAATACAACCCATTATTTACTAGGGTATCACACTCAAAAAAATATTTCACCCCAAAAGTTAAAACTTATGTAATTCAATTAGATGTCAATTGTCCATCCAATTTAATCACATAAATCCAACGCAAAAGTTAACTTTTGTTTAAGCTTCACCCTTTCATGTTCAGTTAACGTAAATGAATTAAATACATTTTATGAAAACTGATGAACTGTGATTTAAGCTTGTAAAATACTTAAACTTTACTCATTTTCAATAACTTATTGTTACTTGCTTTATATAATCACCTTACCTTTTTTTAATTCTATTAAATAAATGGACAAAACATGTTACATTTTCAAACATTTATTGTTGTAATTGGCCCATGACGAAAGTAACATCCAATCTGGCCAAAAAAAAAAAAAAAGAAAACACATGAAAGCAGCACATACTGTAATGCAGTACTTAAATAATAAAAGCAACTGTTTTCTGCAGTTTCATGTATCCATATAAACTAAATCATCCAGTGGTTATAACTCATGTTTGACTTTTTAGCTATGTGTGCCCACAACTAACAGGGATCAACAAGAAACCATTTTAACATCAAAGATTAATTTCACATTTTCAAGGTAATACTGTCATATTATTGCATAGTACAGTAAACAATGTGCTTTCTCCTGATCTATAACACAAAACAGAAATGTAAATGGTCCCTTCTCTTCCTAAATATTTGTTAAAATAATTAAATAACCAGGACCCTTTATACAATAAAATAAAAAAAATACAATAAAAAAATAATGGTAGCACTTTATTTTACAGTCCTGTTCCCCATGCACATACTATGTACTTATTATAGTAATTTCAATAACTATGTAATAACAAGGTACTTACCCTGAACCGACCCCTAAACCTAACCCGGTAGCACTTTATTTTACAGTCCTGTTCCCCATGCACATACTATGTACTTATTATAGTAATTTCAATAACTATGTAATAACAAGGTACTTACCCTGAACCGACCCCTAAACCTAACCCTACCCCAGGTAGTTACCTTGTATTACCAGAACTTTCTTAGATAAATACACTGTAAGTACACTATAAGTACATGTAAGTACACGTACTGTAAAATAAAGTGCAACCGAAGTAATAATAATTAAAACAAAAGGGAAAAAAGAAAAGCAAATATTTTACTTCACATGAATCAAGTTTTCAACACTTTTTAAATACATATAACAGGTTTTCACATTTCAGCATTTAGGCCATTACAAATGTGTCCTACTCATTGCAGAGGGGTATTCTGCATACCAAAAGATCTTCTCAGCCATGCCTTCAAAAATGTCAGACCTTTGTTTTGATGGTGGAATAAGTAGCATTCCACTTTTGTTGAACTCTGTTTTCGCTCTCTGCAGCTGAATTTAAGCAGAACATGAAAAATTAGAAAAGACTGCAACAAGGCTAAGAACTGTAAGCCGAGACAGCCTCAACGCTACTGGAAAACGAGTTATCTAAAAAGTTGACTTCCTGGACTCAATAGCAATAGAAGTAACATCTCCTGTATCAAAAGTTTCAGAGTTACAGGAAGCAGGAAAGTGCAGTCTCTTGCATGCTGGAGTTAGTGTCATCAGTTTGTAGAGGGCATTCTTGTCTAAATGTTTTCAATGTTCCTCCAGTTGTTGGAAATATGTAGGCAACCAGTGAATGTCCTTTTCACAGAAACATTTTAATTTTAAGTGCTTGAACCTTTGGGGAAAGCTTGCTGCCCACAACTCCAACATCACCAGACTCATCCTCAGCACCAGCACCTTCTTTGCAAATCACAAAAAGCCCCAGAGTGGTCTCAGAAATTTCTTTTTCTGCTTCTTCAGGGTTGCAGTCCTAAGGCAAAAGTAAGTAAATAAATATTAAATAATTTAATAATAATAAATAAATAAATAAAGAACACATTTTCAGTTTCACTGAAATATTTGCAACATACAGGCTGGCAATGTAAGTTAGGTCTTTAAAAAGGGCATACGTATACAAACCTGGAATTCTTTGATTACTGTTGTCACGTCCTCACTGAGGTACACACATAGACTCTGGATGACAATCTCGTTTGATGTGTATGTCACCACAATGAAAATTTGACACAAAATTAAACAATCAGAAATGGCACTATAATAAATACTTATTATAGTTTGATATTTTTTATTGCTTCTTAAGAAATTAAATGCAAAAAAAAAAATATATATAACAACACTTACTGTAATTGAGTGATTGCCCCAAACTGAAGATAATGTGGAATTATGTCACAATGATGAGGTCTCGGAAATAGTAAAGATGCATATAACTTCAGTTTTGTAATGAAAACTCTGCACTAAAAGAATGCGTGATCAACTCAATGTACAAAATTAGTTTTAAATGGAAATCCTATAAACTTTTACATGTATCTTTCATATACTCATATAACTTAATGTCTAAAAAAGAGAGAAAAGATCAACACTTTTACAAAAAAATGAAACTAGTACAGTTTACAAAACACATAAACATATTACAAAAAACAAACTATACATACCATGAGTGATTGACTTTAATCCGATTCAATGTGGAATTATGTCACAATGAAGTCTCTGGAATATTAAAAACGACATGATTAGATTTTTATAATGAAAGTACCACTCAGCATGAAAAGAATGAATGTTCCACTTCATGGAAATATTTTTTTTTTAACAGAACATCTTACAAAATGTTACATGCAACTTTCATATTATGTCGAGGATGTTTGTACAACGCTTTAGCGTAGTTGCAAAGTATATTTATAGAAAAGCAAAATGGAAGGTTACATAGAGATGGCTAATCTATTATTTTAAAAAAAGGGAAAAAAAAGAAAGAAAAGTCAAGGCAAGTAACGTTAATCTGCCTAAAAAGATGCACACAGTCGACCATATACCTTAAAATGGTTCAATTTGCATACATTTGATAACATATTTGTTTTTACCCGAGATCCTAACGTTAACAGTCAACTTAACGTACATGTTCTAACATATTTGCAAAGTGAATGTAAATTACGTCTAACGTTAGATGACAGTTAAAAAACACGCCTAATCTGCTTAAGTGCAAAAAATAAAAAGTTAAATAAAATTAAAAAAAACAATGTTACGTTAGCCTTAGTAAGCCTACATGACGTTACTCAAACGGTATGGGCCGTAAGGTTTAAAATGATCAAGAAAAAGTTAGCAGGGAAGGCCGAAAATATCTAACATTAGTTCATTCACTAAAAAGTGCAGTTGGCAGCTACGGTAAATCAAGATCGATCATATAATACAAAATAGCTTATATGTTAAAGTCTACATCAATTATACATGAAGAAAATATCTTACCTTTTATAATCTCCTCAACCGTTCTTCATTAATCTTCTCACCGCTGAATCACCGTCATCACGCGCCCTGGTTGAAATCCCGCCTTCAGGTTTTTTTTTTTTTTTTTTTTTATGCGCATGCGCAACATTCGCATTCGCGCTTTACTGCAACGAATTGGGCATGGTTTATGTAATTTGATCAGGTTGGTTTCGGATCCATTACGTTCATGTTGAGAAAGCGTAATTCAGAATAATAATAATTATTTCATACTTTTTTAAATATACTTTATTTAAATAGTTTACTCCATTTCAATTACTGGCAAGAATCATTTTTTTGAGTGCAGGATCACATCTGAACCATCAGATTATGTGACAAACGTTATATATTGAACATTTCAAAACGAGAAAACACTCTCAATACTTGAAAAAAAATGCTGCACTGCCCTAGTTGGTCTAGCTTGGTGCTCAAGTTATAAAGTTATACAACCACAAAAACAAAAACAAACAAAGTTGCATTAGTTAACAACAACAACCTACTTAACTCATTCAGTCTTTCTTGACAGAAAAGGGGATGAGCTGTTTGTTGTTTTTCATTTCAATTATCTTTTCTGCCAGTTCACCAACAATTTTTTCTGACAGAGTTGTGCTAGTTGCAAAAGTGTGTATTTACCCTTTAACTGTTCTAGGACACTTTTGTCTACCATGTAAATCTCTGCAATTGATGCGGTGTCTTTCACAGCATTTCTAGAAACACAAGCTTTCTTGAAAGCTGCGGTCATCCTGAAGCTTCTTTGCACAAGTTTGAGGACACGCTGATATCTTTTCACCACATCTGCGATTGAGGCCACTGAAAAAAAGAAAAGAAAAAAAACAATAATGTGAATAAATCACCAAGGACTGTTGTGTTGTGTCTTGTGCGGTTTCTTCGCAGGATGAGCCAGTGTTACCCACATGTTTTCTCTTAAAAGGGAGGCTACAACTTGGATAAAGGTGTGTGGCTTTTTCTTTGATTTAGAACATTTAATAGTCAGTAGTGTGAGGGCAGTGTGCCACTAAAGACTATTTGATGAGTATTGCTATAAAAACACTGAGGTAAATACTGTTGAGAACATTCTTTATATTGAATTATTGATTGCCATAATAGAAGCACATGTTGTGTCTTTATTTACTTCATTCGTTACATAATCTTTGTAAGAAAGCGATAGTAAAAAATAGGGCCGGGACTTTAACGCGTTAATTAAGATTAATTAATTACATAAAAAATAACGCATACATTTTTTTAACGCATTTTAATAACACTTATTTTTGCACCGCGGAACGTTTCTCACTGGATGAGTTTCGGCGGACCGATTATACTGGAGCACCAACTAGCGTTCATTACTTCAGACAACAACAAACTACAGTGAAGTGAACATGAATGCAGAAGCTGACGAGACCGCTTTGGTTGGCCCCTGTGGATGGAATATTCAGGGTTTCCAATGTTCTGAATGTACTTGAAAGTATTGTGTTTTACTTAAAAAAACAGTTTACAGAAGGTATACCTACCTATAGGCTAACGTTACCTAAATTTCTGAAATGTAGTCTACTATATTTCTAAATATGCTATTGCTACACTTAATGGCAAAAATTGCACTGGTCTGCTGGACTTGGTTGAACAAAAATAAACAATATTTTGTTGTTTAAGCTTATGTATTCAGTCATTATTCAATGGTATAACGGTTACTAAAGATCCATGTAAAAAAAAAAATACTTCTCACTGTTCTCAGGTCAAATATTTATATGCAATTAAAATGCTATTCATTTCGATTAATTAATTACAAAGCCTCTAATTAATTAGATTTATTTTTTTTACCGAGTCCCGGCCCTAGTAAAAATACAAGTTAGATACAGGGGCCGGTTGCATAAACCTCTAAGACTAGTCTTACAAGTTAGACATCAAATTTGTTTCTTTTAGGCTGTTCATAGCTTTTTAAAATCAGTTATTTAAAAAACGTAGATTGGCCTAATTTGATTAGGAAAGTAAGACTGACCGCCCATGACGAACTACTAGTGGGTAATACTAGAACTTAAGACAATGTTTTAATGTAATGGCTATGTTTATGCAACCGGCCCCAGATCATCACTGATATTCATTGAGAATTCTGGGACACTGGCTGTAACAGAACAGTTAAGCTTTTGACATGTTGATTTCATGTCATTCAAAAAAAAGAAACAACAAGAGTAATGATGATTGGGTTGTGGAATAGTGTGCACTATGCAACAAATCAAGTATAAAGCACTAAAATAAAAAATAATCACCTAAATACTTCATACCCAACTAAATTGTGTCCATACCTCGCTCTCCTTTTCCGTTTGACCACTTCACCATTTTGTTGTCCTTCTTTCTTTTTTTGCTTTTCTTTTTGCCATTCTTCTTTTTACGCTTCTTTTTCTTCTTTTCTTCATCTGAAGAGTCAGAGATAGAGCTAGAGCTGGAGTCAGTGCTGGAATCAGTGGTAGTGTCAGTGCTGGAGTCCAAAGTCATGGCCTGTGGCTCCCTACCTGCAGTGTCCATTATCTCCAAGTCCATACCTTTAATATAAACTTATAATGTAAAACTATACCCACTGTATAATCAAGCTGCTTTTTGTAGAACTTTACTGTAACTATTTGAGTATTTCAGTTAATTCTACAAAATTAATGCTAATGTTGTCAGAGCCACTTCTACTGTAAATGGAAAGCCAATATGCTATGGCAAGGCAGCAAAGTCAGTTCAGTCCTTACAAATGACTTAACAGCTAAAGCTCCTAAATGTCGTCACCCAAATAAGAGACTATTTCATTTTCAAAACCCTAGCAAAATAAAACACTTTGTAGAAACCTATAAATGGAAAAAGTACGTAGCTTCTGTAGGAAATCCTTTTTAGTTGCAATTGAACAGGTGCACATAAGTTAGCAACATTTAGTTCTAACGGTTTAAACAGTTTTCACACATAACTCTTTGTCTCTATTTTTAATTCCACCTTGAGGGTTATCTGCTTTAGAGATCCTATACATTGTCCACCTAAATATATGCATGCGCTAAATATAACATTTATGCCAAAACCTAAAGCAGGTACAAAATAATACTGAAAGGCCAGCAACAATATTGTCAAAGATAGCTGAAATATACAGTTATTCTGTAGCATTATTCAATCTAAAGCCATTGAGGTTCCGGAGAGCCACCTGCTCTACCTGTACAAACCTTGTTCTTGTGCAGACTTCTCTTCAAGCTGCCTCTTGAGGAAGTCATTTTCCTCCTCCAGCTCATTCACCCGAGACTGGAGCATCTCAGCCTTCTTTTTCCAGAGAATATGTTGTTTGACAGGTTTGAGACTGTCCATCCTATTAACTGCAAAATATGACATGAAAAATTAGGAATACATGTCAGTGGGGTAGAGTGGCCAAACCTTGTAAGCACATAGTCAAAAGTTGTTTGCATTATGCAATTATATCCATAAGACACAACAGGTCTCTATTATTGTTATCAATTATCAGACGATAACTTAAGACAGAGGGCAAGAAACATTTTAGCTTGGTTTTAACATGATTCATCAACAGTTAGCTAGACAACAGTTTTTACAATAACCACCACCTATCCCTAGTGTTGGGCAAGTAATTGGGCTACTAATTGCATCTTCAAAAGTGTACAGTAATTAGATAACTAATTATTCCCTCTAAAAAGTATTGCATTGATTACTTCCTAAATCTCATATCAATGTTGACCAGTTGCAACAACAACATACATGAAACTGCTTTTTAAAATTATTTCAAATAAATAATATTAAATTGCATAAATTATTATTGAACTGTGTTAGGATTCTGAGATATTTTGTGTGTTTGTATCAATTGTCCTTGTGTGTGGGTGTTGTCGTATTCTCTAGTTTATTGCATGAGTAAAAAGCACACACTCATCCATGACTACTTCCTAGCTTCACATTTATTCAACTCCCCACAATGCCCCCTCCTGGGCATAAACAGTACTCAGGATCTAAACCATGTAACATTATGTTATGTAGTACACTTCCACTACATAGATTATCCCACATCTCCCCTTTTAACAGAAGCAATAATAAAGAAAAAAACAATGACATATTTTCCTTAGTAGACATCGCTTAGAGAACAACTCAACGAAGAGCAATAAACAATATCTTTTGTACAGATAAACATTACCTGAAAACTGTTCATTCCAGGCTACGAAAAGTTATGAAAACACATTATCAACAGATACACATGTATATTTTTTTCAACATACATCAGCAACATGTCTCCTTTTTTTTTTATTTTATTTTTTTTATTTTTTTACCATTGAAGGGGAGTAGTAAACTGCTTGACTACTGTAAAAACAATCCCCTAAGGCTACAATGGATTTACTATAAATCCAGTCTTTTAGGTTTTACGACTGGCCTCCCAGATCTGGTTCTGGTTACTGCTCCTGTTGGACTGACAGAATATGTTTGGGGTGCATTTTGTGTCTCTGTACTGTTCTCGGACAACTGGGAACCAGCATGGGTGTCACACCCACCCTCCTTTACATCCATAGGAGAGAGGAAATGACGGTTCCTACGAACAGTTCCATGAGGCACATCCACTTGGTAAGAACGGGGTGTTGGATGTTTCTCCACCACAGTTCCAGTCACCTTTTGATCTGTGACCCACACCTTATCGCCAGGTGAAAGCTTATTCAGGCTTTGCACTCTATGCCGTTTGTTGAAATATCTCATATCTGTACTTCTTTTCTCTCTCTCTCGAACACTTATGTCGGTGCCATCAGGTAACAAAGGGTCCAGCAATCTTGGGAGGGTTGGCACCGTAGTACGAAGACGGCGTCCCATGAGCAACTGGGCTGGGCTGTACCCATTGTGAAGTGGAGTTGACCTATATGACAGTAAGGCAAGGTAGGGGTCTTGCTCTTTTTTGAGGAGGTTTTTTACAGTCTGTACAGCCCGCTCCGCTTCTCCGTTGCTGCGTGGATGCTTCGGGCTACTGGTGACATGTCTGAATCCATAAGCACCTGCGAACTCTGAGAAAGTGCTGGATGAGAACTGTGGCCCGTTATCACTCACTAATGTCTCCGGGATGCCGTGGCGTGCAAAGATAGACTTTAATTGCGTAGCGACATCTGCAGAACTGGTGAGTGAAAGATTTGCCAACTCAACATAACGTGAATAGTAATCCACAACTAAAAGATACGTTTTCCCTTTCAGGACAAACAGATCTGTCCCTAGCTTTTGCCAGGGCCTCTCAGGAAGATCCGATGGGATCAACGGTTCAGTGTGATTAGTGCGCTCTTTAATGCAAGCATGGCATTTCAGACCCAGCTCATTCAACTGCTGGCTAAGTCCCGGCCACCACACACTTTGCCGTGCACGTGCTCTGCATTTAACTACGCCTTGATGCCCTTCGTGGAGCCTGTCGAGGACATCATTCCGCAATGCAGAGGGAATGACGAGTCTTGTACCTTTCAGAAGAAGACCGTCATGAACAGATAGGTACGCTCGCTCCGACCAGTAAAGCTTCTCAGTCCCTGTACAACAACCTGACTCAGGCCATCCGTCCTGACACATCTTCATGACATTTGAGCAAACACTGTCTGATCTGAGGTGCTCTCTCAGGTTGTCCAGGAAAGATTGACTTGCTGGGAGATGCTCCACAATACTGTCCACGTAAATGTTAGTGCTCTCCATAAACTCGTCATCCACGATTTCTTTATGAGCAGATAGCGGAGCACGTGACAGAGTGTCAGCAGTCCATAAGCTCTTTCCAGGAACATGAGAAATCTTGTATGAATAGCGCATCAGTCTCATACGGAAGCGCTGGATGCGGGGAGGTAGGGCATCCAAATCCTGGCCACCAAGGAGACTCAACAGTGGTTTATGATCGGTTTCCATATCAAAATGTTGACCAATCAAAAGTCACGAAATCTCTCACATGCCCAGGTCAGCCCAAGGGCCTCCTTTTCTACTTGCGCGTATCTTTGCTCGATAGGAGTAAGAGACCGTGACGCGTAGGCAACAGGTCTCCAATCGACACCTTCTTTTTGCAGCAGGACTGCTCCCAGTCCATACGAGGATGCGTCTGCAGATACTTTGAGTTGCTTGTTTGCATCGTACAAGGCCAGCACTGGAGCAGATGACAAGTCTTCTTTCAAGTTCTTAAAAGCTTTAACCTGTTCTTCCCCCCAGAACCAACAATTTTTCTTGGACAGGAGATCTCTGAGTAATTTATCTTTTTCCGCCAGATGGGGAATGAATTTTCCCAGCTGGTTGACCATTCCAAGAAAACTCCTTAGCTCACTGACATTTGTTGGCTCTGGCATCTCCTGGACCGCTGCGGTCTTGGCTGGGTCTGGTTGCACTCCTCTGTCTGAGATAATGTGGCCAAGAAACTTGACTACACGCTGCGACAAGGCACATTTGTCTAAGTTAAGGGTGACGCCAGCATTTTCCATCTTTTGGAGCACTGCGTGAAGGCGCACATCGTGCTCCTCTTGAGAACGCCCCCACACCAGCACGTCGTCCATGTGACAGACCACACCGTCCAGGCCCTCAGTGACTTCAGTTACCATACGATTTTGGAAGTTCTCAGGTGCCGATGCGATACCGAAGGGCAAACGATTGAAGAAATACCGCCCAAACGGTGTGATGAAGGTCGTCAGTTTGGCAGACTGCTTTGCTAGAGGTATTTGCCAAAATCCCATGTTTGCATCTAACTTGCTAAAAACACAAGCTCCCGCTAACAACCCAAGAGTCTGTTCAACTGAAGGAAGTATGAATTTCTCCCTTCGCACTGATTCGTTGAGCTTTGTTAAGTCAACACAAATGCGTGGATCACCTGACTTTTTAGGCACCACGACAATGCCTGCACACCACTCTGTGGGCTCTTCCACCCTGCTTATGACCCCCATCCGCTCCATGCGTTGTAGTTAATTTTTTACTTTAGGCATGAGTGGCAGAGCGATGCATCGTGGGGTTTTGAGGGAAAATGGCACTGCTCCTGTGCTCAGTTCAATGGTGTAAGGCCTCTGCAACAGTCCTAGCCCACTGCACAGCTTTGGATATCGGTCCTGTAGTGTGTGAATGCTTACGCCATCGACACGTGTGACAAGACCCAGTTTGGTGATGGCGGGTCTCCCCAGCAGTGGTGAATGAAGACTCTTAACAACATACACATCCTCCAATATGTGCTTGTCTCCTTTCAGAAGCAGCATGCTTGAAACTCCAATCACGCTAAGTGGTGAACATCCAGGTCCAAGTAAAGGCTTGGTCACTCTCTGGAGTGCTGGTTTGTTGCCTTCTTTAAATATTTTGTGGAACACATGGTCTGGCATAACAGTGACATCAGCGCCTGTGTCGATTTTGAACTGTACTTCACAGTCTTTTATTTTAATATCAATTAACCAGGGGTCACCCTCGGCAACCACAGTGCCTAAAAATATGTCAGGGTCTTGTTCTTGAATCTCATTCACCTTTCTGGATGAAGCACACACCTTTTGGTAATGTCCCCTCTTCCCACAGGCATGACAGAGTACCGTATTTGCAGGGCAGTGCGCTTTCGGATGAAATGGGCTTTTTCCACACTTGTGACATCTTGACTGTGCATTTTTGACTCTCTGCCTGCTTTGTAATGGCTTGCTTTTACTTATGACTCTATCAACAGAGTCAGTTTTGGCATTAATGCATTCACCACGCAAGTTACTCTGCTGCTGCTTCTCTGCCTCAGTCTGTCTCGCCATATCAATGGCCTTTTCCAGCGTTAGACCTTTGTCTAACTGCATTCGCTCTGACAGACGTATATCATTTAAACCAACGACTAACCTGTCTCTAATTAATTTGTCGTGCAGTGTCCCATATTTGCAGTGCTCAGCCAAGGAATACAGTGCAGTCACAAAGGAGTCGACTGGTTCGTTTTCTCCTTGTTTTCTCATGTTGAAACGTGCTCTTTCATAAATTACGTTTTTCTTCACAACAAAAAACGCGTGAAAGCCCTCTTTCACTGCGTCATAACACTCACTGTTTTCATTCGTCAAATTCAGCCCCTTCAAGATGTCGTCCGCTTCATCACCCATACAGTACATGAGTGTATTTATTTGATTGGCTTGCGTGGAAGTATGGAGATTACTGGCTTGACGGAAACGTTCAAACCGTCGGATCCATTTTTCCCATTCGGTAGGTTTGGAAAAGTTAAATGGCTCAGGTGGCTGGATGCTGAACGTAGCACACGGGCTCGGCGTGGGCGGCTCTCTCCCCCCGGCAGCTGCATCACCTAGAGCGCGTTGTCCTCCTGCCGCTTGTTCCATGACTTTGCGACTTCCAACTTATAAAACTTCACTCTCCTCCGAAACAAAACTTCTTCCGCAAGCTTAATAGAGTATCCTACTCTGACACCATGTTGTATTCTCTAGTTTATTGCGTGAGTAAAAAGCACACACACATCCATGACTACTTCCTAGCTTCACATTTATTCAACTCCCCACAATGCCCCCTCCTGGGCATAAACAGTACTCAGGATCTAAACCATGTAACATTATGTTATGTAGTACACTTCCACTACATAGATTATCCCACAGGTGTGTCTTGCTCTCTTTCTCTCTCTGTATGTAGACAACCTTGTGTTTCAGATGGGCGTTACCTCTGTTAATCTGTGGAAGACTGTGATTGGACCAGCTATGCACCTGACCTGGATATAAGGACCGCCTCTGACACACCATGGTTGCCTTTGAGCCTCCCTGACTTTGTGCTTTATGCCTTTGTGTTTTGCGGTCGTACCGTTTAATTGTGTTTCTCTTCAGCTTTGTTTGTTTCGCCATTATTTAATTGAGTAAGAGTGTCGTGCCAGAGAGATTAGTAGTGTTTAGTGAAACTGAGAAAGTGTTTGTTGAATGTAATCCTACTTCTGATTTTCTCCTAAATCTGACTATTTCCTGATTGACTACGTCTTTGGATTCCGATTCTAACTTGTCAACCTGCAATTTTAAATGTGTAAGCATTCTTGTAATTGTTACCATATTAAGGGATGTATGGGGTTTGACGCCTATTTATTTTGTATTTATTTTTCACTTTGTTTATGTGTAAGGGAGTTAGGTAAGTTAAACTGTATTTTCATTTTTCTTTCTTTTGTTAAAGGTAATTTAGTTTCTAAAAAGAAGATCGTTTTGTTTGTTATTTTGGCCTTGTCTGCCCCTGACGCTAACCCTTTATGGTCAATAAAATTCATATTACTCGTCATCTCTCTGATAGTGTGACTCTCTTCCTTTTCCTGTTGCAGCTGACCCCTAGCGGTCGTAACAACTGACAAGTATTTAAAGGTACAAGGTTACATTAAAAACATATATTTTAACATTTGAAGTTAAATTTTGATGTTAATTTAAACCCACTATTGTTTCATTGTTATATAGTCTATAAGTATTTAATGCAATTACATCAGAAGAATTGAGAGTAATCCCTTACTTTACTTTTCCAAAGGAAAGTAATTAAATTACACTAATTAATTACTTGGTAATGCATTACTCCCAACACTGAGTATCCAACTCAGGAAGAGGAGGGATATCGGCATAGTGGAAAAGATTCAAACTAAAGTTAGGGATACCATGCTAAATTTTGGGTAACACTTTACAATACGGGTGCACTAATATGCATTAATTCATGTTTAACTAATGCACAGATAGTCATGTGTTAATGTATGACTCATGAAGAACTAATAATAATAATAATAATTCATTACATTTATATAGCGCTTTTCTCTGCACTCAAAGCGCTTTACATAGAAGGGGGGGATCTCCTCAAACACCACCAGTGTGCAGCTCCACCTGGATGATGCGACGGCAGCCATATTGCACCAGAATGTCCACTACACACCAGCTTACTGGTGTAGAGGAGACAGTGATGAAGCCAATCAGTATATGGGGATGATTAGGAGGCCATGATGGACAGAGGACACTGGACGAATTTGGCCAGGACACCGGGGTTACACCCCTACTCTTTTTCGAAGAACATCCTGGGATTTTTTGTGACCAGAGAGAGTCAGGACCTCGGTTTAACATCTCATCCGAAGGACGGAACTAAACAATTAATTAATGATTACTGCATCAGCAACTAATAAAGGGTCTATATGTATAATAGATTAAGTAATAAATGGATTGCTATTAATTAAATGTGGCATTGTTTATTAATTCATTAATAACATATTTTATTAACTAATAGTGTAAATGAATGTGTTAATCACCACAATTGGTCAAAGATTTGCACTTCAACTTCCATTTGTCTGCTTTAATTAATCAATAGCTAATGATTTACAAATGTATCATTATGTATAACTTTACTTGTTGATGCACATGACTAACTAATTGTTAAGTAATATGTAATTTTGGTTTTGACATCCACACTATGGATTTCAATTTCCAGCCTTCTACAACCGGGATTCCACTGTGCCAGATGAACTGCTGCATCCAATAGTTGATGGCACAGGAGTGTGTCAGGTTAAGCTTGAGGTCTAGGATTTAAAGGCAGAACACTGAGAACATGTGGCCGGGCTCTGCTATTTCATAACGCTGTGTCTAGACCGGACAAAGACACTAGAACCCATTATAATCAGTGATACTACACTGGATGCGGCACAACACTACACAACACAACAAAACCTTGACAATAAACTGATGACACACTCTATTTCTGACGTACTCCAGGCTCTAGTGCTACTTCTGTTATTGTCACAGTGTCTGGGTTGTGTTCCCTGGGTATCCACTAGGTGTCCTCAGTTCCCACGGTGTCTATCATATTATCACTTCCTGTTCCCTTATTTGGTCACCTTCCTCCTTGTTTTAGTTAATTGATTGTTCCCCACCTGTCTCCTGTTTCCCCATTATCCTTCTGTGTATTTATACCCGGTCTGTCTGAGTCTTTGTCACGGAGTCCTTGTCGTATGTATGATACCTCCCAGAGTCTGCTTTTCCGTGTGTTCTTGTTTTGTTTTTATGTGTTTGGATTTTCTGGTTTTGACCCTGCCTGGACTGTTTATGCCTTTTGGATTACCCTCAATAAACCTTTACCTGCATTTGGATCTCTTCTGTGCTTCTTGTATCACCGTACGTGACAGATATGAAGGACAAATGGACTTGCAATGGTCTGTCAGTGTAAACAGCTGTAATGGTCGCAGCAGTTTAAACATGGTGTAACAGCGTCAGTAGTTCAGATTCTGGTGTGCTGGTATTTGTGTGCAGCCCAACTTACCCATCCTTCAAACACATTATCTGACATTACATTCACTGCATGTGCAACTGCCCCACAGGCCTTTAGTGGGGATAACAAAACCCATAATCATAAGATTCATAAACACGGGACGTGATGGTAAACTGTCCATTGTGCCAATGGATGGTATGCACATGCACATGGTTTGCCTTGATGTTGAGAGTGGCGTGGGAGCTGTACCTCAGTCATGGGAAAGATGTAAATTTCAGGACACATCATCAGTAATGTACCTTTGAATCAGGGGGTGTTTCGGCCTTTCAACACTAGACACCCTCATCAAAGGTGGCCAGCTACAGGGTGATCAAACCTGAGCTTGTGTCCCATGCCCAATCATGAAAATTTGGTTGTTTACATGGCACAGCCCACGGGACTATGCAAGGCAGGAGGCGTCCTCTTCCCTGAGTCAAGCCTAGAGCTGACCGCATACCTTGTTCACCCTCCTCATGGAGGGTTGTGCCCTGGGTTCTCAAGTGGGTTATAGGGTGGGGGGATTAGTGAGTGGGTCGATAAGTGAGTGGGTCATGTTGATGCTCTATGAGCCCAACAAGGATCCTTTCTCTTAATCCATATCCACTGGCTGCTTCTTTCGGCCGCTTCAGAGACGGATCTAATTGTCTGTCGCAGAGCCTGTCCATGGATGCCAAGGTCTTTCAGCAGTCTGATGGTAGATGAAGCCACAAAACCTCTGCAACCCGCTTCAACCGGATAGACTTTCGCTTTCCATCCCCTTTGTTGAGCGTCTGCTGCTAGTTCTGTATAGCGCAGTTTCTTGCGTTCATAGGCCTCATCCGTTGAATTCTCCCATGGGACTGTGAGCTCAGTGATGTAAACAGACTTCAATGAAGGGGACCAGAGAACCAAGTCTGGCCTAAGTGTGGTGACTGCAATCTCAGCTGGAAAGATTAGTTGCTGCCCAATATCGACAAGCATCTTCCAGTCCCGGGCCATGGCTAGCTGTCCAGCCTCTGATTTAATAGGGGGATGTTTGGGCTTCTTCTGTCCCTCTCGGATGAAGGTTTGGGCCATGATGGAATTGATTGCTCTCAGGGGCAAGGAGTTGGTAGTATTCCTCTGGCTCTCAAGAGCTGCTGCTAGACTCTTGAGGATCTGGTTGTGTCTCCAGGTGTAACGACCTTGTGTGAGGCTGGTTTTGCAACCAGCCAAGATGTGCTTAAGAGTCCCTGGAGTTGGGCAGAGGGCACAGGTTGGGTCCTCTCCATACCACTGGTGGAGGTTTTTTGGAGATGGGAGCACATCATAGGTGGCTCTTATGATGAAGCTGATGTTACTTGCCTCCATTTCCCAGAGCTCCCTCCAGCTAAGCTTTCTCCTCTCCAGGCCTTCCCACCTCATCCATTGTCCCTGCTTGGCAAGAGAGACAGCCTTTGCACTTCTTTCCGCCTCCTCCTGACGGCGCACCTCCTCGACCACCATTTTCCTCCTCTCTGATGTTGAGGCCTTACGCCAAGTTGGCTTACTTGCGGTAAGGCCGAGGCCTCCTCTCCCCAACTGGACATGCCCTACAATGTCGCTGTGCCTCAGGGCTGACATAGCTTGCTGGACCGCCTCGGATGGTTTCCATTTCCGTCCAGTTAACAGAGGTGGAACGGCATTGCTGATGGTCTGGTCCCTGGAGTCCTTCAAAGTCATCTGGAGTCTCACTTTAGAGCACTTGTACTCCTCGGTGAGGCTCGTTATAGGCAGTTCAAGGACCCCTTTGCCGTAGAGGCTGATGTTAGTCAGACAGCATGGGACGCCGAGCCATTTCTTCACGTATGAAGTCACGGTTCGCTCCATCTTTTCCACAGTTGTTATTGGGAGCTCATAGATAGTGAGTGGCCATATTACCCGAGGGAGTCCAAATTGCAGACACCAGAGTTTGAGCTTCCCTGGCAGTAGGGTACTGTTGATAGTTTCCAGACTGTTGGTAATGTCCTGCCTTACTTGCTGAACTTTGTCTTTGTCCCCAAGGCTAGCGTTGTACCATCTACCCAGGCTTTTGACAGGTTGCTCAGACACTGTTGGTATTGGGTCATCACCAATGCAGAACTTCACATCTTTAAGCTGTCCCTTAACTATTGAGATGCTTCGTGACTTGTTCGGTTTGATTTTCATCCGAGCCCACTTGATGTTCTCCTGCAGTTTTCCAAGTAGCCGCCTGGTACATGCTGCAGTAGTGGTCAAGGTGGTCATGTCATCCATGTATGCTCGGATAGGTGGAAGGCGGATCCCGTTCTTAGTTCGCTCACCCCCCACCACCCATCTTGAGGCCCTGATGATGACCTCCATGGCCATTGTGAATGCCAGAGGGGATATTGTACAGCCTGCCATGATGCCTACTTCTACGCGCTGCCATGATGTTGTAAAGTCGGTTGTTGTAAAGCACAGTTGCAGGTCTTCGAAGTAGGCTTTTACTAGACTAGTGACAGATGATGGAACGTGGAAGAAGTTGAAGGATTCCCAGAGTAGGTTATGGGGAACTGAACCAAAGGCATTGGCCAGGTCAAGGAAGATGACATGGATATCTCTCTTGTCTTTCTTCGCCGCTTGGATCTGGTGCCAGATCATGCTGTTATGCTCCAAGCAACCAGAGAACCCAGGAATGCCGGCCTTCTGTACGGATGTGTCAATGTACTTGTTCTTCTCCAGGTAGGTGGACAACCGCCGTGCTATCACACTGAAAAAGATTTTTCCCTCAACGTTGAGAAGGAAGATTGGCCGAAATTGACTGATGTCTGCCGCATCCTTCTCCTTGGGAATTAGCACCCCTCCAGCCCTTCGCCACACCTTAGGTATTATTCCCTTCTGCCACACTATCCTCATGAGCCTCCAAAGATAGCGTAGAACTTCAGATGCGTTCTTGTAGAGCTTATATGGTACTCCATTCGGCCCAGGGGCTGATGCTGATCTTGCACGCCGTACTGTACTCTCTACTTCCTTCCATTTTGGAGGGCCAGTCTCCAGATTGAATTCGGGAGGTTGAATAGGTGGGATGTCATGTGGGATAACCATTTGTTCGTGCCTTTTTGGGTCATAGTTGACCTTTTCTAGATGTTCTTCCAGTTCCTGCTTTGGAATTTTCAGGATTCCGCTTTTTTCCTTAGCGAAGAGATCTTTAACGAACTTGAAGGGATTTTTATAGAACCTTGTTCTTGTGTGTTCCTTCTTCTTGCGAAGTTTCCTTAGGTTCTCTGCTCTTCGCAAGGTTGCCAACCGACACTTAATGTCCCCCTGGAGTAGCATGAGACCCTCTCTCTCTGCATCAGAGGCCTTCTTCCACTGCTTTCTCAGCTGCCTTCTCTCTCTGACCAGCATATCGATCTCTTGCTGCCTCCTGGATCTGGCTGGTACTGGTATTGCTTTGTCACTTCTCCTTGTGTTTACTCCAAAGCGCTCTTCTCCGTAGTGGTAGATTATGTCACCCATCCTTTCCAGCTTTTTTTCCACTGTGCCCACTTGTTGCTCCAGGATTTTTGTCAGGTCGTTGTTGACTATTTCCCACTCTCTCTTTTCAACAGCTTTGGGCCACTTCACACTCGGTCTGTGCCCTTTGATCTTCTCCTCCTTGGGAGGTCTCTGTGGTTGAGTGGGTTCCTCCACCGGCATTTCTGTGCTTGTATTATCCTCCTCAGTAACAATGGTGCTGATGCTCTGCGAACTTTGGTTTTTTTCCCGTCGCTGTGCTTCAATCGACTGATTTGACTGATTACTTCGTAGGAAGTACTGGTCAATGCGAGGCCCTTGTTTCTGCTCTCTCAAGCACCCTCTCTTTCCTTGGTGTGTCCTCAACCCCCTGTATGATGTTATTTTCGCCCAGCCACAGGTGCACACTTGAAGAGAGTGTCCAGCTGCTGCTGTGGTTGTCTCATGTGCCGTGTTCTTGCTCGTAATCATGTCCGTTCCTAGGTCTGTAACCATGCTGTCAGTCATTGAGCCATCTTGCGCCCCCGCTCTCGCAGGCTCTGGGGGTATGTTCCTTTGTTCACTTTCTGTAGCATTTGGCGGGTGTCTCCAACAAACTGAAACAGCGTTGGAGACTGCCGCCATGGGTAGCTAGCCCATGACCGCCCCAGTGGGGACTATTCCCTCCAGTCAGCTGTCTCTCCAAGCTGTCACACAGACTTTCCTATGTTGTCAGCTGTCCTTTCACAGCGGTCACTGGACAAGTCCAGATACTCAGATTCATAAACACGGGACGTGATGGTAAACTGTCCATTGTGCCAATGGATGGTATGCACATGCACATGGTTTGCCTTGATGTTGAGAGTGGCGTGGGAGCTGTACCTCAGTCATGGGAAAGATGTAAATTTCAGGACACATCATCAGTAATGTACCTTTGAATCAGGGGGTGTTTCGGCCTTTCAACACTAGACACCCTCATCAAAGGTGGCAAGCTACAGGGTGATCAAACCTGAGCTTGTGTCCCATGCCCAATCATGAAAATTTGGTTGTTTACATGGCACAGCCCACGGGACTATGCAAGGCAGGAGGCGGCCTCTTCCCTGAGTCAAGCCTAGAGCTGACCGCATACCTTGTTCACCCTCCTCATGGAGGGTTGTGCCCTGGGTTCTCAAGTGGGTTATAGGGTGGGGGGATTAGTGAGTGGGTCGATAAGTGAGTGGGTCATGTTGATGCTCTATGAGCCCAACAAGGATCCTTTCTCTTAATCCATATCCACTGGCTGCTTCTTTCGGCCGCTTCAGAGACGGATCTAATTGTCTGTCGCAGAGCCTGTCCATGGATGCCAAGGTCTTTCAGCAGTCTGATGGTAGATGAAGCCACAAAACCTCTGCAACCCACTTCAACCGGATAGACTTTAACATATTACATATAACATATTACTTAACAATTAGTTATTAGTCATGTGCCTCAACAAGTTATACATAATGATACATTTGTAAATCATTAGCTAATGATTAATTAAATCAGACAAATGGAAGTTGGAGTGCATATCTTTGACCAATTGTTGTGATTATCACATTCATTTACACTATTAGATAATAAAATATGTTATTAAGGAATTAATACATAATGCCACATTTAATTAAACAGCATTTGAATACAACGACTTACAGTCATAAAATGATGAACATTTTACAGTTGGTTTTAAGATTGTAAGACATTGTCTTCAAATGTTATTCAGCTTTAAATTGTCATATTTTGTGTAAGACCCCATACAGTAGTGAAATACATAGCAATATTTACATATGATTTAACAGTTTATTGTAATACTGTACATTTAAAAAATCTAAAAGGTGTGCATCATAAAACTAGATGAAGTCATTGTCTTCAAATGCTATTGAAGTCAGACACGTTTATACCAATGTCGTATAACTTTAGAGACGGTCCATAACGTTAAATAGGCGAATATCGAACGTCCAAAGTCAAACCAACTTCATGCCAGCGTTCAGACTAATGATTAGTCGCATTGTGTGAATTATTCGCTCGAGCTAAATCACTTTCAATTTGCCCAGACTCGTTATCGCGTCGCCCAGAGTGAATTTGATTTGACTTGTATGCAATCGCGTCACCAGAAATATCAGCTGTGTTAGGTAGCACACTAACACCAACAATTTTCACCTTTATAAACACAACTTACCACTTTTTTTGTGTATGGAAACGTCTTCTTCTTTTCCCTTGGTATTTCCTCCCCGTGCCTTTGCGCGGGTAAAATGCGTGGTACCCGCACTCCCCCCACTCCCAGTTCCAGCTGAGGGACAGTGTACTGAAGCTTGATCATATATATCTTGAAGCTGAAAAAAAGTGACAAAGATATTGTTTCACAAGAATGAAAATAATAAATGACAATATTTCCCAAGGGATTTGATAGGCCTACTTACCATCTCTACAATACAATCAAATGTTCGGAGTCGGACTCGAAGCAGACTGCAGAGCAACCTGTAGCTGTAGGCAGAGCTTGGCCTATCAGATTGAAGAAGTGCTCTGTCACGTGTCAACTCTCTGATTCTGATAACATCGTAAGCCAATGAAAGGAAAGTGCGCCAATTTTTTATTTTTTGGATTGTATTATATTGCTAGTTGTATTACTAGCTCGAGGCTCGAGCTGCTGATGTATTCACTGGAGATAAAACTTTTGAACAAATGTTATGTTAGAGAAACCAAAAAAAATCATCTTTAAAGTTAGTAAAATGGTTGCAAAAGATTGGCTTGTTGAAACGCAAAATTAAATGCAAGAACTGCGACCATAAAATGAACATGGTTGCCTCCCAGTCCAAGGACCATTACATCTGGCAAGAATAAATGCTTTGTTTTTATGATTTATCATAAAAGAAACTTAAATATCTTAAATGCTAGCCTAGTGTGTTAGTTGTTATTTCAAGAGGGGTTATAAAAATGTGACTTAAAAATTTTATCACATTTGAGGCATACTGTTTGCCATGTTCATATAGCAATTTACATTTCATCTACATTCCTATAGCCTGTACTGATGTGTTTCGGCTACGTTCCTATAGCCTGTACTGATATGTTTCGAGCTACGTTCCTATAGCCTGTACTGATATGTTTCGGCTACGTTCCTATAGCCTAATGTCTCAGTGGTTGTCACATCTATCTGTTTTAAATTATTTGTATTTTTTTATTGTGTAGAGATCTGGCTCAGAAAATTGATCCTGGGAACTGGACCGAGAAGACTGGGCACAATATTGTGGTGAATAATATATTGCATAATTAGATATTCCAATGAAATATGATTGCCCGTAATCTGTATTTCATATACAAGACATGTGACAGAGAAGACAGCAGCTTGGGTTTATCAGTCATGTTTCATATATCACTAATCATACCTCATTTTTTTGTTGATTATAGGGCTTGCCACGTCAGATCTGTGGAAATGACTGTGGGATTTTTATTCTTATGGTAAAGTGTAATGAGTGTGTGTGTGCGCGCGTGCGTGTGTGTGTGTGTGTGTGAAAAACCATTTGCATGTTTCTGTCAACATAGTAAATAAAATGTTTTTCTCCTTCTCTGTTTCAGTATACACTTTCCATTGTGACAAGCACAGGGTTTCCATTCCAAGAGGTGAGTTGATTCAAATAATTATTATAAGGATGAAATTGATTCTTTAAATGTTTCTTATATACTTGTTTATCTTGAAGTAAAGAGACACATTAAAAACTAAAGACTCTCCTTATCATTGTTACATTTCTTTCAGATGGACATGCCTTTGATTCGGAAGTGGTGGTGTCTTCTTCTAATGGAGCGTTTTAAAATTGATGGGTATGACAGCCCTAAACAATATGTGTATATTCACCTGTTGACTACATTAACTTAATGTTATAAGTAGACCCCAATCATTTTATGCAATACTTTAGATTCATTTTATTGTTATTGAAAGGTATGATCAGAGGTTTGCCTTCTGGACTGATGAGGCCAGAAGCTTGTTACAGGGAACCCTTCAACCAGTATTCAGAGTGCCAAGGAAGCGTGCCATAGGAAAAGTGACTGGTAGACTTCATCGTACAGTCATCGGGAGCAGAACAGCATTTGGTGGTACTTAGACATATTTATCATTACAGACTCACAGTAAATAAATCAACCAGGGCTTTGTTAAAAAATATTGTCAACTATGTGGCCCATTTATTGGCAATGACAGGCCAATAAAAATCCTGTCTGTGACTGGTCGCCTACCTGCCTCTCTAAATACATACCTGTCTACCTGCACACAATCTGCCCATGCACTCACTGATCGTCAGCGGAGCCCTCCAGCAGTAATTAGGCAGTGTATGTCCATTTGTTTTGGAAGTTTGGCTTTAAAACAAGCCCTAAATGAAGGGGTTGGAATATTTTCAGTTTTGCTTTTAAAATCTACCTTTGTCTTGTTCGTTTATCCAATTCTGGATATTCTAGCTTTAAAGTCAGTTGTGCCATCACTATCACACAAAACACTTAAAAATCCTATTACCACAAAATAATTGTAATAATTGTGGAAAAATAATTTGCCTGTAGGACGTACTCAACGGTAAGACATCAAAGTGGTACCCTCCGAAGTCCTTTCGCCAGGTGCCTGTCTACCTTGAGAGTGAAGAGCAACAGGACAACCTTTTTGCTTTTCTGAAGTCTGTACTGTATAAAACACCAACGCAACTGAGCTTCACGGATGAAGTGCAGTTAATCTGTGGTGTTCTTTTTCCAGAGGTATGCATAACAATATAATATATTGTGCATTTTTCTGCCCTTTCAAACCCTACTGTGTATAACACCTTATGCTACTTATGTACAGACCTGTGTATATTTCAATTAACAATATTCTTTACTATTTCTTTACGATACTATCATATATGGCCTGGCTGGGCTTCAGAATGTGTCTCTGCAGGATGCTGAGCAGGCCTTCCTCTCTGGTCCTGATTATCATCACAGGTAAGAGTAGAAAATGGAATAGTTTTTTTATACAATGTCCAATGCATCCCTTTTTAAGCATTAACAGTATTTCTGTTAACCTAGCGTGATTATGTTCTCCATTTACTATTTCAGTGAAGTTGAAGAATTTAATAGGCTCATAGAAAAACAATTGCGAAAAGAGGGGAAAGCATCCAGGTGGTAGGTAGTGCTGCTGCATACATCACAATGTGTGCTTTAAATATTTTATATATATATATATATATATATATATATATATATATATATATATATAATTTATATATATATATATATATAATTTATATATATATATATATATATATATATATGGTATATATATTTATATGGTATATATATTTATATATATGGTATATATGGTAATTTATAATATATATATATATTCTGACCATATATATATATATATATATATATATATATATATATATGGTCAGAAAAAAAGTCGTGTCAATGTTATTTCTATTCAGATTTCTTGCATCTCTCTATTTTTTTTCTCAGTTGAGATGGGCTTTATTGACATGAGTGTTTCTAGAACCTTTGTTCCCACAACATCAAAAACTTTTTTTTTTCAAATCTTTGAACAGTATGCAATAATAGTATTATGAAAATTAATTGATATGTGTGCACTGTTTGGTAACTAAGAAAAAATTAAAAAAATTAGAGAGTAGAACATGTTCAACTAAATGTTCCTTATTTAATTCACTTCTCTCTCTCTCTCTTAGGAGTCAGTGATGATGTTGTCCATTAAGTGCTGTTTCTGGTCCACATCATGAACAAATTTGTTTTTGTGTGTTTAAGTTCAGTTATTATTTATTATTTTGTAAAATATTTTGTGTGTGCAAGTTCAGTTATTATATATTATTTTGTAAAATATTTTGTGTGTTTAAGTTAAGTTGATATATATTATTTTGTAAAATATTTAGTGTGTTCAAGTTGAGGTGTGATATATTATTTTGTAAAATATACACAATCTACCCCCAAAGTCATCCTTGTCTTCCCTCTATACTTGAAAATGTGGTCGATCTAGTGACTGAAAAGACTATAACTTTTACTTTTATAACTTCCTTGTTTATTTTACTTGTTATTATATTATGCTACTTAGACCCAATAATTTCTCAACATTCCTAGGAACCAGGTTTAATTGCAATAAATAAAGTAGAATTTGGGTGTAATAAAGCTGTAAAACTCTAATGTAGTTAAAACTGGGTGGGTGGAAATACTGCCTGGCACAACTAGGGTCCTGGAAATGCGTTCCTGAGACTGCGGTTCTCCGAGTCGGTAGGTGGCGCTGTCACAAAAAACTAGGGTCCTAGAAATGCGGTCCTAAAAGTGCAGGTCCTGAAAATGCAGCCTCTCCGGCTCTGCAGTCAGATAATATTGGCACAATAATCAGTCTGTTGTCTTTTTTAAAAACATTATTTTATTTAAAAAAATCAAATATTGCTCAACATCTGTATCGACATATTTGTACTAAACAACATTATTTTTACATAAGCTTTTGTTATATTAATTAGGCTATATATCCAACCTATCATGTGTGTGTGTGTGTGTGTGTTCCAAGACATATATTAAACATGTCCACTTATCATACAGTCTTATGTCCTGAAACTTCCAGGGAGTTTCGACGTAAAAGATGTAGACGGTTGAGAAGAAGTGTTCGGACAAACTCACTTTTCTCACAATCACACTGCAATCTGTTCACATGGATGAAGTATATACATAGGTAAGCAATGCATTACATAACTACAGTATTTGACATATTACACTATTTGCATGGTGTATGTTGAGTCCATAGAGCACAATTTTTAATTTTTTGAATTACAGCATGTTTTCATAGTTTATGGTGGCATAAAAAAATATGATGGTCAATCTATAGCATATCCTATTGCAAAAGCATTTCCTGTAATATACCCCAGCATACTTTGCCAGATATCTTACAGTAACTCAAAAACTGTAAAACAAACTCTTTTTAAAATTGCATCAAGTTGACTATAAATGGACCATACTTTGAATTAGTATTTAGGATGTCTTGTAAAACATCTAACAGAAGCTCCTAAAAGAAGATTATGGTGGTGATTATATATGTTTTCACTGTGATGCTTTCAAGTTTAGTCAGTTTCTGTACAGCACTACAGTATGTTGTACTGTTTAGTTGTATGTTTGACAGAATCTATTAATATGCAAATGTTTTTTATACTTAAAAACTAGTGTTCAAAATTCAGGATACTAAGTACAAATTATGCTTTGTGGCCTGCAGGTTGATAAAGCGCACAGTCTCTTTGTGTAAAAATGCAAAGTTCTGATTTAATGATAATAATACTTTTTGTTAATCTTTGTAGATTTGCTCAGGGTTTACATCTACGGCAAGTAGACATGCTTCAAGATGGCATTGCAAAGAGCACAGCAACACTTTCCATGATGTCAAAGAAACTCAGAAGAATTTGTGTACAAAGCCTGGAGAAGCACCGAAAAAAAAAAAAAGACAGAAAGTTGGTGGAGTTAATGTCCTTGTTCACATTGATGAGAGCAAGTTTTGTACCCAACTTCTCTCCTCCGGACCGTAACCCTCCCAGTCCACCAAGTACTGAAATCCGCATCCCCTCCTTCTAGAGTCCAGAATGCGATTAACCAAATAGGTGGTCTCCCCATCTACGAGACGCGGCCGGGGAGGAACCGGGGTATGCGGATTAATGGCAGAATGAAATACAGGCTTAATTTTGGATACACGAAAGCCGGGATGAATTCTCCTGTACGTAGGAGGGAGTTTAAGGCGGACTGCCACCGGGCTAATGATCTTGGTGACAGTAAACGGGCCAATAAATTTGGGAGCCAACTTATTAGATACAGAACGGAGAGGAATATTCTTGGTAGAAAGCCACACTCTTTGACCCACGACATATACGGGAGGCCTAGACCGGTGGCGATCGGCCTTGGCCTTGGTGCGCGCCCCTACTTGGAGTAGAGTCTCACCTCTGGACGAAGGCGTGAACGGAGGGGACCGCAACTTCGGATTCCATACTGGGAAAAATAGGTGGCTGGTAACCTACACTACACTCAAAAGGAAATAGGCCCGTAGCAGATACTGGTAAGGTATTGTGGGCGTACTCCACCATAGACAATTGTTGGCTCCAGGAGGAAGGATTCTTGGAGACCAAACATCGCAACACCCTTTCCAAATCTTGGTTGGCTCTCTCGGTTTGACCATTGCTCTGGAGGTGAAACCCTGAGGACAGACTTACATAGCTCCCAGTAATTTACAGAATTCTCGCCAAAATTTAGACACAAATTGGGGTCCCCTGTCAGAAACCACGTCTATCGGGAGGCCATGTAAACGAAAGACGTGGTCTATGACGGTCAACGCTGTCTCCTTGGCTGAGGGCAACTTGGGCAAGGGAATAAAGTGGGCTGCCTTCGAGAACCGGTCCACCACGGTTAAAACAACCGTGTTGCCCTGGGAGGGCGGTAATAAAATCTAGTGTGATGTGGGACCAGGGTCTCGAAGGGACCGGCAGCGGCTGGAGTAACCCATCAGGGGGCCGATTGGAAGTCTTACCAGTGGCACAAACCGAGCAAGCTAAAACAAAATTGTGAATGTCATGAGCCATAAGTGGCCACCAGAATCGTTGCTTGACTAAAAATCTAGTCCGGTTAACTCCTGGATGGCAAGCTACATTAGAGCAATGTCCCCACTGGATAACGTTAGACCTTAATCCCTCCGGCACAAATAAACGGTTCGGTGGGCACACGGGCGGAGGCGTTACCCCTTCTAAGGCCGTTCTGACCTCCGATTCGATCTCCCATGTGAGAGTGGAGACCACTAATGTCTCAGGAAAAATACACTCGGGAGTAGACGGGCGTTCGGAATGGTCAAAAATACGTGACAAAGAATCGGGTTTGATATTTTTGGAACCCAGGCGGTACGAAATAGTAAAGTCAAAACGTCCGAAAAAAAGTGCCCATCGAGCCTGCCTGGAGTTTAACCTTTTGGCGGTGCTAATGTACTCTAAATTCTTGTGGTCAGTCCATACTATAAAAGGAACCCCCGATCCTTCTAACCAGTGTCGCCATTCCTCCAGTGCCATCTTAACTGCCAACAATTCTCGGTTACCAATATCGTAATTTCGTTCTGCCGGAGATAAACGATATGAAAAATATGCGCAAGGGTGGACCTTGTCGTCTAAGGGAGAACGTTGAGATAACACCACTCCTACCCCCACCTCTGACGCATCGACCTCCACCACGAACTGACGTGTAGGGTCAGGGGTAATCAGAATAGGGGCTGAAATGAAACGGCTCTTCAGTTTGGCAAACACAGCCTCAGCTGTGTCTGACCACCTGAACGCAGTCTTGGCGGAGGTCAAGGCGGTCAGAGGTGTGGCTAGTTGGCTGAAGTTGCGAATGAAACGCCGGTAGAAGTTAGCGAACCCCTGAAACCTCTGTAGGGCCTTACGGGAATCTGGGCTTGGCCATTCTACCACAGCCTTAACTTTCTCGGGATCCATGCGTATTCCCTCAGTCGACACGATATACCCCAAAAATGGAATTGACTGTGCATGAAACTCGCATTTCTCCACCTTGACAAAAAGCCCATTCTCTAGCAACCTCTGAAGCACTCGTCGGACGTGCTGCACATGTTCCTGGAGAGAGGAAGAAATAATCAATATGTCGTCCAGGTAGACATAAATGAACTGATCGATCATATCTCGCAGCACGTCGTTGACGAGTGCCTGGAAGACCGCTGGGGAGCTGGAGAGCCCGAAGGGCATCACCAAATATTCAAAGTGCCCTCTGGGGGTGTTAAAAGCGGTCTTCCATTCATCCCCCTGCCTGATCCGAACCAAATGATACGCATTGCGTAAGTCCAGTTTTGTGAAAATTGACGCTCCCTGCAACCTCTCGAAGGCCGAAGACATCAACGGCAAGGGATAAGTATTCTTTACCGTGATGTTGTTCAGTCCCCGGTAATCAATGCAAGGTCACAGTGATCCGTCCTTCTTTCCCACAAAAAAGAACCCCGCCCCCGCAGGAAAAGAGGAAGGGCGGATGAATTTGGAAGCTAGAGAACCAGAAATATATTTCTCCATAGCCTCCCTCTCTGGAACAGAAAGTGAATAAAGTTTGCCCTTAGGCGGAGACTTACCTTGTCGTAAGGACGATGCGGAGGAAGAGAAGCAGCACGAGACTTACTGAACACTTCCTTCAGATGGAGGTACTCAGCGGGCACGTTAGACAAATCCACCGCCTCCTCCTATAACACAGACACAGACGGACAGGCAGACACTAAACAAGACTCATGACACTTTTTACACCAGGACAAAATGGAATTAGAGGACCAGTCTATTCTGGGGTTATGGAGGAGGAGCCAAGGGTGCCCAAGGACAATGGGTGCCAGGGGAGAGTCAAGGATGTGAAAGGAGATGGTCTCGGAGTGATTGCCAGATGTGATGACTGTGATGTCTTCAGTAATGTATGAGATGGTAGGGAGTTGCTGTCCAGTGAGGGTGTGAACCGTGATGTGGTGCGGAAGGGGTCTGAGGGGAATGTGGAGTTTGTGATTTGTGGCACTGTTCGTTTTACACAGATATGTTTTGTTAAAACAACACAAATATATTTAGTTTTCCGCCAAAACACAATTGTATTGTGCTTAATTAACTTAAACTGTTTCATTTTCAATTTTGCTGAATTATCAATCGTTAAACTAACGTAAAGTGTTTAATTTCGTAATTAAAAAAAAAACGGAAGTGATGATTTCCAACGCATTTGATGACGGCTTGAAGGAGAGCAAGAGGTACTAGTCAGGTAAGAAAATCTAAAGTTTTTCTTGTGTTAAGTCAAAGTCTTTAATTTCTCTTAGAGTTTCTGTTTTGGGGTGCTTTTGTTTTGCAGTCTAGTATTGTGTAATCGGTTTACTGCACCATTAATAGATGATTTTGAGCGGTTGGGAGATGTGAAAGCGCACGACTCTCTGTAACGTATATTGACTTGAGTTATATATATATAACGTTAACTAGGGCTGAAACAATTAGTCGACATTATTGACAACGTCGACGATAAAAAAAAAATTTCTGCAAAAGTTTTTGAGTAACATTAGTGGCTTGATCTCGTATGTCTAATGTGAAAGCCTCCAATAATGCAGTTTGACCAGTGTGCGCTATAGCGCAAGATTGTAATACACTCTCCTTATTCAATTCAAAAGAAGAAGATAGCACTTCAGTTTGAGCAAACCGAGCCGATCCGAACCTTGGATGAATAAATATATACTGCACGCCTTCCTCTCAATAACTGCATAAACTCAACAAAAACTGACCGCGATGTCAAAGCAGCTCTTAAGAACATATTTGATTATAGCGATGTGGATGTTTGCACGAACTCTGAGGTTCTCCAGGCACTCCAGTAAAGAAAAGTCCAGCCACGTTTATTTATATAACAGTCTGTGACGAGTGGGGCGGGGCCGAGGGACATGGGAGCGAGGCCGGGGGAGTGATTGGAGATGAACTACACCTGTTCGTCCCACCGGTCTCGAGGCCCATGGAGGAGATGGAAGGATATAAAACTGGAGCGACGACAGTGAAGGACGAGAGAGGACCAGGCCTGGGCTTTTAGTTGTGTTTTGGTTTTTATTTTATGCGCACCAGTCGTCCGTGAGGGGCTGGTGCGCTGTTTTGTGTTTATTTTGTTATTAAAATGTTTTTGATTGTCCGCCGGTTCCCGCCTCCTTCTTCCGGATGAATATGAAGGTTGATATCGTTACAGTGGTGCCGAAGCCCGGGAGAAGGAGGGACGCGCTGCTGAAGATCCCTCGCCGCTGTGGTGAATCCGCGGTGCCATCGAGCTGGCGAGGAGTGTGCCGCCATGGACGCTCGAGGCGGTGGACTGGAGCGAGTTGCCGGGGACGGGCGAGCTCGCTACCGGCCGCCCACGATGTGGAGAGACGGCTGCCGTCCGTGAGGGAGCGGAGGAGTCGGCGCCGTTCGCCAGGTGGCCGGAGCCTGCTGCCTCCGCCGGAACGGGGAGGAGCAGGGAACGGGGGACTCCTGCCGGCTGCCCAAAACCGGAGGAGCCGTCGCCGTCCACCGGGCGGCGGAGGAGTGTCGTGCCGTCCGCCGAGGGCCGTCCAGTGCCACCGCCAGGCACCGCGGAGGAGATCACCCAGCTGGTGGAGGGCCGAGCAGCGGTGCGTCTGGGAACTGGAATTTTTTTTTTTTTTTTTTTTTTCCTCTCTCCCCTCTCTCGTCTCTGTCGCTCCTCCTTCCATCTCCTTTTCTCTCGCCTCGCCTGTCCTACCCCCAGGTTCCCGCAGGTCCCCGGGAGCGGCCCCCCCGGAGGGAGGGGGGGGGGGGGGGAGTAGAGCGCAGTCTCGGGAGTACCCCCCGGCCTGCGAGGGGCGATGGGGGTATGTGACGAGTGGGGCGGGGCCGAGGGACATGGGAGCGAGGCCGGGGGAGTGATTGGAGATGAACTACACCTGTTCGTCCCACCGGTCTCGAGGCCCATGGAGGAGATGGAAGGATATAAAACTGGAGCGACGACAGTGAAGGACGAGAGAGGACCAGGCCTGGGCTTTTAGTTGTGTTTTGGTTTTTATTTTATGCGCACCAGTCGTCCGTGAGGGGCTGGTGCGCTGTTTTGTGTTTATTTTGTTATTAAAATGTTTTTGATTGTCCGCCGGTTCCCGCCTCCTTCTTCCGGATGAATATGAAGGTTGATATCGTTACACAGTCCTTATGCAATTGATAGCTTTTCAATATTAAACATGAAAATACAGAGTCAGTGTCGCTAGAATTATAACTTGATTTCCTGTTATAAAGCAGCTCTCCAGTGTGGAGCTAGCTAATCATAAATTTTATATCATTATTTTATAATTGGGGGAAATATTTCATTAAAGTTTTAGTTCTGCGCTAGATCAAACCAAACTGTTTTAAATATCATAACCCAATGAGGTATTTTAAGAGAGATTGTATTTATTAGTAAAATGTATATCCAAAAATAAAAATGTCCTATCACTTACCTTTACTTTTATTATACATATGGCTTACAATAAGAGATGTTAAGAGGCAGAATGATTTGTCATTCAGCTACTTCCTCCTATAGCTAATCAAATGGTGAATAGGAGTTTCTCTCTTATCTCATTTTGTGTGCAAAATATATTTATTTGTATAAATTAATTGTATACTAGTAATACATAATGACTTTCAAAAGCGGAAGTAATTACCATTATTTGTTAGAATATGTATATTTTAACTAATTGCAAAAGCTAAATAATCAATAAATGTCTAACCATGAAATGTCGATCGAGTTTGGAGACCCCTGGTTCAGCACAGTGAAAGTATTTGAAGCTTTGTTTATGAACATGGCGGTGTGGTCATAAAATGACTTCAAACCGGACACTACTCTGAGCTATTCACATTATACAAAAATGCTCCAGATATGTAATCAGGTTCACCCTTTTGGAATGGTAAACATGACACTATTCATCACTCACACAAATAAATCACTTAATATTTTGATAATTGAATTGGTTTTTGCTGTTAAACCTTTTTTTTTTTTTTTTGTAACATATTGCAATTCATGTGTTTACAGATTTGTGCAGAATTTGAGACATACAGAATTACCATAAGCCCATTAGAATCAACAATCTTTGCCGAAATGGATCTGCACTGCAAAACTTGAAGATGTTTGCATACTGAAGAAGAGTGCTTGGACAAATACTGAAACCCTCTTGGTGCCCACTACACAGGTAAGAACAACTGCACTCAACACAACCTCGTATTAAAACATTATTCTCTCACTGGCCACTGGAAATTGACAAAAAAGACAGATAGAATATGATTAGGTTTATTAATACAATAAATACAAAATATGTGGTATTACTACCGGACGCACTTCCGGAAAAATCGCCGAAAAAAAGGCCAAAGACCGGCCGATTACCAATCGCGTATTTTAAGCAAAAACCGTCCGGTTTCCGATTGATGGCGGGTCAACCGATGCATCCCTAATATTTTTATGAAAATGCAAGAGATTTCTGAACCTCCATAAAGGCTGCAATGCAACTGAAATGTTCCCAGAGTCATAGTAAGGACATCAGTAAAACACTTCATGTGACATCAATGCTTCAACCACACTTTTACAAAGCTACAAGAATACGTTTTTGTGCAAAGAAAACAAAAATAGCGATTTTATTCAACAATTCTTCTCCAAATCACATACGCCGCCATTATGGAGAGTAACAAGAGGCATGATCATTGCTTTCCTCTGCGTGTAATCAAGGCTCAGCGCATGCGTGTTCTAGGTCAGCAGCACCATGCGCATTAATTATTTACGTGCTGTTGATAATGGTGGAAGATGCAATTTGGAGAAGAATTGTTGAATAAAGTCGCTGTTTTGGTTTTGTTTGCACAAAAAAGTAGTCTTGTAGCTTTGTAAAATTATGGTTGAACCACTGATGTCACATGACTATTTTACTAATGTCTTTACTATGTTTCTGGGACTGGGAACATTCCAGTTCTGTTGCTTACCGTACAGGGTCCAGATGTGTGTACCATTTTCCACTGTAATGTTTGTTAGAATCCCATCTTGACTGCTTGCTTGTATTTCCCATAAGAAGATGAATGACTGACTTTTTTTCATGTAATTTTAGAAAAAAAAAACAAAGGCTAAATTTTGTTGTTTTCATCTTCAGACTAATGAAATTGAAGTATCCAAATGAAGACCCTAGCAGTATGGAGTATATGGTGAGTTTTTTTTTTTTCAAGGTTAATAAATGATTTGTTAAAGTTAATACACAAGAATTTGAGTTCTCCATCCTTTTAAATACTTATAGGATACTGACGTTGGCAGCAATCAGGAGGTGATCCTGAAGACTCGTGGGAATCTATTTGAAGCTGCAAGTCATTGAAGACAGTCCAGCAGATGTTGGAGTTTTAAAGGATAAAGTTCTTCAGGACCTAGCAGTTTACAGTCTGCAAAACCATGTTGCTGGGACTGATATATGGACTGAACTGGAGCAACCCTCCTGAACTCCGGTACACATTTGGAATACTGAAGAAGTAATTTCTGGAGCCAGTTCCTGTTCCTGGAATAAGGTTTAATTGGTTACCCATGAATGCCAATTAGAAAATGAGTAGTTTCATATTTCCGCTATTTTGTGTAATTTTGTAACATGGTTTCAACTGTATTTAACTGTGTGTAATTATTTATTGCTTTTTAAACAAATACACTTTGATCATTTGCGACATCTTGTCTTTTGACTCATTACAAGACAGATCACACAAAAAATGCTTTGTTGAAGGGGGTAACTTTAAATAGAAAATATTTAGTTAAAGTAACTAGAACTAATTGTGTGGAACCACGGTCCATAATTGAAATGAGTAATTTGAAACGAACCTCCTTATGTTGATAGAGTGAAAAAAATTTGGCTAGATTGTAATAAACCAAAACATGTTCAGTTAACTTAACCGGTTTAAGTTGAAGCAAAGTGAATAAATTGATTTGGTTGAACATTACTATTTCACATAGATTCTACCTCATTCAATTGTGTTGTCACAACACAAGGAGTTTGCATAGATTCAAAAAATTCCATTAATGTTATCAAAACACAATTTGGTTGTGTGGAACCACTGTCCATAATTAAATTAAGTAAGTTTAAAGAGTAATTTTTTTGAGTGCACCTGTGACCATTAAAATGTCATAGGTCAGGACAGGTGAGGAGGGTCAAGTACAAAAGGTCGAGGACAAGTGGAGGAGGGGTCAAGGACAAAAGGTCAAGGTCAAAAGGTCAATGTCATGTGGGGGAGGGGCCAAAGGTCAAAGGTCAAACCCATCAATCAAATATGGACATATCGTATAACCTAATAACGACTAATGGCTGCCCACTACTCCGGGTGTGTGTTCATGGCGTGTGTGTGTTCACTGCTGTGTGTGTGCACTTTGGATGGGTTAAATGCAGAGCACGAATTCTGAGTGTGGGTCACCATACTTGGCTGTATGTCACGTCACTTCATTCACGTAAAGCTGTGTCACAGGCTGCATGAAAGGTAATTTTCAAAAATCCATAATAGAAGCACTTAAAAATCTACAATAATCATTAGTTAATCATTCTTTACCAATAAACTTATATTCAATGTGAATCGCTATAAGGTAAATTATCAAATTTTTTTGATCCATATTACTGATATTTTAGAGAATTTTGGTCATTTTCCATTATACTGTAAACAAAGTACATGATAGAAAATATGCTTTAACTTTCCTTTATTAACAATACAGTAAATACACAATGCACACAATTTCTTTTAAATAACTTTTGGTCAAAGTAGTGAAGAGAGCCCACTGTTGGCTGGAAGTTAACTTTTAAGGCCATTTCCTGTGAGATATGTCCATCATTTCTCTCTACTGTATTTCACTGTGTTCCCCTTGTCAGCCATTATTCATCACTGTAATGTTGTGCTGGGCAGAGGGCCCAAAACCTCGACTCACCATAGGGAAAGAAATGGAGAGAGACCAAACACCCGACATAAACACACACCATATTAATGTCAGCATGGATGGGAAGTATATAACACCAAGTGCAGGTTACGCTGCCTTTGAAAAGTTATATTTTCTTCGAAGGTTTGGGGTCAAAAGTCAATGTACACATTGGTTTAAAAATTAATGGTTGCATTAGCACGGCATAGACACAGCTTCTATGTTTAAATAATGGTTTTGTGTAATTCTGGGTAATTGGCAGAAAGTTGGATTCTGTTTGGGAACCATGTATTTATTCTTAAAATCCTCACCGCTCAACTCCACATTTTCTTAGCAGCCATTAGCCAGTTCTGTATGGGCCTTCGGGGTTCGGGTAGGGAAAGGTTCTGTTGGGATAGAGTTGGGAAAGAGGGAATTGATGGTGATTGTTTTAGCATGTGAGACTGCAGGGGAGGACAGGCACTGCTACAGACTGCCTGCCTAAGCTGAGGTTAGATGAGGTGAGAGCTTGAGGGCTGGAATGGTTCTTCTGGCCTCATGCCCACCTGGCTGTAAATAAAGTTATACTCACACATGATCCTCTGTTCATGATATTGTTTTGGAGTATTTATAAAGAGACACTAAAATTATCCTGCAAAAAGTATTTGAAGTTGCACTGACAAGCTTGCAGACTAAATAATTATAATTTTCCATTTTATATGATCAGAGTTCTTTTGTACATATGAATTAAAAGTTCTATTGCTTTTACATAGTAAAACGAAGAGTTCTAAAGTGGTGCACAACATAGTATGCATCCTCATCATAAACCATGAGACCGTCTTATCTGCTGCTGCCAGTGATTCCATTCACATAATTGACTTGAGCCACAAGCCTGTGTCAGCTAGTCTGTCTGCTCCATCACCGCCACCTTCCCGCGGCATTAATCCGTCCGCTCCGCCCCCGTGGGATTAATTAATCAAGGCACTCAACCCCTGTAGTCCTGCCAGGTACTCTACCTGAACCTTACACTCCATCAAACTCACTTCTAATCCTGGTCCTCCATACTTCTCTTCGCAAAGAGCACCCACAAAAGCAGGCATAACAGAAGGCCGGATTGCCGGCAAGTTTTCGTCTGTCATCATGGGCCTCTGGTCGCTCAACTCAAGGTGGAACCGTGTCGACTACGCCAAGTTTGTCACAGGCCGGAATGGGCCCCTACTGAATGTACCACCTCACGGAGTTTACCCAGAGACACCACAGACGGACAGCAAGGTAAGTAATAAAAGTTCAGTTTTATTAAGTTAACCCTCTCGAGTCGATTAATGCGGATACGTGTTTTGAGTCATTTTCTCTTGATAACCCCGAAAAGAACTTAAATTACACTTTCAGTTTTAATCGTACAGATAAGAGCAATACATCAATCGAATCTGTAAAGGGTCTTTTTTTTAGATACAGACATAATAACAACAAAACTTTGTGCACTTATAAAATAAAGATAACAAACAAGGTGCGCTGTCTGCAGCCTTTGTCTGCGCTGATCTTCTTTTACAAACACGTCATTTAAATGAAGTGTATCTCCGTGAATACTCAACGAAAATACATGAGAGAGATATCTATAGAAAGCTTGACATGTCTATTTTTAAACTAAACAAGTGCCGCCGAAAACAGATATTCTGTGATAAAGTAATCCATATGAAAACAACGCAATGTCTGTTTTTCAAGTCTCCCTTCATTATATCTAATGTGACCACGCCCCCGCTCTGAACGCGCTATTCAGATTCAAACTGAAGCGCGCGGCTTGAATACTTACTTAACTTTACTAGTTAGACTTTTTCCAAAATGAAAGCTTTAGCCTAAGTTCTGCCAGGAAGACTCAATTACTTCGTCACTAATTACCTTCCTCATTATCCAATCATGTCTTTATACTTTGGTATAAAATATCGTACTTACACATGTTTGAGTTCACAGATGCCGACGTGATAACCGCAGATTCCGACACGATTGTTCCTTGCTCAAGCTGTCGCGTTTATTGATTTACTCGCTATAGTTAAGTTTGTGTCCTGCAAACTATAGCGAGTTCGACGTTCCTCTAAGATGTACACGAGATCGCTGGCTTTGCTCTGCGTGGCGGTGATTTATCTGCGGTCATTCGTGTCGGATGATATACAAGCCTTGGCTTTTTTGGCAGAGGATGTGAAACATTGGAAACATTGGCGGAGTTCGCGTGCTTTCCAGGGTTGCCAGGTTTTCTCAAAACCGTCAGTTACTACCAAAAATAGCCCAATCGCGTTCAAAAAGGGGTTTCTCGAAAGAGTTCACATTCTAGGGGCTATGTATGACACTATTGGGGTCACCTCAAACCCCGGACCGGAATAGCAACCCACAGCAAAAAACACCGGTCTTGGCAATGCCGGTGCTTTCCGAGATGTCGCGTCAGTGCTGCTTGGGTCTCCACACCTGAAAGGATTTTGGTCTCAATCAACAAATATTTCATCCGTACGTACACGTGAACCTGCACGAATGAAGTCTCTCCGGAACAGCAGACAGGATCAAGGCTGCCGGTCTCTTTCGGCATCTCGCCTCCATTACTTCAATCTACAACATTATAAGTATCATTTTGTTCTATGCACTTGTGACGTTCGGGCATTCACTTTATTCTCTGCAAGGCTTTATACTCACACGTTCAAGATAAAGCACTGGGCGTTTCGTGCTTGTTTATCTAGCAGACTTGCACTGCATAATTAAGATGTTGATTATAGTGCATGCAATGTTTTGAATAACTTCTTCGTAATGAGACATTTTAAAGCTACAATCTTTTATACTGATAAGGATTGTTCACATTTCTGTAAAAAAATATGCTTCGTCTAGCACACTTAAGATTGTTGTTTTAATCCTATGCTATCTTTGTTTATTCAGTCATTGTTCATTTTCGTCTATTCCTGGATGCTTCGTTCCGGAACAGGATTCTATGGCTGCAGATGTAGAGAACCGCTGCTCTCACCTCATCCTTTCACGGCTTCCTCTCGGACTAGCGCTATTATAATCTATCTGGATCTATCAAGCTGATGTGTATATGGACCCTTTCATTTGAGTCGTAGGTAAGCTTCGGCTCAATGCTCAGTAGGCATCTTAGGTCCATGTGACACGGAGTTGCTGCTGACTTTATTTCAGTGTCGTGACATATCTTCAGTTTAAACCGATTATTTATTAGCGGGCATGGTTTGTTTGCACTCCTGGTCTCCGTCTCACTCATAGCAAACTAACGGCTGGAGGGGTGCGTTAAGGAGGTTCTGCACATGCCGTCAACCTGAAGTCATCAGGAAAACTATGCATTACAGAGTGGAATGTTCAGATTTCGATAAAGATTACGAAGACAAACAATGATTAATCGTTACATCAAGATTAGCAATGTGTGCTAGTAAGTTTAAGTCAATTTCGATTTTATGCGGACTTTAAGCTGCAATCTAGGCTTGTTTATTTCGCGCATCTACTGGTGTTGGTTCATTCTGTCTCCCATACCATCGACTTCAGTCTTACTTGGCTGTTGCGGCCTTCACATTACACTTCAGACTTTCAGACAGCTGTGCCCTCAGCCAACCCCGATCCTTCAATCTGCCCTCTGTTAGCAGACATAATACTAACTAAACGACCTGCTTGCGTCAGCTAGAAAGCACATTTCTAAAGGCGTCGCTCCCTCTACACTCAAAGCCTACACGTCTGCATGGTCCGCTTCCTAACGTTTTTTCCTTCCAAATTTCTGTTTACCTATCTAATTTTGACTGTTTGCTCCTTCTCGCTTTAATTTTAAAAATCGCAATCTTAAAATTTCTCTATTCACAGACTCCTTGCCGGCATCAATTCTACGCTAAAATTTTATAATCCTAATTTTCAAAGCCTTTCTGAATATTCCGTTCGATTACTACTTAAGGGGTTAGCTAAATCCCCCAACAAAATCAAAGACAAACGTCTGCCTATTACCATGCCCATATTGCAAAATTAATTACTTCCGTCCGCTATGGCCTTCTTTCTAAGTACCTCTATATTCTTCTCGAGGCAGTGTTTTATTAGCCTGGTTCTACCAGACTCTCATACATTTCATTGGAGTACTGAAGGGAAATGAAATTGAGCGGAAGTACGTAGGAGTGCGGAGCCAGGCTAGTGTTTTTTCTGCCTTCTACGGGTTTATGCGTCCAGTGGAATTCACTTCAGAAACTAATTAATTTGATCCTGCTCGCAGCATTCCTTTTCAGATCTACGATTCGGACCTAAATTCTTCACACTCTTCCGTAAGCACTCCAAACCGATGCGCAAGGCTCTGGCGCTACCTTAACAATTTCAAATCAATAATTTCTGTCCCTTATCAGCCATGGTGAAATTTCTTAAAATCCGGCCTAGAACTTCTAAAAACGCACCGCTCTTTATTTTACCTAACGGAGCACCCGTTTCCAAGGCCTGTTTTAGAACTCACTTAACCGCCGTTCTCAAGCTGCAGTCTATTCCCCTCTCTCTATACCAGCCATTATTCAGAATAAGGCCAGCTACTTCAGCAGCTGAACGAGGAATCTCTACGTCAGCTATTAAGATCATGGGCAGATGGTCTTCCTCAGTGTTCGAATCATACATCAGACCTGACCATTCCCGAAGCTCAGCAAGCCCTCCTGTTAGAAATCAGGTAAATTCATGCAATTACTGGTGGTGGTGTTACTAGCTGTATTTAAAATAAACAAAAAAAAAAAAAAAACAAACAAAAAACACTATCTGTATGGTCTATTGAGGCTGGTCTATTGAGGCCTGTCTGCGTCTGGCCTATCATGGCTATTTTTCTGTACGGTCTATCGAGACCTCTCTGTGTCTGCCTATCGTGGCTGTCTGCGTCTGGCCTATCGTGGCCATTTCTGTACGGTCTATCGAGACCTGTCTGTGTCTGCCTATCGTGGCTATTTCTGTATGGTCTATCGAGGCCTGTCCGTGTCTGGCTATCATGGCTATTTTTCGGTACGGTCTATCAAGGCCTGTCCGTGTCTGCCTATCGTGGCTATTTCTGTACGGTCTATCGAGACCCGTCTGTGTCTGCCTATCGTGGCTGTCTGCGTCTGGCCTATCGTGGCTATTTCTGTACGGTCTATCGAGACCCGTCTGTGTCTGCCTATCGTGGCTGTCTGCGTCTGGCCTATCGTGGCCATTTCTGTACGGTCTATCGAGACCTGTCTGTGTCTGCCTATCGTGGCTGTCTGCGTCTGGCCTATCGTGGCTATTTCTGTACGGTCTATTGAGACCTGTCTGTGTCTGCCTATCGTGGCTGTCTGCGTCTGGCCTATCGTGGCTATTTCTGTACGGTCTATCGAGACCTGTCTGTGTCTGCCTATCGTGGCTGTCTGCGTCTGGCCTATCGTGGCTATTTCTGTACGGTCTATCGAAACCTGAGACCCGTGTGTGTCTGCCTATCGTGGCTGTCTGCGTCTGGCCTATCGTGGCCATTTCTGTATGGTCTATCGAGACCTGTCTGTGTCTGCCTATCGTGGCTGTCTGCATCTGGCCTATCGTGGCTATTTCTGTACGGTCTATTGAGACCTGTCTGTGTCTGCCTATCGTGGTTGTCTGCGTCTGGCCTATCGTGGCTATTTCTGTACGGTCTATCGAGACCCGTGTGTGTCTGCTTATCGTGGCTGTCTGCGTCTGGCCTATCGTGGCTATTTCTGTACGGTCTATCGAGACCCGTGTGTCTGCCTATCGTGGCTGTCTGCGTCTGGCCTATCGTGGCTATTTCTGTACGGTCTATCGAGACCTGTCTGTGTCTGCCTATCGTGGCTGTCTGCGTCTGGCCTATCGTGGCCATTTCTGTACGGTCTATCGAGACCTGTCTGTGTCTGCCTATCGTGGCTGTCTGCATCTGGCCTATCGTGGCTATTTCTGTACGGTCTATTGAGACCTGTCTGTGTCTGCCTATCGTGGCTGTCTGCGTCTGGCCTATCGTGGCTATTTCTGTACGGTCTATCGAGACCCGTGTGTGTCTGCCTATCGTGGCTGTCTGCGTCTGGCCTATCGTGGCTATTTCTGTACGGTCTATCGAGACCCGTGTGTGTCTGCCTATTGTGGCTGTCTGCGTCTGGCCTATCGTGGCTATTTCTGTACGGTCTATCGAGACCCGTCTGTGTCTGCCTATCGTGGCTGTCTGCGTCTGGCCTATCGTGGCTATTTCTGTACGGTCTATCGAGGCCTGTCCGTGTCTGGCTATCATGGCTATTTTTCTGTACGGTCTATCAAGGCCTGTACATGTCTGAAATTAAACTTTTATATATATATATATATTATAAAAAAAAGAGATTTTTCATTTTAAACATAGGCATATGAGGTTAATCTAACGTTATCATACTGATTACGCTAACTCTCTCTTTATATCTTTATATACTTTCATCTATTTTGGGGGGAAGGCCGGCCTCGTCTGGTGGTTTCATAATCCACCTATTTTTGGGGGTTGGCTGCGCCCCTGCCTTCGTCTTCAGGCAGGAAATGCAGATTCGATACCCTCGGATTATGAACCATGGACGGGGCCTTCCGCCAAAGAAATTTATAATTATGCTTGCTGAGCTGTCAATAAATGTATGCTTCGTACGTTTTATCTCCCGAGTCTTTCTGGTAGAAATGAAAGCTTTAGCCTAAGTTCTGCCAGGAAGACTCAATTACTTCGTCACTAATTACCTTCCTCATTATCCAATCTTGTCTTTATACTTTGGTATAAAAGATCGTACTTACACATGTTTGAGTTCACAGATGCCGACGTGATAACAACATCTACCCTCCCCACCACCACCAGGATGGTCCTGTCCTTACCTTCCAGGGGGGTCGGCTGCGCCCCTGCCTTCGTCTTCAGGCAGGAAATGCAGATTCGATACCCTCGGATTATGAACCATGGACGGGCCTTCCGCCAAAGAAATTTATAATTATGCTTGCTGAGCTGTCAATAAATGTATGCTTCGTACGTTTTATCTCCCGAGTATTTCTGGTAGAACTATAATTCCTGACTAAATGTATAATCAAGTGAAACATTATGAAGTTTCAATAACAATATACAATACTATACCATTCAAAAGCTTGATGTAAATAATATAAATGTAACAAATAGATAACTGTAACAAATGTAAAAACAATGCTTTTCTTTCAATTTATTCCCCCTAAAAACCCAGGAAAATATTCTCAGCTCTTTTCAACATTAATAATAATGATAATAATAATAACAAAATTTTTTTTTTTTTTTTTTGTAGAAAATAAGATTGTTAAAAGGATTTCTGAAGGATTGTGTGACTGGAGTAAGGATGCCAAACAATTTGTTTGAAAGTCAGCTTTGATTGTTTCTAATAAACTGTTTAACTGCTCCCCCAAGTGGATATTAAATTATGTTGTGGGATAATTAAATATATTCTTAATAAACTACAAACATAAAATTATATACTTTTATTTTGTTCTCACATTCTTTCTTGTAACTCCTCACTCACAGTGGCACAGCTGACTGAGAGGCTCATTATGCAGGCCTTTGTCTTCTCAGGTGTAAATCACAATGATATTCATGGTAGTTGACGCCTACTCGCATATGACTTTTACCAACAAAAAGTGTCTTAGAAAATTTAAATCAATATATTGTTTTCTGTGAGTGAGTAAACAAGATGATTTTCACATAATTTAGATAGAAAAATTCTAGGCTACAAGCTTCAGTTCTCAAAAATCCCGGGAACCATTGTTCTTTATGTGTTTTTTTGCCTTATTCAAGTGTTTTAACATTTTTAGTTTTTCACTAACCACGCATAATATTTTTTTTCTCAAAAACACAATCATGTACATTAGGGCTGGGACAACACGTCGAGGTCATCGATGACGTCGACGCAAAAAATACTTCGACGCAAAATATGCGCATCGATTCGTCGACCTGTTTTTATTTCTCTAAAAAACGTTTGCAAAACAAAAAAATGTATTTTTACAGTTGATCACTAGGTGGGACCATTAACCCTTTAAATAGGCCTGTGCAAAAAAACGGCTTGGTTTCTGGCTTGTATATGGAGTTATATGGAGTATAACAGCAAATTATAGTGTTTGTGTGTGTGTGAGATTCTTGATTGTTGGTGGTTTTTCCTGTTGGGAAGAGGTAACATTTGTTATTTTTTACAGTTGATCACTAGGTGGGACCATTAAACCTTTAGATAGGCCTGTGCAAAAAAAGGCTTAGTTTCTGGCTTGTATGGAGTTATATGGAGTATAATAGCAAATTATAGTGTGTGTGTGTGATAGAGAGAGAGAAAGAGAGGGTGTGAGAGAGACCTTTGTGCACTTACCTTGATGTACAGTATTTGAAAATATCAAAATATGCACCTCATGCTCTCAGAACTACATGGAGTAAACAATAAAAAAAGAAGTGTGTTTATGCACCTGCTTCCTTTTGATGGTGAAAAGTACAGATGGCCTATAAGTGAAATGCTCCTCTTTTCTTGATGGTAAAGCCAGTTTAAAACCTTAAAATCCTGTAAAAAAGTCTACTTCGCATCAAATTTATGAACATAATGTATTATGAACCAAAATGCAATACCAACTTCAAATAAGCTGCAGCTCGCTGGAGGGGTCACGCTACATAATAATTTCTAAAACTTTGGTACAAGTCAAGCCCTTTCTCGTGTTGCTTGCTGCTCTTCTCACCATTAAATATCCAGCACGATGGCATGCAAGTGTTAAAATCCACGTATTTTGCTTTTGTTTAGTTTATTCGCTTGTTAAGTCTGACGTCACGTAGCAGCGATCCCGTGTCCAAACGCTCTATCAGTTACCACGAGAAAACAACAAAAGGTGCTAATATAAACTCACAATGTGATAGAATACTAGCGAAAAAGTTATAATATTAACCTTTAACTCCTTACCGAAGTACCAGATAGCCAGACAATGAAAATATAAATATAAAAAAAATATCTAAAAATTATTTGTGTTTAGGACGCTGTGAGCACGGAGACTGTAGTGTATATCGTAAGTTTGAAAGCATTTAACTTAAATTATCAATATGAATAAACAGTGCTCATAAACGGCTGCTGAGGTCATATTCTCAAGTGAAGCGAGTTGAGGCCTGGACCCGGAAACAGCGCTTCTTACGTCATCACTTAACAACCAAATATACTTTCACCACCATTAAAAGGCAGCAGGTGCATAAATACACTTTTGTTTACTCCATGTAGTTCTAAGAGCTGAGGTGTACATTGTGATTTTCTGAAATACATTAAGGTAAGTGTGCAAAGGTCTCTCTCACACACACTCTCTCTCTCTTTCTCACACACACACACATACACACTCAATATAATATGCTGTTATACTCCATATAGCTTCATATACAAGTCAGAAACTAAGCTTTTTTTGCACAGGCCTATCTAAAGGGTTAATGGTCCCACCTAGTGATCAACTGTAAAAATAACAAATGTTACCTCTTCCCAACAGGGAAAACCACCAACAATCAAGAATCTCACACACACAAACATTATAATTTGCTGTTATACTCCATATAACTCCATATACAAGCCAGAAACTAAGCCTTTTTTTGCACAGGCCTATCTAAAGGGTAAATGGTCCCACCTAGTGATCAACTGTAAAATTAACAAATTTTACCTCTTCCCAAAAGGGAAAACCACAAACAATCAAGAATGCATGATTACATGGTGTCATGGCTTTGCTATCAAAAAATGTCGTTATAATGGAAGTCAATGGGGCAAAAACAGCCACCAACAACTAATTAGGGAGAAAAAAAGTAAATCTAATGTTGCACAAAAACTAAAAATGCATCAAAGCCAATGTTGCTACTAAACTTTGACATGCCCAAGACGTTATAAAAAGTAAAAAAAAAATCCAGCCACAATTACTTTTATATTGAAAATAAGTCATTTTGTGTGTTTTTTCCCCCAAATCAGTGACATCATTTATGAACTTGGCAATTAAAGAGTTAAAATCTTGGATTTTTTAAAAACATTTGGTAGTTTTGATCAGGACTGAGGTTGATTAACAGATTTATGCAAAAAAAAATTGAAAAAAAATATGAATCTGATACATTTTTACAGCAGTTTAATTGAGTGGATGTTTTCATCCCGAACAACTCGAAAGGGTAGTGAATTTGAACAATCCACAAGGGTTAAACACGATAGAAAAACTCCAAAGTTTCACGCGCTCGCTCACTCACAGTCTTCAAACTACACGAGCGCTGTCTTGCTCTCTCTTGCTCGCTCTCTCTCTCTCTCTCTCCCTCTCCCTCTCCCTCCCTCTCCCTCCCTCGTGCATATTAACCAAAATCATTAGACACGATAGAAAAAGGGCGGAACGCCAAAGTTTCACGTGGAGCATTCAGAGATTTTTTTTCTCCATTACAGGCTGCTGGCTCCCACTGTTAATTTTTATTTTTTGGAAAAGCACTCTCTGTATTAGCTTAAAGCCCTCAAGTTTACATTGGTTACTGTATTCTTTCAATTGCTCTAAACAAGTATTTTGGGTGACCTTTTTTATTGAATGCTTGACATCAAGTTGTTGTTATTTTCATCTGAAAGAAGAACTTTTTTTCAGTAAGCTAGGCCCTATGTGTTCAGTAAGCGTGTTTCAGTAAGCTGTGTTTTCAAGGCTTCAAGGTTTTATTGAATGCTATCTCTATACAAGTGCAAAGTAATGCATTCTTAGTCAGTCTTTTATTTTGTAATTTTAAGAGCAATAAACATATATTGCAATGTTAAGGAATTCATGTTTTTTTCATTCAGATATGTAAATCAACATGCATAAATTGTTAGTAGTCAATTAATGAGGAGATAATCGAAATCGAATCTGAAAAAAATTAATCGCTAAAAAATAATCGTTTATCCCAGCCCTAATGTACATACATGCATTTCACATATTATTACAGCCCAGTTTGTGCTAATTACAGTGAGATTAGACTTTACCCATTTAGATATTTATAAGAAACTGAAAAAAGCCAGGGCATGACAAAACTTCTCCAGGCCCCAAAAATACCCTTAGACTCCAGAGGGTTAAGATCCTAAATACTAAAACACGTAGTGAAAGAGTTCCAACTCTGTTCCCCTCGGTCCAGCAGCGGTGGGAGCTCTTGGTACAATGGTCACAACCCAACGGATAACAGAACGGGAAGCCGACTCAATCCTTCCACGGAGCAGATAACAGCAACAGATAAGGCTACGAGATCTCCACTCAGCAATTCCTTTCCAAAGCAGTCGATGGTAGGTATAATGATTCCTCTTCGGGACAGCCAATGGTCAATACCCGCATAACAATGGCAAGGAATTCTCACAGCAGTTCCTCTCAAAAACAGTGAATGTTATGTATCTGTATAGGCGATAGTAAGGATCGAGCCCACGACAGTTCCTCTTTGAACAGACACGGCAGGTGATCGTACAGACAGCGGTACATGGATCGTCGCCTAGCGGCTCCTCTTCAGGGCAGACAACGGCGGGTAATAGAACAACCTGTAGTAAAAGACTTTCACATGGCAGATTACCTTAAAAGCAGACAGCAGATAATGGAACAGACAATGGTAAGAGGGCTTCACCCAGTGGCCTTTCTTCGGAGTGGACAACAGGTAATGGGACAGACTATAATAAGGAGCTTTCACACAGCAGCTTATCTTCAGAGTATGACAACAGAATATGGAACAGACAATGGTAAGATACTTCACCCAGCGGCTTTCTCTTCAGAGCAGGCAGCGGCAGACCATGGAACAGACTGTGAAGAGAGACTTTTACACAGCAGCTTATCTTCAGATTATAACAGCAGATAATGGACAGACAATGGTAAGATAGCTTCACCCAGCGGCTTCCCTTCAGAGTATGACAGCAGATATTAGAACAGACAATGGTAAGAGGTCTTCACACAGCGGCTTCCCTTCAGAGCAGACAGCAGAATTATACACCCACACCTGTGCATGAAATAAGTCACTTCAAAGAATAACACATGTTCACTTCACACTAAGCACTGCAGTCCACAGCAAACTCACAGTGAATATAGTTCTCGCTCACGGTCACAGCCGGCATCCCCTACAATTACTGAAACTTAAATTTCCAACACTGTGAGGAATCTATTACGAAGAGATTTCAGTCCATATCTTGACTAATTTACAAACACTATCCACTGACAGTTACACCCAACGAATATTGAAGATAAAGGGGCTTCACAGAAGAATATCCAAGAGACACTTAACTGCTGCAGAGATGATGTGGGTACTTAGCCGCTCTTCAATCTTCAAGCTCTTCAAGTTCACTTTGTAGACTCATTCCTCCAGTTCCCCAAAACGCTGTGACTAAAAGTTCAACCTTCCCGCCACGTTAGTCTGTCCGCTCCATCACCGCCACCTTCCCGCGGCATTAATCCGTCCACTCCGTCCCCGTGGAATTAATCCGTCCGCTCCGTCCCGTTCCGTCCCCGCGGCATTAATCCGCCCGTTCCGTCCCGTACCGTCCCCGCGGCATTAATCCATCTGTTCCGTCCCTGTTCCCGCTCTGTTCTGCCGCTCTTCATGTCAGAATGACCTTTTTATAATCCACCTAGTCAATCTGTGTCCTAATCGCTGTTGACTTTCCTCCTATCGCACAACTGAGACTCATCTCTTCATTAAATCACTGCGCCCGGACACAATACGTGGGGGAAACCCCGGAACCAGCCCGGTGTCTCGCTAAACTGCTCCCACCCGGAAACATTTCCTGGGACAATAGTTCCTCCCTGTCTATCATCCTGTGACACCTGTCCAAATGAATTTTTGTCCCCTCACAATGCTCTCTTTCCTCATTATTCATAATTAGCCATATAGTCTTTCTGTTACAACTGTCCTTCCTGACCCTCAGGACAAACTACATACACAGGCATATCTCCAGCTTTCTTTTGTACAACATAAATAGTGGACTCCCACCGATCAGCGAGTTTATGTTTGCCGCGAAAACAAAGATTTCGCACTAGAACTCTATCGCCTGTGTCAAGTGTTGACTCCCTTATTCACATGTCAAATCTGCGTTTGTTTTTGTGAGCAATTTTCTTTGCATTAGCAGATGCTAACTGATAACTTTCTTTCAAGTATGTCTTAAGGTTTCTCACATACTGTGAGTGAGACATGCCCGGATTGTTTTTAACTGGTAAACCGAATGCAATGTCTATGGGCAGTTTAGGTTGGTGCCCGAACATTAATTCATAGGGCGAAAACCTGGTGACGTCACTCCTTGTGCAATTGTATGCATGAGTAAGGGGTCGGACGTACTACCACCACCTAGTTTTCTCTTTGTCCTTGAGCGTACCCAAAGTGCGGTTATACCGCTTGACGGGTCCCCCCGAGGATGGTACGGGCTCGTTCTCACTTTCTTAGTACCGACCAAAGCACACAACTCTTTGACAACCTGTGACTCGAAGTCGTGGCCTTGGTCGCTGTGAAGACGTTCAGGGAACCCAGTAATGGACAAAGAACTGTTCCCAAAGGCATTTGGCTACCGTTAGGGCTTTTTGGTCTCGAGTCGGGATAGCAGTTGCATATTTTGCATAGTGGTCAGTTATGACCAGAATGTCCTTGCAATTATGACTGTCGGGTTCAATGGATAAAAAGTCCATACAGACCAGTTCCATCGGCTGACTTGCCTGTATGTGCGGCTTTGTTGGGTTGGCTCTTCCTTTTAACACACCTTGGACAGCTTTTAATCTTAGACTCATCAACATCAAGAGACATTTTTGGCCAATAAAACCGAGATCTAGTTAGCTCAAGAGTCCTTTCGGCTCCTAAATGGCCCATTTGATCATGTAAGCTGTAGAGCACAGGGTTTCTCAATGTTTTGGGTAAAACAAGCTGGTAGATGGTTTTGTTGTCACACTGTCTTTTCCGATACAACAGACTGTCTCTTATTTCAAATCGATTCATTTCTTTGAGCATGAGCTGGAGTTCAGGACAGTTATTGCCATCAGGAACAGGTTCTGCTGACTCACATGACTGTATGATCACACTGATTACCGGATCAGCTCTTTGCAACTCACCTATCTCAGCCTCATTGTACTTAGGGATGGCTGGAAGACCACTAAGATTTTCATCGTCAGAAAATGCTGAGGGAATAGGGATGCACGGCAAGTGACTCAATGTAACATGGAGACAGTTCAGGGCCATTTTGAAAAATAGTGTGGAGTTGACATGTGGCTTGGACAACGTTCACAGGTGCAAGATGGTATGAGCTAAAGTCATGTATTATTTGACTCTCTTCTTGAGATGCACTGTCACTGATTAGTTCACCATGTGGCCACCTTGACAGGCCATCGGTGTCTTGATTTTGCTTGCCGGCGTGATATTTGATGTCAAAAGTAAACGTAGACAAAGCTGCTAACCATCGATAACTAGTAGCATCTAGTTTGGCTTTGGTTAGAACATACTGCAAAGGGTTGTTGTCAGTAATGACTGTGAACATGTTGCCATATAAATAGTCATGGAATTTGTCGGTAATGGCCCACTTTAAAGCTAAAAATTCCAGCTAGTGGGCTGGATAGCGGGCTTCACACTGCAAGAGACCCCGACTCGCATACACAATGATGCGGTTCTGGCCATCCTGTTCTTGATATAGCGCCCAGACCTGTTGTGCTCACGTCAGTATGAACAACATAAGGTAATCTTGGATTTGCTTACCCTAAGACAGGCGCGGATGTTAACTTTTCAATGATCTGATCAAAAGCGTCTTGGCAAGATTGGGTCCGAAAGGTTCTTTGGGATTATGGTAGGTAATCTTGGCACCTTTACGCACGGGAGGGTAGCCAGCTGTGAGGTTGGTTAAGGGCTTCACTAATTTAGAATACCCCTCCACGAACCTTCTAGAGTACCCAGAGAACCCAAGGAAGGACCTAAGGTCTTTTAAAGTCTGAACGCTGTCTTGTCTTTGTCACTCTCAGTCATCTCAATCTGGTAATAGCCGCTTTTCAGGTCCATTACTGAAAACAACTGAGATCCACTTAGGGCTGAGAAGGATTCCTCAAGATTCGGTAATGCATACGCATCTTTGATTGTTTGCATATTTAATCGCCGGTAGTCTACACATAATCTGACATCACCATTCTTCTTTTTGACTACGACTATTGGAGATGCAAAAGGAGACTGTGATTCACGAATGATCCCTGCTTCAAGGAGAGACTGCAGGTGACGCCTCACTGCATCAAAATCCTGAGGATGAATAGGACGTGGGCGTTGCTTGAAAGGTGTCTCATCCTTGAGTTTGACACTTTTGAGTTGTTCACTTTTGTTGCATGTCCGTAGTAGAGATCGTGATGAGAGAAAATGTCTGAGAATGTGTTAAACTTGTTTGTCATATGAGCTTTCCACTTCTCGGGAAGTGATTCTCCAAAGTCGAAGGTTAAGTTTGAACTTGGCTGCTTGTTTGTTTGGCTAGTGGGATGCTGGTGGCTACTGCAACTAGTGGTGTTCTTAGTCGTAACAATCTCCTTAACAGCACTAAGTTCACCAATGATACACCTAACAGGAAGGTAAATGTTTCGATCAGTTTCATTCCTTACCACTACAGGTATTTTGTATGGGGTGTCTCTTGGGACATTAATGAGACGACATTCGGCAAAAATTCCCCCAGGTAAGGATGACACGGTAGGTTGCTCAAGTAAGAACCATCTTTCATTGTTTACATTGTCAAAATTTGTATATCCCTCTAGCATCTATCTTTTCACCAGCATAGATTACACTTGGCTCGTTATTTCTCACGCTGACGAGACCTAGTCTGCCATTTAAACTATGCTTGTGTCTAATTTGTAAAGTTCTCAGTACTTGGTGGTAGCCACAATAAGCAGTCTTTCGAAATGTATTATCATCACAAAACTGTTCGTATAGTGGATCGAGAGTGTTAGTTCCAATTAACCCTCTGGAGTCGATTAACACGGATACGCGTTATGAGTCATTTTCTCCTGATAACCCCGAAAATAACTTAAATTACACTTTCAGTTTTAATTGTACAGATAAGAGCAATACATCAATCGAATCTGTAAAGGGTCTGCTTTTTTTTGGATACAGACATAATAACAACAAAACTTTGTGCACTTAACAAACAAGGTGTGCTGTTTGCAGCCTTTGTCTGCGCTGATCTTCATTTACAAACACGTCATTAAAATGAACTGTAACTCAGTGAAAACTCAACGAAGAGACATGAGAGAGATATCTATAGAAAGCTTGACATGTCTACTTTTAAACCAAATAAGTGCTGCCGAAAACAGATATTCTGTTTTAAAGTAATCCATATGAAAACAACGCGATGTCCGTTTTTCAAGTCTCCCTTCATTATATCTAATGTGACCACGCCCCCGCGCTGAACGCGCTATTCAGATTCAAACTGAAGCGTGCGGCTTGAATACGCCCATAACAGAAGAAAAAGCAGCAAGACTGTTCTTCAAGTTCTTTTATTTTACTGTTTGCTTCGCGATGAGAGGAATAAGACATAATTCACCGCAAAAAGATGTGATGTGGTTGAGGATTTGAGAAATGGATTTCCACAGAAAAAAAAGAATGAAGCATGTTATTCAGCAGAGATCATAAACATGAGTAAGTCTCTTTTTATTTATTTATATACTTGAACTAGTTTTCACATAACGTGTAAACATTTTACTAGTTAGACTTTTTCCAAACTATAATTCCTGACTAAATGTATAACCAAGTGAAACATTATGAAGTTTCAATAACAATATACAATACTATACCATTCAAAAGCTTGATGTAAATAATATAAATGTAACAAATAAATGTAACTGTAACAAATGTAACAAAAAATGGTGTTCTTTTAATTTATCCTCCCTAAAAAAAACTGAAAAAAATATTCTCAGCTCTTTTCAACATTAATAATAATAATGATAATAATAATAACAATACATTTTTTTGTAGAAAATAAGATTGTTAAAAGGATTTCTGAAGGATTGTGTGACTGTAGTAATAATGTAATGATGCAAAAAATTAATTTGAAAGTCAGCTTTGATTGTTCCAGATAAACTGTTTAACTGCTCCCCCAAGTGGATATTAAATTATGTTGTGGGATAATTAAATATATTCTAAATAAACTACAAACATAAAATTATATAGATTTATTTTGTCTTCACATTCTTTCTTGTAGCTCCTTCCTCTCAGTGGCACAGGTGACTGAATGGCTCATTATGCAGCTCATTATGCAGGCCTTTGTCTTCTCAGGTGTAAATCACAATGATATTCATGATACTTGACGCCTACTCGCAAATGACTTTTACCAACAAAAAGTGTCTTAGAAAATTTAAATCAATATATTGTTTTCTATAAGTGAGTAAACAAGATGATTTTCACATAATTTAGAAAGAAAAATTCTAGGCTACAAGCTCCAGTTCTCAAAAATCCCGGGAACCATTGTTCTTTATGTGTTTTTTGCCTTATTCAAGTGTTTTAACGTTTTTAGTTTTTCACTAACCACGCATAACAATTTTTTTCTCAAAAACACAATCATGTACGTACAATAATTTCACATATTATTACAGCCCAGTTTGTGCTGATTACAGTGAGATTAGACTTTACCCATTTAGATATTTATAAGAAACTGAAAAAAGCACAAATGTCAGGGCATGACAAAACTTCTCCAGGCCCCAAAATACCCTTAGACTCCAGAGGGTTTAACAACAGGGTGAGACTGTTGGACATAACATCTGGCACTACGCGGGCAAGTGTCTCTAATTCAGGCTGACTAACAATGAACTCTTTGGGAAATTGGAGTGTAACTTTAACATACCAAAGGTAGGGCACTGACTGACCGTTCACCTCTTCAATCTCTTGTAAGTCAGCTACTGGGTGAATGGTCTGATCTGAAAGGTAATGGTTGTAAAACGACACTGACATAGTTGTTACCTGAGACCCAGTATCAAGTAGTGAATTGCACTCAAGCCCATTAACTTTAACGTTGGCAGTGTTCTTGCTACCAACTAGCCCTTTTGGTAAGGTTCTGGTTTTTGTCACTTTTTGCTCTTTTAACTTGACTTTCGATTTGGTTTTTGGTTCAATTATGTGATTTTCAGGTTGATTTGTTTCCATTTGTCCTTCAATAGAAACACAGTTCAATTTAAATGTTTATCTGTGACTGGATGGTCTTTTCCCCAAGCTTGTTGTTTCTCTTTTAACGGAGTTCTTTTTGCAGACACTAGTGGGGTTGGGAGGATCATCACAGTTTGTGGCAATATGCCCATCCTCGCCACAACTGAAACAGTACCATGGCTTTGATATAACTGTTGCGGATGTGGCTTCTGAAGTCAGTTTTGATGTTGATGTCTTTTTATTAACATGTTTCTCATGTCGTTTCTCCTTTTCCTTTTCTTTACAGGTTTGTTTGTTGGTGACGTCTGTTGTTTAGAACTCGATAAGGCAGCAATTTGAGCCTGCAGTTCGACAATTTGTTTTTGTTTTGTTGTTCATAGCTGGTTGTTCGGAAGAGAAAGACTGAGGCGTATGTGTCTCCCATATCTGCCTCATGCACTTGCACTGCAGCTTGAGCTTTTGGTTTTTGAAATCCCAGATGTTGCTTCATCCTGTTCGCTTTTGCAGTTTGTTTGTCCTCTTCTGTGCGTAAAAGGAGTAAAAACTCTGAAAAAAAAGGGGGCGGATTCTTTTTGCGTTGCTCAAACTGAAGGTTATTAATCAGCACATTGCTCCAACAGCCCCTACAGAACTGCTTTAAGAGCTGCTTGTCTGAATCTTGAGGCAAAATGGTTTTCATTTTCACAATTCTATTTAAAAGAGTCTGCAATCTCTGGAGATAGTTGGAAGGTTTCTCGTCTGAGTTCTAGTTAACATTTAAAAACTGGGTGAAAAGTTCATCCCCACCTTCCACTGTAGCATAAGCTGAGTCAAGCAGATCGAGGAAAGCTTTTGGATTTGCTTGGTAACCAAGCGACTTGAGAAACGAAGCGGCAGGAGGAAGCAAACTATCAACAATGCGTCTTACCAGCTGTGCACTGGAAATGGTAGGATCAGCCAAGTGACATTAAATACAGTTCCTCCAAGTCTCATAATCGACTTCAAAGTTTGGGCAAGGAACCTTGGCGGAAAAAGGTCTAACTTTTACTGATGCGTGTATTTGCGAAGAGAGGTCAGAACTTTTGACGATGTGTTAAACCACTACACGCTGAACCTCAGGCAGAGTAAATTGTTCAGCAGTTTGCAAGAAGGAAGATACTGGCAATTGAATGGGCATAGCATTTGCCATAGGTCTGAAAGGAGGGCTAAGGCGGTCAAGAGGATGCTGCTCATCATTGACTGAATCCATTTGAGTGTCATCAGGGGAAACGGAATCTGTGGCTGTTTCAGCAGGTGCCACAACTGTACCCTGAGGTCTGCCAGACTCATCTCGCTCTTTCAGTAATCCAGTAATTCGTGCTAACACGTCATGTAGCAAGTTTTCAAAAGATTTTCCACTTAGTTTTGCAATATTTTGGGGGTCAGACAGAAATGTTTTGGTAAGATCGGTACCTTTTTCACTTGAGTATAAACTGGATAAAGTTTCAACGTGGAAGACAACATTGTCACCTGTATCACTGGTTCTATCAAGAGGTAAATCCTTCTCAAGTGTCTCCACAGCAGCACCAGATGCATATTCTACAAAGGCTTTACCATAGAACTCAGAGGTTTTGTCAAAACCTTGACAATTCTGTTAACAGACCCAAATTGCTTTAAAAGTTCATAAATCTCTTCGTCTAAATCAGTATTTGTCAGACCTGATACAATGACGGCATTGGGGACCTTAATACCCTTGTTCTTAATCACATCCATTTTTGAAAAAAAAAAAACACCTGGTTATTACTTACTCAAAGCTCCTGGCTGCTGGCTCGCCGAGTTTTACCATGTAACCCACTTCTGAGGATTTACACCCTAGGTTCGTAGGAGCTGAGAAGTACAGTAATAACCAAGCAACACCAGTGTAACATTTTGAAATGTGTAACCCTTTAATTCAACAAAATATTTCAAACACTTCACAACAATTGTGTACACACCACCTATGGGCCCCAAATAAATTCTGAATAAAATAAAATGTCCTTCTTGAGACCTTAGGAGTTTCAGAGTTCAATCCAGAGTTCAAGTCAGTAAGTAAAAAGGGAACAGTCAAAGTCAAGGGTAAATACTCAAAAAGGGAAAATCTCATTGGTGCCGGTTCGATGAATTGACACGATCCTACCACAGGCTTCTGGAATGCTGTGGTAGAGGTTTTCGGGCTCATTGGGAAGGCTTGCCATATTTGGATCAATGGTTCACCTGATATGATTCAAGGACTGGAGCTTCTGGAACTTCTGCTCGCCTCATAAAAAGACCTGACCTGTATATAGAACAGGTTCAGTCCACAATCAATGATATCAACTGGTTCTTGAAGTGTTGTACAACATTTTATTACTGTTCAGAAAATATCATAGCATAGTTCACATGAAGAAAACAATAGCTATTTTAACTATTAAAGTCAGAATATACCATTTTAACCTTATGTCATTAAAATGAAATGTAATTATAGGAACACATTGTACTAATGAACTTTTTCTCTCTGCTTTTAATCCCTTTTTACATAGAATTTTATAGATTTTGGATCAAAATAAATGAATTACAGTTTTAAATTGAAAACCATTTATATGAAATACAGCATTTGCTGATATAACCACTTTAAATAACTTAAAATTATATTTTATATTCTCCCGTATGTAACTTTAACCTTTAGTCACATATATACCACTATGTAAAAATGTTACAAAAGCATATTTTTGTAATTCATGCCAATTCAGTTTACATTTCTCCTTAAACCATGAAATAAATGCCTTTATCATGTTACATTCCTTCAAAACAACAGAAAATATTGAATGATCACTAATTGGAGCTAGCAAGACCACCTCGTGGTTTTTTCCACACACAAATCATTGAACACTTTAGCTTACCAAGAGAGGATTTTCAATATGAGAAGCCAGGACAGATAAAAAGGATTTCTTCTCTCGAACTTCTAAAACAAATATACAGGTGTTTACATAACGAAATAAATCATATTTAACTGTCAGGAAAACAGACAGGTTTTCATACCTTTTCTTCATGTTTATTTTTCTCAACTCGTGGGAGAACCCAAAGCAGTGCTCCATCTGATTTTAGCGGTGTTATGCGAAAGGAAGTATTTTAGTGCGCTGCCTCCGGTTTCCCGCAAAATAACATTTATTTTTCAAAATAAAAGCCCCATTACTCATAACGTAAAGTATGAGTAAATAATGATAATAATTAAATACAATTAACTGGTTAATCCGTTTTTTTTTTAGGTGGGTTACACTTTGTTAAAATCTGTTTTGTTAAAAGCACTATATAAATACAGGTGACTTGACCTGACACCCACTGATTGCATAAACGCCATGGACCAATGAAAGCTAACTCCCCAAGAAAGTTTGCTTTGGTGAGCTGTTTTGAACTGCCAAAACAAACTCAAAACGAACATCATTTTGGCCTGATTTTGTTCGAAATTACGTCATATCATGTTTTATGTTCATTCTTCTATTTCGTTTGAAGTATACCGGGGCCTTAAGTCCCATAGAAACCAGAGGCAGGACCAGCTGATGAGCATGCCCAGTCATAAGCTCGTTGGAACTATACATGCGCATTGACTAATCTAGCCTGAAAAATAAGCTTTTTAAACACTATTTTTGTATAATAAACAACATTCGTGGAGCAGTTCATTTCAGATTTTGTTGCTGATTTTAAATATATAATTTAATCACGAGTTCAACAAGCAGTTTTTAAAGGGATTCCTGGGTATTAAGACTTGTATAGCTTACTATAATGCAAATTATGTCCTAAAACCCATTAAAGATTTATGTTATTTTAAAAAAAATCAATTCCTTTTATACATATTTTGGACTATGGGGGCGCCCTTATTCTGATGACGTAAAATGGTTGCACTCGGTGAGCTACTGCCGCTACCTGTTGCTGTTTTTACTGCAACACAAGTCAAAATAGACAACTCGGAAAATAAAATACTGATATGATGACTACAGCTACTGAAAGAGCTTACAGGTGGTGATGGATATAAGTATAGGCTTAAACCAAATGCCATACCATCTTTCTTTTCCAAAAGGAGTCTAAATGTCCTGGATCTTGAGGGAAATTCAAGCTGACAAACTCTTCTAGCAGCCGCAGCATCATGATTAACGTCGAAATGTTTACATTCTAACAGGATGGCATAGCGTTTCTTGTCTCAACCATTTGTAAGCTGTTTCAGTAGCTGTGGTCCACTTAAAACCTCAGAGGCATCAGGGCTAAAGTGAAGAGAAAAAAAGCGGGTCTTTAGGAAGTTTTATTCGTCCACATCCACCTTCCCATTCTTTTCTTCTCTTCTTATAGATAGGAAATCAGTGAAGTCTTATATTGCTTCTCTTGTTGCCCTCCGACTGAAAATTACAAACCAAAGCCACACAATGTGGTATCATATCAGTATTTTATTTACTAGAGTTGTGTATTCAGAGTTGTGTCTTGGTAAAAAGCGCCAGAAGCTCACCGAGTGCGACCATTTGATGTCATCAACGCAGAATGTACTGTGCATATAAAATAATGGCGCTCCCCATAGTGTAAAAACAATGTTGATTTTGTTTTAATAATGTACATCTTTCATGGGTTTTCTATTACATATTTCGGTAACACTTTAGAATACTGTTTCTTACTTACTGCATAACTAATAAGAATTATTAAGAACTAATAAGAACTAACAGGTAATTATTCATTAACACTTAACTCACAACTGTTAACTACTCAGTATGTAATACAATTTTATGATTGTGTTAAGTAACAGTTAGCTAACCAATAACTAATGTATTCTGTCATACCTCCTGAAGATCCTGAAGAACTATTATTAATTATCTACAAGTTAAGGTTCAAGAAAAATAACTATGAAGTAACTACTAATGAAAAGTTATACCCAGTTACACTGAATTGTGATCCTTGCATATAAATGTTATTAGTAGAAGTAGTAGTAGTATAAAAATGCAATATTAATAAATGCAATACATTTTATAGAGGATTTGTCGTGTAGTGTGAATTGTTTTGTGAGAAATCGGCTTCCGATAGGAACCCCACTCCAGTGCCTTGCGATAACATACCTTAGTTTTTATATTTTATATTGTTGTGGCAAAATTTAAATCAACTCTCATCCACATAAGAGACAGACTCACTCTCAGTTTATGATTAAAAAGAAAGCTTTTATTCTTTGCAAAGAAGGTCAGACAGTCATATAGTAACACTGAGTTCCTGCAGAGTGTGACGAGAGGGGAGGGCAGTCCTCCACCTTATATCCCTCTGCTGCGTCAAGGTTACAAAGCCTTAGCAGCTGTAAATTTCCATGGATAACTTAAAACACACTCTCTGTGGTTTGTTTCTCACATTCAGGACTTAGGTGACCCCCTCAGGTCATCCTCAGGCATTGTCCCCCCACTATATGGCCCAATGACCCACTCAGGTCATTCTCAGACATCTGTTTCCCCCCCCCAGGTGTCGCCCTTCTGAACCCACATGGCAATTCTAAGAAAACACATGCATATATAGGCATACAGAAGCAGTGTTAAAATTTTTTCCACCACAATATACAGTACAGTATGTGTGCCTCCTCAGCATATATCCCATGATCTATTTATTCAATTCCTGTATGTAAGGCAAGTGAAAATACAGGTAACCAATTAGAAATTAATGAAGATATATAAGTAACACTTGAAGTCTATGAAGCCTGTATTTATAAAACATTATAAGGGTATCCTTAAGGCATTATAATGAATGCATAATGCATTATATATATATAAAAAAAAAAAAACTTATATGTTATATCAACTCATGCAAAAACAAAACAACAATTATGATACATCATAATACTTACGTATTTGTGGTTATAAGTTTAAGTGTATGATTATTTATTATAACACACAATGAACACCATATTAAATCTACTTCATTTACAGTATAATGGACTGTATCACATCTTGACATTGTTTATTTAAGATCTGCACAGTATCTTACTACAGCTTGTGAGTAGTTAGATGTTGAGTGTTATGTGAGTGTTTCCTGTGGAGCTAATGTCAATTAATTGATGTGAGTTGAATACTCCTACTGGAAAAAAAATTAAATGTTTTATATGGTTACATTTTATTTTAATGGTCCACTTAATGAATCAACTATAAGCAACTTTGCAACTAAATACCAACTAACTCTCATTAGACTATTAGTATGCTCAAGAATGGCAGAATCTAGTATGGTAGAATAAGATGACGTACTTGAAAATACACTTATAGTCAGTTTATCTGTTGGTTGACTATCAAAATAAAGTGTTATAAGCATATATTTACAGTAGCAGACATATCAATACTCCAATGACTGCCAGTTGATATGTAGTTGCAGAGTTACTTACCAACAGCTGTCTAAAGGGTAAATAATCAAACTGATATTACAATAAAAATAGTTCAAAGCAAATGTGTCATATTACACATTCATCTGACCTGAAATATGATCTTATGGCTGTTTGAGCGAACGTATTATTATTATTATTATTATTATTACTACTACTACTACTTATAAGTGTACTTTAAGTAAAGTGGCATCAGAAAAATTGCAAGATATGAGACTTAAAATACATTATAACTATGAGAAATATAATTCATTGTAAAAGTGGATGCAATGTGTTCATTGTGTTATAAATCATCATACTCTTAAAAGCTATAACCACAAATAAGTAAATATTATAATATAGTAAAACTGTTCTTATGAATATTCATCAGATGATACAACATATTATAAAGTTCTCTTACGAGAGCTCTCTCGTACTGCGTCTTAGCTAAGACGCTACGGGAAAAGTCTCTTTTCACGAAATACTGAAGCAAAAAATTATCCTTAATTTTGTATTTTTGTAAAGCGCATTTGCAGCAGTAAACAGCCATAGGCGAGATGGCTCGTTCGCTCATTGGCTTGTTCTGCGGCAACTGCACAGCCTATCGCGCCCTTCTTGCCACTTCCCGCCGAAACGGGTGTGGCCCAACCTATAAAAGGAGCTCGAAAAGGCTGACTCACCTGATTTTTCATCTCTTCAGCGAAGCTCACGCATCGCTGGATCACGGAGGAAGCAAGCGCCGTCTGAGAAAGCACATCAGCAGGACGAGCCATTCTGAAGCTGCTGGCATCGCCGCCTTCCACTGCCGTTCCTGCTGCGCTATCCGGCGCCTATATCCTTTCAATTCTGTTATATCCAAGCTGTTCTTTATGTGTGTGTGTGTGTTCGCCCTGCGACACACACTCGTAAAAGAGCTCGCATCTTTTTTAAGATGCCTTCCTGTGGCTCGTCAGAGCCCCACTCAGCGAGTGAGACCGGTACGTCATCTGTGTCTCCTGCCTGGGTGAAGATCATGCAGCGCTCTCGCTCGCTGACGGCGGATGCCCCCACTGCGAGCTGTTGCCATGGTGACACTGAGGACTCGCCTGGCCTTTTTCTCTGAGCCAGCATTCTCCGCTGAGCTGAGGCGCCGTAAAAGCATCGCTTCCAGCGGATTCCGGAACCGTCTTCAGCTCAACCGAGCTCGCCAGTTCGCCCTGCTTCACCGGCCCCCCTGCATCGCTTCCCGGTGGGCAGCACCCACTGTTTGCCGGCGCGTCGTCCGAGGAAGTCGATCTCAGGGCCGCGTCGGGGGAAGAGGACACGCGCTCTCTGCTAGCTTCGGGCAGTGAGGGCTGGGCGAGCTCTGAGGATCTCGCGCCTTCTGCTCAGAAGCCCAGCAGACGAGCTGACATCGAGAAAGAGCCTGGGCGAATGCTCATGTTGGCCGCGATGAGTTCTCGGCCGCGAGTGGTTTGCACCAGCGCCCCCCCCCCTCTCGTTCCTGGCTGGATGGTATTTCCCTTTCGGATGAGCGTACTTCTCAAAGACCGCCTCATTTCTTCCTGAGCTTCACGAAGAGGTGGCGAAGGCTTGGAACGCTCTATATTCAGCGCGAACTCGTTCGTCTGTCTCACTAGCATTCTCCACACTGATGATGCTAAAAACAGGAACTACCACTCACTTCCGCCGGTGAAACAGGCGATAGTGATGCACCTTTGTCCGCCCTCTGCTGGACGGCGGCAAAAGCGGTGCAAAAGCATCTAAAGCCTGCTGTGTGACGCTGCGTCGGCACTACTAACGATGGCTGCTTCATCGAAGCGCAGGTGTACGAGTTCCGCTGTGGCCGAGCTCTCACCCAAGCGCGCCGCTGTTTCAGTTCCAGGAATTGTGACTGTCTCAGCGTTTTCTGCAATGCGCTTGCCTGCACACAAAAGCCGTTATCACAACAGCTTCAGCAACGCAGCTCGAGACCCCCGTTCTCGCTCTACCGGCCGTCGCCCCGCGCCGCGAGACCGCGGCAGAGGATTACGGTGAGGCCAGGAGCCCCAAAGCCATCCTAGGAAAGCCATCTACGCATGCTGCATGACGCTGCGTCGGCACTACACACGATGGCTGCTTCATCGAAGCGCCGGTGTACGAGTTCCGCTGTGGCCCGGGCTCTCACCTAAGCACGCCGCTGTTTCAGTTCCAGAGATTGTGACTGATTCAGCGTTTTTTGCAATGCGCAAGCCTGTACGGTTGCCCGCTTGCCTGCACACAAAAACCGTTATCACGGCTACCCAGATATTTCCCGACAAAGGTGTAATTTCTGGTGTCCCGGCCACGGCCGATGGTGCTATAAATGTAGTGAAGATGCCCACTGATCAGTGCCCATCTCCACATATAAGCACAGCCCTTCATACAGGGCTCGCGCCCATAAAAGCGACTCAAGTCGATCACGCACACTACATAGTAGACGTGCCCACTCCTCAGTGCCCACAATCACTATGTCACACGCGTCATGTGGTTTCTGTAAAAACGAAACCCGTGCACGTTCGTCCGGCCACGGCCGATGGTGCTATAAATGTAGTGACGATGCCCACTCCTCAGTGCCCATCTCCACAAGTAAGCACAGCCCTGCACAAAGGGCCTGCGCCCATAAAAGCGACTCAAGTCGATCGCGCACACTGCATAGTAAGCGTGCCCACCCATCAGTGCCCACAATTACTATGTCACACGCGTCATGTGGTTTCTGTAAAAAACAAAACCCGTGCACGCTCGTCCGGCCACCCGGCCGCATAGTAAATGTGCCCACTCCCCAGTGCCCACATACACTATGTCACATACGGCGCGTGCCTTCTGTAAAAACGAGGCCCGTGCACGTACGCTCTGCACAGGCAGACAGCGAGTTGAAAGTGGTAAATGTGCACATATGCAGCCCACAGTTACTCGCAGACATATCGAGTCCCACGGGACCTGCTCAGCCTTCCCCGAGTCGGTTAAGCGCCGGGACGGGGTCGAGGAGGAGCGATCTGCCCGCTGTGATAAGCGCGTACCCCGCCTCAAATGCGCAGCACACCCGAGCGCCGCCGTTGCCCGGTCAACAGAGCGCGCTTCGCATCCAGCCCATAGGCATTCATGCAGATGCATGGTCAGCGCTTCCAGGGGTTTCGGATTGGGTGCTAGGCATTATAAAGAGAGGCTACTCGCTACAGTTTTTTTCGACGCCCTCCGCGCTTTTCAGCGCGCGTCGAAACTACGGTCAAAACAGAAGTAGCACACATACTTCGGGCCGAAATATCAAAACTGTTGAGCAAAGGGGCTGTAGAGCCTGTGTCTCAAGCTCAAAGCGAGGGGGGGGCTGTACAGCAGATACTTTCTGGTGCCCAAGAGAGACAGGGGTCTCAGGCCCATACTGGATCTAAGACAGCTGAACAAGGCATTGATGAAACGCAGTTTCAAAATGCTTACGACCAGGAAACTCCTCGCGCAGATTCGCAGAGGGGACTGGTTCATGTCAATAGATCTGAGGGACGCGTATTTTCAAATACAGATAGCGTCAAACCACAGGCGATTTGAGATTCGCCTTCGAGGGCCAGGCATACCAGTTTACAGTCCTCCGTGGCTCCTCGTACGTTTACGAGGTGCATGGATGCAGCGCTCGCTCCTCTCAGACTCAGAGGCATACGAGTGCTGAATTATTTGGACGACTGGCTGGTTCTGGCCCGATCACGAGCGGAGCTCGTGGACCACAGGGCCGTTTTACTCGATCACCTCGATAGCTCGGCCTCAGTGTCAATTGGGCAAAGAGTTCGCTGAACCCCAGTCAGACGATCCTGTTTCTGGGTATAGTTCTGAACTCGTGTTCCATGACGGCGCGGCTGTCACCACAGCGCGCAATGGCCATTCAGCGCGCAGCGAGTTCTTTCCGCTGCGGCGCGACCGTGTCACTCAAACACTGTCAAAAGATGCTGGGTCTCACGGCCTCAGCATCTCCGGTTCTGCTTTTGGGCCTGCTCCGCATGCGCCCCCTGCAGTTCTGGCTGAAGGCTCGGGTGCCACGCAGAGTGTGGGCGTCTGGCCGGCTGCATTTCAAGGTCGATCAGAGCTGTGTTGCGGCTCTAGCACCTTGGACAGCGAACGGCTGGTACCGATCAGGTGTAAGCCTGGGGACTTCCCCGAGTGTGAAAATGGTGTCGACGGACGCCTCCACTTCGGGATGGGGAGCGCTGCTCGAAGGCAGACCGTCCTTTGGCCTATGGTCAGAATGGGAAAAGCTCCATCATATCAACTGCCTGGAAATGCTGGCAGTGGAGAACGCGCTGACGCGCTTTTGTCCCCATATCAAGGATCACCACGTCGTAGTCCGTGCGGACAACATGTCCGTGGTGTCCTACATAAATCGCTAGTGTGGTCTCGGGTCCCGAAACCTGTGCAGGCTGATGGAACGCCTCCTGGTTTGGGCTCAGCGCAACGTGCGCTCGCTGAGAGCAGTGCATGTGCCTGGACTGCAGAATCTGGGTCCAGACAGGCTGTCCAGAGGCAATGTTCCTACGGGCGAATGGTCTCTACACCCGCAAACAGTCCAGCTGTTGTGGGAGAGATTTGGCATGGCGGAGGTGGACCTCTTTGCGTCCCACGAAAACGCTCACTGCCCCGCGTTCTTTTCCAAGAACGAAAGCGCGCTGTCACGGAGATGGCCGTGCTGCCCGCTTTATGCGTTCCCTCCCGTCTCCCTCCTTCCGCAGGTGATAGAACGGGTGAGAGAAACGAGATGTTCAATACTGCTTGTAGCACCTCTTTGGAAGAACCAACCATGGTTCCCACATTTGATGCAGTTAGCAGATGTCGCCCCGTGGCCGGTACCGTTGAGGAGGGACCTCCTCTCGCAGGTCAGGGGCTCGATTTGGCACCCTCAACCGGAGTTGTGGTCCCTCCATGTGTGGGCGCTCAACGGTTACCCGCTGATCTCGCAGTGGGAGTGCTAAATACCATCACTCAGGCTAGAGCTCCGTCGACACGACGTCTGTATGCCTCGAAGTGGTCGGTGTTCTCCAGCTGGTGCACAGCTCGAGGTTATTCACCCCTTAGTTGTGAGGTGACGGAGGTCCTCTCCTTCCTACAGGAGCTGTTGGATAAGGGCAGAGCCCCATCCACGCTCAAAGTTTATGTGGCGGCCATCGCGGCGTTTTCTGAAACGGCGTCCGGTCAGTCAATAGGAAGGAACGATTTAGTCATCCGGTTCCTCAGAGGAGCTAGGAGGCTGAATCCTCCCAGACCTCCGTCAGTCCCTATGTGGGACCTCGGTTTTGGAGGCCATGAAGGGTCCCCCTTTTGAGCCTATCCAATCGGTTAGCCTTCAGCATCTGTCGTTCAAGACAGTATTCTTGTTGGCTCTCGCTTCTGTGAAGCGTGTGGGTGATTTGCACGTGCTCTCGGTGAGCCAGTCGTGCTTGGAGTTTTGGCCCAATGACTCAAGGGTCATACTCAAACCTAGGCACGGTTATGTGCCGAAATCCCTCAACACACCGTTTCGGGCTCAGGTTATTGCCCTGTTTGCCCTGCCGGTGTCAGGGGAGGATGGAGACTCGAGTCTTCTTTGCCCTGTCAGGGTTTTAAGAGCTTATGTGTCTCGCTCTGCTGCCTTTCGGCAGATGGAGCAGCTGTTTGTCTCGTTCGGTGGACGTTCCAAGGGAATGGCTGTTTCGAGACAGACTCTATCCAGATGGATAGTTGACGCCATAGCGTTAGCTTACGCTTCCAGGGGCCTTCAGTGCCCGTTGGGCGTCAGAGCACACTCCACAAGAGGCGTCGCCTCATCATGGGCGTGGTCTACTGGGATCTCCTTGCAGGATATACGTATGGCGGCAGGTTGGGCCTCGCCATCTACATTTATCAGGTTCTATAACCTGGAGGTCCCCGCCTTGCAAGCAAGGCTGTTGTCGGTATAGTCGAATCAGGGCCCTGAGGGGAATTCTGAGTCCACGAGCGCAATGCGCTGCCGACTGTTATATGGGCAGTATTGCGTAAGACCCGCATTGCCACATTGGTCAGGCCTTGCCTCGGCTGTGTGGTGTCATATTGCCGCATCTACGGATGCTGCTAGATATAGGACGGAGGGCTTTTTCCCTTTTCTGTCCTGGACTCTCTGTGAGTCTCTCAGGTGACTGTGCACTGTAAATCCTGGGCTTTGCTTCAGGTTTATTGGTGTGTGATCCCTGCGCGCACGGCGTTTTACATTGGGTTCCCGTAGCGTCTTAGCTAAGACGCAGTACGAGAGAGCTCTCGTAAGAGAACGTACTCGGTTACTAAACATAACCTCGGTTCTCTCTAGAAGAGCGAACGAGTACTGCGTTCTCTGCCGTGCGCACGATTCACTCTGGTTCGCTTCGGCGATGAAATAAATCAGGTGAGTCAGCCTTTTCGAGCTCCTTTTATAGGTTGGGCCACACCCGTTTCGGCGGGAAGTGGCAAGAAGGGCGCGAAGCGCCCTTATTGGTCTGATGTTGCATCAGCCCGCGCTCGATAGGCTGTGCAATTGCCACAGAACAAGCCAATGAGCGAACGAGCCGTCTCGCCTATGGCTGTGTACTGCTGCAAATGCGCTTTACAAAAATACAAAATTAAGGATAATTTTTTGCTTCAGTATTTCGTGAAAAGAGACTTTTCCCGTAGCGTCTTAGCTAAGACGCAGTACTCGTTCGCTCTTCTAGAGAGAACCGAGGTTATGTTTAGTAACCGAGTACGTTTTTTATAATGCATTTCCCATTCATTATAATGCCTTAAGAATACCTTTATAATGTATTATAAATACAGGCTTCACAGAAAGTGTTACCGAATTATAAAATAATTCTGCAGTATTTATTTCAAAACTGAAACATTAGGCCTATTCTAAAGTGGAAATATTTGGAACCCATTAGTAATTAATAAATAATTATTAGATACTTCCGCTAGAATTACCTAGAACCTGAAACAGTATTCTAAAGTGAAAACATAGGGAACCCATTAGTAATTGATAAATAATTATTATATAATTCCGTAAAGAATTACTTAGAACCTCAAACAGTATTCTAAAGTGAAATCATAGGGAACCTATTAGTAATTAATAAATAATTTTTTAATAATTCATTCATTTAGATAGGCCTAGGTATTGTTTGAGCTGCCCGGAGGCATTGCAAATTTTCATTTAAACTGCAGTATGTTCGTCTCATTTACGAAACAAATGTACGACAGAAAATCAGCGGAAAACTTGGAATTTATCAGTATGGACGTGAGCGGTGGCTACGATCATTTTTATTTTCCTGACAGCCAAACGAAACTCATGAGTTGATCGTTAGACAATAAGATTACAATGTGTTTTTTTTTCTTTTCTTTTCTTTTCTTTTTTTTTTTACAGGGCTTTAGCTTGATATGCTCCCATAGCAGCATAAACAAGCACATGTGGATTCAATCATTGCATCATGCAGCTGAAGCGCTTCTGTAAAAGAAGAAAAACATAAATTAAGCCTATAAAAGGAATAAATACATAGGATCACCCAAAATATGTAATGGGCTATAATATAATGAAAATATTAATGAAAGATAAAAAAACAAACACTGTGTAACAAGTATAGGCTACGCTCGTTTTTGTGACACTCTGAATGCATTTTATTTATTTTATTTATATCTTAATTTGATTTAATCCATCTGATCGCACAGGCCACCTCACATACAAACTTTAGTTCTACCGTTGCTTGATATTTCAGCTATTCATCATCAAACTAAAATGCAGCTGACCAAACATAAAAGTTACAGACATTTTGAGAGGTTGAGCAGCTGGCTGTCTGGTGCAGTCTTAACAACCTGGAGCTCAACATGCTCAAAACTGTGGAGATGATTGTAGATTTAAGGGGAAACCCCCCTGCACTGTCCCCACTCACCATCATAGACAGCATTCATGGGAACCACCATCTCTCAGGACCTGAAGTGGGGCAATCACGTTGACTCAAAGGCCCAAAAAAGGTAGTACTTCCTTTGCGTTTCAGAGCCGCAAATTATACTAGGATATTAAGGTACAAGAACAGTTTCTTCCCCAAGGCAATCTACCTCATGATCAGTTAAATGTTCCCCACTTATGCAATAAAAATGTGCAATATTCTTAAATGTATTTGTTACCTCTCCATCCTAGTACACCTCTGCATCTTAATGTATTCTATTCCATTATCATCTATAGCACAACTGTTCACACAATTTATTTGCAATTTATTTATTTATTTTGTCTGTGTGTTGTTTTTGTCTCTGTGTACTGGAAGCTTATGTCACTAAAATGAATTCCTTGTATGGGCAAGCATACTTGACAATAAAGCTCTTTTTGATTCTTATTCTGATTCTGATTATTGTTGCTCCTCTATGCCTCACCTTTCTGAAACGCGTAGATTTTTACAAAGCAAATCGTTCTGAAAAGCAAGGTGTACGTTGATTAGCCAGCTATCCAGTTTGTTGTTATTGGCTGAATAACTCAAGCTTGTGACAGAAATGTTACGTCCCTTAACATACTATGATGCCGTAACACAAGGCATGATGAGACTAAACTAATAAAAACCCATTACAAACGAGGCTTTTGTTGTATACAGTGGGTACATTATTATTGATTATTATGACTTATACTGTGTTTTTACGCATTGCATGTCGCACTGCATAAACATAAAACCATTTCTGCATTTGTGATCAGAGAAATGACAAACAACAAGTGCTACTCCACACTGCTTAAAACTCGCGTTTAAATCATCAGGGGCAAATTGTTTTTAGAGACACGCATCCAAACTTTAATTGAAGACAATAAGAATGTAAGGACTTTTGGATGCGTCTAGCTCAGTGAGTCCTCTACATTGTTCGGTTCTGGTAACAGAGCCACCGCAGCAGGGTAACTGGGTGACAGTGATGCGGCATAGTCGCTGGTCAAAACACTGCTCTTCTGTTCACACTATAGAGATTGTGTCTGTTCCCCAAATTAGAAAATACAAAAAAAAAAAAAAACATTCCAAACCAATTTAAGAGTAACAATTTAATTGAGCTTCAACAAATAAAAAAACAGAAGCAATACAGATAAACAAATGATAAAGCCTGGCTTATTGAATATCAGGTCTCTTTCTACGAAAGCACTTTTTGGATATGATCACTGATCATAATCTAGATGTGCTCTGTTTGACAGAAACCTGGCTAAAACCTGATGATTATATTATTTTAAATGGGTCTACTCCCCAAGATTACTGTTATAAACATGAGCCACGCCCAAAAGGTAAAGGGGAAGGTGTTGCTTCAATTTATAACAATATTTTCAGGTTTTCTCAGAGGGCAGGCTTCAAGTATAACTCGTTTGAAGTAATGGTAATGCTTCATATAACATTATCCAGAAAAGCAAATGTTAATGATAAACTGCCTTTGATGTTTGTACTGGCTACTGTATACAGGCCACCAGGGAACCATACAGACTTTATTAAAAAGTTTGCTGATTTTACATCCGAGTTAGTGCTGGCTGTAGATAAAGTTGTTGTTGGTGATTTTAATATCCATGTTGATAATGAAACAGATGCATTGGGATCAGCATTTATAGACATTCTGAACTCTATTGGGGTTAGACAACATGTTTCAGGACCTACTCATTGTCAAAATCATACTCTAGATTTAATATTGTCACATGGAATTGATGTTGATGGTGATGAAATTATGCAGCCAAGCGATGATATCTCAGATCATTATTTAGTTTTGTGCAAACTTCATATAGCTAAAACTGTAAATTCTACCTTCCCTTCTACTACAAAAGACTGCTTTGTAAGTAAACTTCCTGATGTATCTCAATTCCTTAGCATACCCAAAACCTCAGAACAACTTGATGATGTAACAGAAACTATGGACTCTCTCTTTTCTAGCATTTTAAAAACAGTTGCTCCTTTACACTTAAGGAAGGTTAAGGAAAACAGTCTGACACCATGGTATAATGAGCACACTTGCACCCTAAAGAGAGCAGCCTGGAAAATGGAGTGCAGCTGGAGGAAAACAAAACTAGAGGTATTTCTTATTGCTTGGCGGGAAAGTAACCTATCCTACAGAAGTCAAGTCAAGTCACCTTTATTTATATAGCACCTTAAACAAAATACATTGCGTCAAAGCAACTGAACAACATTCATTAGGAAAACAGTGTGTCAATAATGCAAAATGACAGTTAAAGGCAGTTCATCATTGAATTCAGTGATGTCATCTCTGTTCAGTTTAAATAGTGTCTGTGCATTTATTTGCAATCAAGACAATGATATCGCTGTAGATGAAGTGACCCCAACTAAGCAAGCCAGAGGCGACGGCGGCAAGGAACCAAAACTCCATCGGTGACAGAATGGAGAAAAAAACCTTGGGAGAAACCAGGCTCAGTTGGGGGGACAGTTCTCCTCTGACCAGACGAAACCAGCAGTTCAATTCCAGGCTGCTGCAAAGTCAGATTGAGCAGAAGAATAATCTTTTTCATATCAAACATCGTATAGATTTTAAAATATTGCTTATTACTTATAAAGCACTGAATGGTTTAGCACCTCAGTATTTGAATGAGCTCCTTTTACATTATTTGTAACTTGGACTAATCTCTGGAATCACTTCTAATCCACCTTCTTGATCATGGTGTCTCCCCTGCCAGGTAAGTATTTTCAGTCTAAGATACTAGAAAGTACTAAAGTAGTATCCTCACAAATATATTCCTTCTTAGAGAGAAATTGTATCTGTGAGGATTTCCAGTCAGGATTTAGACCATATCGTAGTACTGAGACTGCTCTCCTTAGCATTTATCCAATTGGCGTTATGCATTTATGACCTCAAGGTTAGATTATTGTAATGCTTTTTTGGGTGGTTGTTCTGCATGCTTAGTAAACAAACTACAGCTAGTCCAAAATGCAGCAGCAAAAGTTCTTACTAGAACCAGGAAGTATGACCATATTAGCCCGGTCCTGTCAACACTGCACTGGAATAACCTACCTAACCTGCCTAGTTGCCTAGTAGACACTATTTAAACTGAACAGAGATGACATCACTGAATTCAATGATGAACTGCCTTTAACTGTCATTTTGCATATTGACACAGTTTTCCTAATGGATGTTGTTCAGTTGCTTTGACGCAATGTATTTTGTTTAAAGCGCTATATAAATAAAGGTGACTTGACTTGACTTAGAGTTACAAATGACCTGCTCTTATCAATTGATTATGGTTGTATTTCTCTATCTTAGTGCTGCATTTGACACTATTGACCACAACATTCTTTTGCGTAGACTAGAAAACTTTGTTGGCATTAATGGAAGTGCATTAGCATGATTTAAATCTTACTTATATGACCACCATCAAATTCGTATCAGTGAATGAAGAGGTATTATATCAATCACAAGTACAGTATGGAGTACCTCAAGGCCGTTACTCTTCGCGCTTTACATGTTACCCTTGGGAGATATCATCAGGAATCGATATCATCATGGCACTGGCAAAACTTACCAATTTGAAAAACGGAATGCATAATCAATATAAAAAACTGGATGACAAGTAATTTCTTACTGCTAAATTCTGAAAAAACGGAGATGTTAAATATATGACCTAAAAACTATGCACGTAATAACCTAAAACGCTGTCAAAGACTTGATGGCTACTATGTCAATTCTTCTTCATCAGTTAGGAACCTAGGCGTGCTATTTTGATAGCAATCTTTCCTTAGAAAGACACATTTCTAGCATTTGTAAAACTGCATTTTTCCATATCAAAAATATATCTAAATTACGGCCTATGCTCTCAATGTCAAATTCAGAAATGTTAATCCATGTGTTAATGACCTCAAAGTTAGATTTTTGTAATGCTTTATTGTTTGGTTGTTCTGCACGCTTAATAAACAAACCCCAGTTAATCTAAAATGCAGCAGCTAGAGTTCTTATTAGAAGCAGGAAGTATGACCATATTAGCCCAGTTCTGTCAACACTGCACTGGCTCCCTATAAAACATTGTATAGATTTTTAAATCTTGCTTATTACTTATAAAGCCCTGAATGATTTTGATAATGTTTTGATAATTTGATAATACCTAGAATATCAAAATCAACTGCGGGCGGCAGATCCTTTTCCTATTTGGCGCCTAAACTCTGGAATAACCTACAATAACATTGTTCAGGAGGCAGACACACTCTTGCAGTTTAAATCTAGATTAAAGACCTATCTCTTTAACCTGGCTTACACATAACACACTGATACGCTTTCTAATATCCAAATTCGTTAAAGGATTTTTAGGCTGCATTAATTAGGTAAACCGGAACCCTTCCCATAACGCCCAATGTACTAGCTACATTGTACGTATCCAGCCCAGATGGTGGATCAGCACCTAGAAAGGACCTCTACAGCCCTGAAAGACAGCAGAGACCAGGACAACTAGAGCTCCAGATACAGATCCCCTGTAAAGACCCTATTTTAACCATCTAAACGCAAAGTGTAAAGCGCATGGCGCAGGTGCACTCAGGGCGTGTCCAAATCCACTGTTGCAATTTTAATGACGGAAAAACGGTTGGTGCGCCTGGGCGCATGGTCTTAACGGGTTGTCCCTATTCTCTTAATGAGTAATGGGTGTTTTTTGGGCGTAAAACATGCAATAAACCAATCAGTCTCATCTTTCATTCCTTTTAAAAGCCAGTTGTGATTGTGACATGAAGGATTTCATCACATGTAATTCTGATACATGTGATGACTATACATTATGACATGTAGGCATATATATATATATATATATATATATATACATAATTAGCCTACAAATAATTCTTATGCATTGAAATCCTTTAATTTGTAATCCTTTTAATTTGCTGTGCGTCCCTGTTTTTAATAAGTAGCGTGTACACATGTTGCGGACCTGCCTATACTAACATGCTCTTTAAATAACAAAGAAAAAATATTGTGCAAGACTTTAGACCAGGTTTGAGTTGGTCTATGGTGCAGTTTTTTTTCAGCTCCTTAAAATAGCAATGCGCCAGCAATGCGCCTGAACACACCTCTTTTTTTTAGACCAGCATGCCCATGGGCGCACAAATGAGTTCAAATGCATTTGCTAATTAAATGAAGTGGCACTGGACAGGAAAATGCAAATGGCGCCGGACTGAAACTAACAAACACACTTGCGCCGCGCCTTGCGTCGCATTGCACCGAGTGTATTATAGGGCCGCTTGTCTCAGACGACCACCGGGACAAGACCACAGGAAACAGATGATTCTTCTACACAATCTGACTTTGCTGCAGCCTGGAATTGAGCTGCTGGTTTCATCTGGTCAGAGGAGAACTGACCCCCCGACTGAGCCTGGTTTCTCCCAAGGTTTTTTCTCCATTCTGTCACCGATGGAGGTTTGGTTACTTGCCGCTGTCGCCTCTGGCTTGCTTAGTTGGGGACACTTCATTTACAGCGATATCGTTGACTTGTTTGCAAATGATTGCACAGATACTATTTAAACTGAACTGAGATGATGACATCACTGAATTCAATAATCAATAATTTAACTGTTATTTTGCATTATTGACACACTGTTTTCCTAATTAATGTTGTTCAGTTGCTTTTACACAATTTTTTTGTTTAAATTGCTATATAAATAAAGGATGACATGACTTGACTTGACAGACCCATTGTAGGCTACTCTGCTGGTTCAAGAAACAGTCCTCCATAAAATGTGTCACACAGCGTCACACACTGCAGACTTGAGTGAGGAACAGCCAGCAGGCTAGAGTGAGGAACATCTGGCAGACCTCCGGATGGTGGACTCGACGAAGGAGTGGCTGGTGGTCCGCTTCGTCCACAGTGAAAGCCGATCAGAACCACAGCGCAAAGTTGATGTATTTACTCAGCGACCAGCATGGATCAGCTCTAGGCATGATGAAGTGGATATCGTCCTCTTTTGGAGGGCCAAAAAGTAATTTTGCTTTCACAACGAAACACACAACATATCCACAACATGGCGAAGGCAACAACAACACTACAGCAAGAATTAAAGTTACGCCTTCTTTTTTTGCGTGAACATTTGGGCAGTGTTATGCAAATACTCCCACACAGTGACTTGGGGGCGTTCAAACGAGGCATATTAGGAGGGCGTGGGCAAGTCTTAATTTTACAAAGAATATCTCTTTGGATTTGAAACTTTAGTCTTTGAAACTTTAACGATCTTTTTTATGCACCAAGAGTTTGTAACACTGAAAAGATAAAGGAAAAATTTTAATCACATCATATGACCCCTTTAATTATTCCAGATGCTGTAAAAAGGGGCTATAAATGATCCGCCACTTGCCGCATCCACAAACATAACATAGCCTACTAGCTGGGACTTTACATTTCTTTTTACTGAATCAATCAAATTAGAAAAAAATAAGAATTTTTTTTTTTGTGAAGACTCATCCGAATGGTGTATGCTCACATAAGATGTTTTGTTTTTAAAATAATATATATATATCAACATGTTTATTGAACTGAACTGAATCAACATTGAACTGATTTGAGCTGAACTGCATAACAATACTCTTGTCTTCTGTACAAATGTTTATCTTAATTGAACATTTCATAATTAATTAACTTTACACAGTTCTTAGCTGAACTGAATCAGAAATGCTTGTAATGTTATGTATGCAATATACAGGTGCATCTCAATAAATCAGAATGTCTTGGAAAAGTTCATTTACTTCAGTAATTCAACTCAAATTGTGAAACTTGTGTATTAAATAAGACACAGACTGAAGTAGTTTAAGTCTTTGGTTCTTTTAATTGTGATGATTTAGGCTCACATTTAACAAAAACCCACCAATTATCAAATCTCAATAAATTTGAATACTTCATAAGACCAATAATAAAAAATAAATAATAATAACAATAATAATTAAAGCTGCAAGCAGCATTTATCGGGGTTCAAGCACATTAAGGCCTCTGAGGTGGTCTCGGCCAACCTGGATGTATGGATGACAGTTAAACACATCCAAAATGGAGAACAGCCTAACAGACAGACACACACACTGAAAGTAAATGATTAGACTAATATATTAATACTCTATAAGCATATGCACACACACACACACACACACACACACACACAAATACAAAGACACACATATAGATGCACACACATTTTGTTGCAGATATAGGTATTTGAAATAAGTGATAGGTGACAATAAACTTATTGCAAGTCTTCTCTTTTTAAGAGTTTAGATGTCATTTTCAGGTTAAACTGTAATCATAATGTGGCAAAATTGTAAAAACTGATATATCTGTATGAACAAAATGGAAAACATTGACTCAATGAAATTTAAAATGTTATAACAGTTAATTTATTAATGTTTTGGCATGATTTCATGAAACCTTTGAACAGTACTGTTTAACTTAGCTGAATGAGCCCATTAGTGTTCTTCCGCTGCCATCTAGTGGTTATAAATTGCATTTACTCAAACAACACTGTGTTTTTAAACATAACTGTTAAAGTGTTATTTTTTTTGCCCAATTTCTCTTAAATTTCGCATGCTTGTTTAGAATGAAATTCTGCATTATTTTACACAGTTTTGATAATTTGTGGGCTTTCTGTTTGTATTAATAGGCCTTTGTGTACACTATGAAAAGAACATATTATAAAATTGCTGGTTTATAGTTGTCCAAATGCAATTGTTCAACATGTTTTTGATAATTATTGACCTTCAGAGTCTAGAGAATTGTACTTCAGTGGTTTTATTGATTTTTAGCTTAAAGCCTTGGACTAGTTTGCCAAAGTAACTTTTTAAAATTATCTTGAATAATTAATTAACAGTTTTATTAACAACATTGGTCCCAGAGGCAAAGTTGTTCAGAATGAGGAGATCTATCATATGATATGAAGATCTAGTGTTTGTGTGAATATTTGAGCATTTTCAAACAATTTACCATATAAATTGTGTTTTTGAGACCTTTTCTACTGTTATAGCGCCACCTATGGTCCGATCTCCATGAAACTTTGCGTGCTTGTTCAGAGTAACCTGTCGCATGTTTTCACCAAGTTTTGTAAAGTTTTCAGTTTTCATCTAGGTTTTATAGGCTTTTGGGTATTTTGGCCACACCCCTTTTCTAAATTACCCTGTCAAAGGTAACCAAAGGAAAAATTTTAATTTTTTTCTTGATAATTATTGATCTGGAGAGTCCAGAGAATATTACTGCAGTGGTTTGATTCCAATCGGGCAAAAAACCTAGGACTAGTTCGCAAAAGTAGGTTTTTATCATATTCTTGAATAATTAATGAACGATTTGATTGACATCTTCGCTCCCTGAGGCAAAGTTGTTCACAAAGAGGAGATCTATCATATGATATTAAGATCTAGTGTTTGTGTGAATGTATGAACATGTTCTACAAATTGTGATCATTTTCTATTGAAAACTTGTGTTTTTGAGGCTTTTTCAACCGTTATAGCGCACCTATGGACCGATCTACATAAAACTTTGCATACTTGTTAAGAGTCAGCAGTCACATGTTTATTCCAAGTTCCAGAATATTTTGACTTTTTGTTTTGGTTTTACAGGCTTTGGGGTATGTTTGGCCACACCCCTTTTCTAAATTACCCCTTTAAAGCTAACCAAAGTAAAAAATTCAATATTTTTTTGTTAATTATTGATCTAGAGAGTCCACAGAATATTACTGCAGTGGTTTGGTTCCGATCGGGCAAAAAAACCTAGGACTAATTCGCAAAAGTAGCTTTTTAACATATTTGTAATTAACAATTGAACGGTTTGATTGACAGCAATGGTTCTTGAGGCAAACTTGTGCATGATGAGGAGATCTATCAAATGATATGCATATTGTGTTGATATGTGAAACACCCCGTGATTACAGAGCCATAAAACTTGTTAATAAGTGACGTGACATTCAGCCAAGTATGGTGACCCATACTCAGAATTTGTGCTCTGCATTTAACCCATCCGAAATGCACACACACAGAGCAGTGAACACACACACACTGTGAGCACACACCCAGAGCAGTGGGCAGCCATTTATGCTGCGGCGCCCGGGGAGCAGTTGGGGGTTCGATGCCTTGCTCAAGGGCACCTAAGTCGTGGTATTGAGGGAGGAGAGAGAACTGTACATGCACTCCCCCCACCCACAATTCCTGCCAGCCCGGGACTCGAACTCACAACCTTTCGATTGGGAGTCCGACTCTCTAACCATTAGGCCACGACTTCCCTTTAGCGCCAACTAGTGGCCAATTTCTTTCAAAATTCTTACAGACCTTAAGGTTCATGAGTCGAACGTACCCAGCGAGTTTCGTTCGATCAACTTCCGTTAACCCTTTCAAATAGGTGCTTAAAATTTTTTGGCCAATGGCGGCCATGTTTTTTGAGATATGCAAATGTCCTCATAGGTACTTGTTCCCCTTCAGAACCAAGACACTGCATACCAATTTTCAAGTCTACTTTTCAAGTAGAAGAAGAAGAAGAGGCATGGAAATGGAAAAAACTGCACAAAAATCATACAGGAAATTCAAAATAACTTACTTCCTGTTGGGTTTCGGATTTTGTACCAAGAGACTTTTTTGTAGGTAATGGTGTGTTACATGTGTGTACCGATTTTCATGAATGTTGAAACCTCGGTGCTCGGGCCCTAATAATAATAATAATTAAAGCTGCAAGCAGCGATGAAAGGGCCCTCACACTCGGGCTAAACACCACCCGGTGCCCATAGGAGGAGCAGTTAACGTTGGGCCATATGCATATAAAATAGTAAATATTTGTGCCACATTTCCTGCTGCCAACAGGTGGCGCTATGATTATAACTGAATATCGACATGTAAATGTCTTCAGGCCAGGACTCTTACCAAACATGCAAAGTTTCTGGCAGATCAGACAAGTCATGTTTAAGTTATTATAAAATAAGTAATTTCTTGTTGCCAGCAGGTGGCGCTATATTTATAAATGAATATTGGCCTTTAGTTGTGTTCAGGCCAGTACTTTTTTAAAACATGTGATGTTTGGGTCAGATTGGGAATTGTATGCATGAGTTACAAACACTTCCTGTTTTATAGTATTATTAGCATCATTTTGCACATACTACGTGTTGCTAGAATGTTTGAAAATATTTATAGCATGATTAGCACACAATGGCATATTTTACTGTGTTGCAAATAGTGCATAAAAGTGTTAAAACTGAAACTTCCTGTTGCCAGCAGGTGGCGCTATGAATATAACCGAATATGGGCATGTTGATTTATGTAGGACAGGACCCTTGTCAAACGTGTGAAGTTTGGGGCAGATCGGACATTGCTTGCCTGAGTCACAGCATCTTCCTTTTTCACTGCATTAGTAGCTTGCTTTAGCACTTAGCTACGTGTTGCTAACATGTTTTAGTATGCTTCTAGAAGGTTGCCAGCCTATTTACACTTCTTGATGCTTTTTATTATTTTGCAAGGGGTCCATAACAGTTTTAAAAATGCCACTTCCTGTTGCCAACAGGTGGCACTATCATCAAATACGGGCATGTTGATGTGTTCAGGACAGGACTCTTATCAAACTTGTTCAATTTAACACTTAGCTAAGTGATGCTAGCATGTTTTAGTATGCTTCTAGAATGTTGCCAGCCTATTAAATACTTATTGTTGCTTTTTATTATTTTGTAAGGAGTCCATAACAGTATTAGACATGCCATTTCTTATTGCCATTAGGTGGCGCTATGACTAGAATCGAATACGGGCATATTTATGTGTTCAGGGCAGGACTCTCATCAAACTTGTTGAATTTGGGGCAGATTGGACACTGTATGCCTGAATTACAGTAACTTCCTGATTCACTGCAGTAATATGATGCTTTAGCATTTAGCCAAGTGTTGCTAACATGTTTAAGTATGTTTCTAGCATGCTACCAGTGTATTTATTACTTGCTGGCACTTTTTAATATGTTGCTAGGACTCCATAACATTGTTACACATGCTAGGAGTCCATAAGAGTGTTACACATGACACTTCATGTTGCCGGTAGATGGCGCTATGACTATAACGGAGTACGGGCATGTTGATGTGTTCAGTACAGGACTCTTGTCAAATGTCTGAAGTTTGCGGCAGATCGGACGTTGCTAGCCTGAGTTACAGCAACTTCCTAATTCAATGCATTAGTTGCATTGAACTAATTTGACACTTAGCTAAATGTTGATAGCATGTTTTATTATGTTTCTAGAATTTTGTCAGCCTATTTAACTCTTTTTGACATATTTTAATTTTAATTTATAACTGAATTTGGTCATGGGTGTTTGTTTCACACGTGTGAAGTTTGGGGAAGATCGGACATTGCTTGCCTTAGTTACAGTAACTTCCTTTTTCACTGACTTAGTAGAATGCTTTAACACTTAGCTAAGTGTTGCTAGCATGTTTTATTATGTTTCTAGCATGTTGCCAGCCTATTTAACACTTTTTGACACTTTTTAATTTGTTCCTAGGAGTCCATAACAGTGTTAACCTTGTCACTTCCTGTTACCAGCAGGTGGCGCTATGACTATAACTGAATTTGGTCATGGGTGTTTGTTCAGGACAGAACACCTATCACACGTGTGGAGTTTGGGGTAGATCGGACATTGCTTGCCTTAGCTACAGCAACTTCCTTTTTCACTACATTAGTAGCGTGCTTTAGCACTTAGCTAAGTGTTGCTAGCATGTATTAGTATGTATCTAGTATGTTGCCAGCCTATTTAACACTTGTTGATGCTTTTTAATATGTTCCTAGGAGTCCATAACAGTGTTAACCTTGTCACTTCCTGTTACCAGCAGGTGGCGCTATGACTATAACTGAATTTGGTCATGGATGTTTGTTCAGGACAGAACACCTATCACATGTGTGAAGTTTGGGGAAGATCGGACATTGCATGCCTGAGTTACAGCAACTTCCTGTTTCACGGCGAAACATCAAACTTTGTCAGGCCGCCAGGGACACACCCCTTGACGAAAACTCAAAACCTTCGCAATTTAACATCACAAAGTTCTTATGATGACCCTCACTACATTTTAAGATAATCCGATTAAAACTGTAGGAGGAGTTCGTCAAAGTACGAGGCATGGAAATGGAAAAAACTGCACAAAAATCATACAGGAAATTCAAAATTACTTACTTCCTGTTGGGTTTTGGATTTTGTACCAAGAGACTTTTTTGTAGGTAATGGTGTGATACATGTGTGTACCGATTTTCATGAATGTACGTGAAACACAGCTTGAGGCGCACTCCGTTGAAATTTAACAGGTGGCGCTATCGAGCCATTTTGCCACACCCACTTCTGAAACCTATATCAGATGTAAATTTTCACCAGTCCTGATGCGTGTGCAAAGGTTCGTGAGTTTTGGAGCATGTTTAGGCCCTCAAAAATGCGCTTCATTACGGAGAAGAAGAAGAAGAATTAAAGCTGCAAGCAGCCATGAACGCGCCCTCGCACCCGGGTTCACTGCCAGCGAGCGGCTTTAGTAAATTGGCGAACGGCGAGAAATATGCATTTAAAGTCGTAAATATAAGTGGAATATGTCAAAATCATTTATATGTGCCAGTCTTCCTGTTGCCAGCAGGTGGCGCTATCATTATAATGGAATATTGGCCTTCAGATGTGTTCAGGCCAGGACTCTTATTGAACATTTGGAGTTTGGGGAAGATCGAACATTTTATCCCTGAGTTACAACCACTTCTCTTCCTGTGGCGAGACATCAAATTTTGTCATGGTGCCATGGACACGCCCTTTAACAAAAACTCAAGATCTCCATAATTTAACATTGCACAGGCCTTTAGATTAGATTGACCACAAAAAATACATTGATGTCAAAAAATTTCTAGGAGTAGTTTGTCGCAACGTAAAATATGCCACTTCCTGTTGCCAGCAGGTGGTGCTATGACTATAACTGAATCTGGGCATGTAGATCTGTTAAGGGCAGAAGTCTTATCTAACATGCGAAGTTTGGGGCAGATTGGACATTGTATGCCTGAGTTACAGCAACTTCCTTTTTCATGGCGAAACATCAAAATTTGTCAGGCCGCCATGGACACACCCTTTAACGAAACCTCCAGATTTTCGCAATTTAAGATCGCAAAGGGATTGATTACACTGACCAAGTTTGGTGTTGTTCTGAATACATCTCTAGGAGGAGTTCGTTACAGGTGCTGTAGAGACTCTTTTTATATACATATTAATTAAAGCTTAGTTAAAAATATTTTAATACATTATTTACTAATACATTTTTTATTTACAGTTTAATTTTAAGATTAGTTTATATACTGTGAAATAACATGAACATTCAGATTTTTAATGATAGGATAAACTAACATAAAAAAAGATTAATAAATGATCTAAAAAATAGATTGTTCATTGTTAGTTCATGTTAGTTAATGCATTAAATAATGTAAACCTAAGAGAGCTTATTATAAATTGTTGCCAAACACTTTTCATGATCTATAACCATTTGTAAAAATACTTTTAACGATCTATAAACATTTCTGAAATTATTATATAATTTAATTTATAATTAAATTATAAAACTATATTACCAGTAAAATTAATTAGCTTTTTAAAATACATATTATTTTTCTTTGAAAGATTTTTCATAAATGATTTAAATGCTCTATACACGTTTCTAAAACAATTATTTAAAAGTAATCCTATAGCTCCATCTGGTGGTGGCCATGATTGGTATTACACACTGCACGTTTGGTGTAACTCTCTGAACCAGTCTGAATGAAGTGTTCCTAAATGGAGCCCGAGAACAGGACAGACTGTGCATATGCCTATGCAAGGCCAGGTTCACAAGCTCTATCTGTAATGCGTATTTTTTTCAGATCCCATGTTAATGGATCAGAGCATTCACACTGCACACGGTAAAAGATGTGAACAGAAACGGTTTGAAGTAGAAAGGTGTGAAAATAATGAATATCTAGCGCATGAGCATAGAAAGAGTTGTGAGTGCACAGGACACAGTTTGAGCAGAGGAAACGGGTTTTAAGTGTGCGCACGCTCTCCGAGCGAAAGCAGCATGTATCAGAGCTCGCGTGTCTGGTTTTGTGACAAAGCGAAAGGAAATGTGCATGCAAGCGGAGAGATTCATGCTCGCGCATTATTTTAATATGTTTTTGCGTTACAATAACGCGCTTTAGCTGCTGCGTCTGCACCACATACACATACTGTATACACTCTGCAAACAGTGAACCTCTATAATGTATAACAAATCTATTTCAACACCTGAAGCATCGGTACAATGAGCTCTATGAACAATGGATGACAAGAAGACATGCCTAATAATTCAGCACTCTTGAATGAGTTTTTCACTTCCAGCCTTCGAGGACAATTATATATATCACTCATAAATCATGAAATACCAAATCTATAGTATTTATTAAGATTGATGTGATTTGAAATTGGTAAAATGTGCTTGGAAAAAAAATGTCATCAGAATATCAACATGGCTTATTATTATGCACTCTGTGAAAAAGCATTTTTAATTGATCTATATGATTTTATTGATCTATAAGCATTTGTAAAATATTTTGCCTGCATTACAGCTTACTCTTTATCTGTGAGCTGAACAGTTTTACTGTTACATCAGCAAGATTGTGTAAATTCAAATAAATGTCATGTCACAGAATGTCTGTCATAGGTCAGTATCAAATAAGTTTAAAATTATTATCAGAATAAAAAATATATACAAGTCAACGTGTATGTATTTTTAAAATCTTTTTTTATTTCGCAATTAACATAATTCTTAACCTAATTATATAAAAGCATGTTGTCTGAGCCCTACAAATTGTACTAGGTTTTTATTTTTCCTCCCTAAAACTGACAGAAAATGATAAGGCCTAAGAGATTTCTTAAGCTGTAATGATGAAAAAAATCAACAACACACAATTACTGTTTTTTTTCTGGTGATTAAAGAGATGTTAACTCTCTCTCTCTCTCTCTCTCTCTGTCAGGCAGGCCCTCAAGCACCCTCCCCCTCCCCCTCCCTTCCCTCACAGAGAGAGAATGCCTCAGAGTGAAATCAGATGTCTGACAGTTTTTTAATTTTCTTTTAATCATACAGTGTTGTAAAGTCGTGAAACTGCATATTTCCTCAGAATCACATTTTCTCTAAATTAAAAATGGTTTTGAAATGTCTGGAAGCTGCAATTTAAAAATACAAGACAATTAATGTTTCCCTTTTTAATGATATTTCAAAAAATCACCACGGCAAAACCGTTCAAGCTATCCAAAATCCATTCGCAATTTAAGTTCCTCAATGTTTTTGCATCATGTAGACAAAGTTTGGTGTTTATAGTGTACTTCCCCTGTGAGGAGTATGCATTAATTCACGCCTGAATTTTCCCAAAAAATACATATTCAAATCAAAATAGCTGACTTCCTGTTGGTCGTAGCTTATGACTGTGAATTAGAAAGATGTCCGCCTTGATAAGAACAATTTATGTACCAAGTTTGGTGTCTGTAGCTAAAAATAACCCCCGCACTTTTGACAAAAGGTGGCGCTATAGAGTGCCTCCTTCATGCCCTTTTATGAGGTTTTGCCATTGGCTATATATTATTAGTACTGATATGTGTTTTGAGTTTCATGTAATTCTGAAAATGTTATCTGCCTCAAACTCACCAGAAAAGAATATTCAAGTTTAACGCGTTGCCATGGCAACACTGTATTAGATATCATTATCCCCACAACAGATTTACATCGCCGTGTTTTGTCATTATTCTGATGAAGTTTGAAGCAAATTGGTTAAAAATAGGATGCTGAATTCAAAACATTTTGAAAAAGACACACTTCCTGCTGCCAGTTGGTGGCGCTATAACTTTGACTCCTAATAGTTACATATATACGAGCAGCATCATACAGTGAATGATCCGATGAAGTTTGATGAAAGTCAGGAAATGTATGTGGATGTTATTAGACATTTCCTGTTTCTCATTTTTTTCCATAATTTCAACGCCTCGCCACGGGCAAACCGTTCGAGATATCAAAAATCCCCTGGCAATTTTGCATCCCCTATGTCTTGAGATCATGTTCACCGAGTTTCGAAGCAAATGGTTGAAAGTCCTCAGAGGAGTATTTCAAATTCCAGAGCATGCTTTTTTTAAACAGCCCTGAATAGCTGACTTCCTGTTGGGCGGAGCCTATGACATAGAGCGCAAAAGTTGTTCGGCCCAATGAGATCTATAAGTGTACTGAGTTTCATTTAAATCCATGCAAGTATTTGTGAGCTATGGTTCAAGATTTCTGACTGTGTTCCAGGGGGCCCTGTAGAGTCCCTGTGCCACGTCCGGGTCCCAGCCTCTGCGGCGTCCTGATGGCCGCGGGCTCCAATGTGTGTGCCAATTTCCAAGAGTTTTTGAGTATGTTAAGGCCCCCAAAAACCCCCGAAGGTTCATAAAAAATAAAAATAATAATAACAAGCAGCGATGGCGGGCTCAAGCCATCAGTGCGAACGCCACCCCGGTGGCATCAGGTAAACTGTGCCCAGCGGGCACATGCATTAACAATATCCCTCTGGCAGTAAGGTTTTAAAGGATACGGCAGTTAAAGGGTTAATCCGAATCATCTAGACTTTAAAATCACATTCACATAACAATATATATAACTTTAGTAACACTTTACAATAAGATTTCATTTATAAACATTAACTATGTTAACATGAACAATATTTATATAGCATTTATTCATGTCAGTTAATATTCCTAACTTAAGCATTAAAACATTGTTTTATTATGATTTTTTTTCCCAAGCACATTTTACCAATTCCAAACCATATCAGTCTTAATAACTACCATTATTTTTTATTTAATCATTTATGAGTGATATACAATAGTCCAGGAAAGCTGGAAGAGAAAAAACTCCTTATATTCATGTGTGCAGAATTTCTAGGCATATTTTTTTTACAGATGAAATGCGCTAAAAAAGAGTTTTAACTCAAAGTGTAAAGTCGAAAATTATGAAATCCCCATGAGAAATATCAAACACAAATGCAATACAGAAATGGATAAGTTAAGACTTGACCATTGTACAAAAAATGCTGACTGGGTCATGAGGTCAGAAAAGAAAAAGAAAAAAAAAACAGGTTGAGAAGAACTGACAAAAAGAATTGCAAAAGAATTAGGAATTAATGTGAAGATAAATTTTTTGTCAATTCTGCAAGACAAACTTTTAAGGAAAGGAGATGGAATAAAAATGAGCTCCTAAATCTTAATCCCAGATCTGGAAGATATATTCCTCAAACCATCGGACAAGAGGAGGTGGTGCTGGTCCTTCACGAGTCACTCTAATCTGTTCATAAACCCTATATATAAAGTCTTAATATATAGTATTTCACAGTACTTCATGGTATTCTAATTAAATCATTTTTTGGAATCTTAAGTCTCTCAGAACCTGACACCGAGTAATTCTGGAGACTCCAGGAAAGTGTCAGTTCTGTAAAATGTTGGCGCTGGAGACTAAATGCTCCCTGATAGTTTCACACCTAATTCTTCACTTTAATTCTTAATTCTTTTCCAGTTAATGTGTTCTGTAAATTAATTAAATTAACTGGTTTAGGATTACAAATTAACTTGTACTAGTTTTTTTTTGTCCCTAAAACTGACAGAAAATGATGAGGCCTAAGATATTTCTTAAGCTGTAATGATGAAAACAACAACAACAACAACAACAACAACACAAAATTACAGATTTTTTTCCTGCTGGTGATTAAAGAGATGTTAACTCTGAGATGTTTCTCTCTGTCTCTCTCTCTCTCTGTCTCTCTCACACACACACACACACACACACACACACACACACACACACACACACACATTACCCACAGTGACAGAGGGGACAGAGTGACATCAGATGTATGATAGTTTTTTAATTTTCTATCATCCATATAGTGTTGTATAGTCATGAAACTATGCATATTTCCTCAGAATGACTTGTCTTCTATGTGTACATTTTTTTGAAGTGTTTAGAAGCTGCACTTTAAAAAAATTAAAGACATTTACTGGTTCCTTTTTTACTTTTATTTCAAAAAATCACCACGACAAAACCATTCAAGCTATCCAATATTCATTCGCACCTGTTCTGTAAGATAAATTCTTTAAACAGTGGTAAAAGAGGATGTGGTGCTGATCCTTCAAGAGTCACTCAAAACTTATCTGTCCATAAAGCCTATAAAGAACTATTCTTAATATACAGTATTTCACAATACTTCAGCATGTTATTCTAATTAAGTGAGGGTCATTTCATCAGTAAAATACATATTATTTTTCTTTGAAAGATTTCTATAAATGATTTAAATCATACTAGTTTCTACAATAATTATTTAAAAGTAATCCTATAGCTCCATCTGGTGGCCATTATTGGTACTAAGAATTGCAAGCTTGATTTATAAGTTATGATAGTTTTAATTTTATGATGGCTCCTGAACATGATAAAGCTATGAAACTTACTGTGCTTCCTTCAAATGATGACTTCGACGTATATAAAAAAATATGAAGAGTTAGAATGAAAAATTTTAAAGATATAGTAAAATAACTATTTTATTGTTTTATGTTAATTTAATAAATCGCTATGGCCACACCATTTAAGGTATCCTAAACCCATTCGCAATTTAACATCTTCAGTATATTGGCATCATGTTGAAAAAGTTTGGTGTGAACTACTTGTGTCTTCTTGGAGGAGTATGAATTCATTTCCAGGCTGATTTTATCATAAATCCACAATAAAATTTCTGAGTTCTGTATCAATCTGTGTTGTTGTTTGTTTATTTTTATTTTTTTATTTTTCATAGGAAGATAACGGACCCTTTACTCTCCTTTTTAATAAATGTGCTTATAAACCAAGAACTGTGGTGTCGTCTGCCAGTTCTCTGAAGAATCACAACTCAGTCAGGGATTTTTCTCTCAGAAGAAAATACTTTATTTCACTGAAAATAAAGCCGAGAGTCCTTGCAAGGAGATCTCCCGAATGTTATTTGGTATCACCCTTAAATACACTAAATGGGGCGGTTCCACATAGTCAAACTTTTCCTTATGATTACAATTTTAATACCTCCCTAGAGAGTAGAGGCCCCCTGCTTGATTTATTCTAAACAAAGGCCCTGTATGTATGTCTGACCATATGTTTCTCCACAGTTTTGTACATTCCAGCACGTAGCTTTCTATTACCCATAAGATTATAATGGAGTAATAACTAGCAACAAAAATGGCTAGATTCACATTGATTATTTACTTGTTTAATTAAAATCTTACTAATAAAAATCTTCCACATATTCTCCCCTTTGAGACTTAATAAGTCTCACATTTTTCTTATCCAGAGTGCTACTTCATTATCCAGTCATATTAGTTACACTACCTAGTGACTAAATAAGTCACATTGTATTATCACCAGTGACTAGATTATGAAATTCCACTCTGAGGGATTACTGGACCAAACATCTCTCTCCTTTTTTGACGAGGAGGGAGTAAAAGATCCAGTCTCCCTATTTCCTTCTTTAATAGTACACAATGTTATAAGCGTGAGCGTGCAATTGGTTCAGCATTTGCCTGTGGTTATCACAGTTATGTATAAAAGGCATAAAATACATACATTACATCAATAATTGAATATCACAAGATTATAAAAGTTGATCTTCAGCTCAGATACCTTATGTATCGTAGAGAGCCTCCCTGGGCCGAAGTTAAACTGGCACTTGTATCCAGGGAATGGTTCACCTTTAGACATCTTCATCATTCTCGTTAGAGTCAATAGAACTATCGTCAAAAGTTTGCTCATTTAAGTTCAGTTTGTTTAGCCATCCTTTATAATATTCCTCCAGACTCCTTTCATTGATCCTTTGTTGATTATTAGGGACTTTTATCACTTCCATTTGCTTAACAGTAGCATTGACGATTAATGATCTTAATAAAGGTAATACACAATCCTCCTATTAATATGGCAACTCCTCTTTTCCTGTTTCTTTAGCTGTAAAGGCTGCCCATTTATACCATTCATTATTTTGGGCTGTATCCCATAATGCATCAATTTGACTAATGTCTTCATCACCTTGTACATCATAATCAATGTCTCTACGAATTTTGATTATCATTGGTTCTGTTGAGTTGATTACATTGTCACTTTTGTTCAAAGGTTGAAAAGTCAATGGAAGGGAAGTCAGGTTGCTTTCTATCGGTTGAGTTTGAGTCTGCATTATGAGATGCATTAGGCATAGGATGGTCTTCACACCATTTAAGGTATCCTAAACCCATTCGCAATTTAACATCTTCAGTATATTGGCATCATGTTGAAAAAGTTTGGTGTGAACTACTTGTGTCTTCTTGGAGGAGTATGAATTCATTTCCAGGCTGATTTTATCATAAATCCACAATAAAATTTCTGAGTTCTGTATCAATCTGTGTTGTTGTTTGTTTATTTTTATTTTTTTATTTTTCATAGGAAGATAACGGACCCTTTACTCTCCTTTTTAATAAATGTGCTTATAAACCAAGAACTGTGGTGTCGTCTGCCAGTTCTCTGAAGAATCACACTCAGTCAGGGATTATTTACTTGTTTAATTAAAATCTTACTAATAAAAATCTTCAGTATATTGTATATTATACTTAATAAGTCTCATATTTTTCTTATCCAGAGTGCTACTTCATAATCCAGTCATATTAGTTACACTACCTAGTGACTAAATAAGTCACATTGTATTATCACCAGTGACTAGATTATGAAATTCCACTCTGAGGGATTACTGGACCAAACATCTCTCTCCTTTTTTGACGAGGAGGGAGTAAAAGATCCAGTCTCCCTATTTCCTTCTGTAATAGTACACAATGTTATAAGCGTGAGCGTGCAATTGGTTCAGCATTTGCCTGTGGTTATCACAGTTATGTATAAAAGGCATAAAATACATACATTACATCAATAATTGAATATCACAAGATTATAAAAGTTGATCTTCAGCTCAGATACCTTATGTATCGTAGAGAGCCTCCCTGGGCCGAAGTTAAACTGGCACTTGTATCCAGGGAATGGTTCACCTTTAGACATCTTCATCATTCTCGTTAGAGTCAATAGAACTATCGTCAAAAGTTTGCTCATTTAAGTTCAGTTTGTTTAGCCATCCTTTATAATATTCCTCCAGACTCCTTTCATTGATCCTTTGTTGATTATTAGGGACTTTTATCACTTCCATTTGCTTAACAGTAGCATTGACGATTAATGATCTTAATAAAGGTAATACACAGCAAAATAATAATCCTCCTATTAATATGGCAACTCCTCTTTTCCTGTTTCTTTAGCTGTAAAGGCTGCCCATTTATACCATTCATTATTTTGGGCTGTATCCCATAATGCATCAATTTGACTAATGTCTTCATCACCTTGTACATCATAATCAATGTCTCTACGAATTTTGATTATCATTGGTTCTGTTGAGTTGATTACATTGTCACTTTTGTTCAAAGGTTGAAAAGTCAATGGAAGGGAAGTCAGGTTGCTTTCTATCGGTTGAGTTTGAGTCTGCATTATGAGATGCATTAGGCATAGGATGGTCTTCAGACATGTTGTCAGACTTATTCTTTGTCCTCTCCAGTTTGTCTGACAGGAGGAAAGAAGCTCCTTGTGTACCTTTTGGGGAGCTCTCGTCAGTTTGCACTTCATCATGTGTCTCTGACTTTTCCTCATTGCTCTCTCCTGCATTGTCTGGTTGACTGTTTTCCTTTCTTTCTGCCTTTCCTGTGGGAACTCTAGTACAGTGGTTTAGATAATACCAGGTTGTGCTTCCTTCCACTTGGACTGCTGTTGGAGTAGCTCTCACCACTGTGTAGGGTCCTTCTCTCCGGGGCTCATTCCATTTTCTCCGGAATACCCTCAGATAAACTTGGTCCCCTGGAACAACTGGGCAGGCAGTCTCCAATTCCTCTCTGGGCTCTTTTCTTTTTTCCTGTAAATAGATAGCTTTATGTATGGCAGTTAATTTCTTCATATAAGAACGAAGTTCCATTTGTAATTGTTCTAGAGGCGGTCCTTTATAGGGACCTCTACAATATGGCACAGGCATGGGTCGACCCGTAAGCATTTCATGCGGTGTTAAATGCGTGTTCCTGTTAGTTTGCATGCGATAACTCATTAGTGCGAGCGGTAATGCATCAATCCAATTAGGTTTAGTACTTTCACATATTTTGTTTATTTTGGCCTTGATAACTCCATTAACCCTCTCCACTGACCCTTGTGATTGAGGTCTATAAACGCATCCTAGTCTCTGTTTTATTCTTAATTGTTGCAATACTTGTTTCACAGTTTTTTGTATGAATGCCGACCCATTATCTGAACTTATTTCTGATGGAATTCCAAATCTAGGAATTACCTCTCTTGTTAGAAATTTTATTACCGTTCCTGCTCCTAGATCTGCGGATGGCACCGCCTCCACCCATCTGCTAAACCTGTCTATGATAACAAGCATGTATCTTTTGCCTTGTACACGCTTTATCATACCCACATAATCGTATACAAGATGTTTAAAGGGGCCTTCAGGTGTTGGAATATGACCTATTTGTGTCACTATGCCTTTTCTTACATTGTATTTAGCACATACTTCACATGTGGACAAAAATTCAATCCACCATTGCATATAAATAAGGAGACCAATATCCTTGCTGTTTAATTTTTCTTACCACTTCTCCCCTTGCACAATGGTCAAAACCATGTGCATCTGTAATAAGAATATTCAACAGTGAAGTAAATGCAACAATGTCAATGTCAATGTCACCTTTATTTATATAGCGCTTTAAACAAAATACATTGCGTCAAAGCAACTGAACAACATTCATTAGGAAAACAGTGTCAATAATGCAAAAATGATAGTTAAAGGCGGTTCATCATTGGATTCGGTTATGTCATCTCTGTTCAGTTAAATAGTGTCTGTGCATTTATTTGCAATCAAGTCAACGATATCGCTGTAGATGAAGTGTCCCCAACTAAGCAAGCCAGAGGCGACAGCGGCAAGGAACCGAAACTCCATCGGTGACAGAATGGAGAAAAAAACCTTGGGAGAAACCAGGCTCAGTTGGGGGGCCAGTTCTCCTCTGACCAGACGAAACCAGTAGTTCAATTCCAGGCTGCAGCAAAGTCAGATTGTGCAGAAGAATCATCTGTTTCCTGTTGTCCTGGTGCTCCTCTGAGACAAGGTCTTTACAGGGGATCTGTATCTGGGGCTCTAGTTGTCCTGGTCTCCGCTGTCTTTCAGGGATGTAGAGGTCCTTTCTAGGTGCTGATCCAGCATCTGGTCTGGATACGTACTGGATCCGGGTGACTGCAGTGACCCTCTGATCTGGACACAGACTGGATCTGGTGGCCACGGTGACCTCGGAACAAGAGAGAAACAGACAAATATTAGCGTAGATGCCATTCTTCTAATGATGTAGCAAGTACATAGGTTGTTATGGGAAGTGTTTCCGGTTCCGGTTTACCTAATTAATGCAGCCTAAAAATCCTTTAACGGATTTTGATAATAAAAGCATATTAGTATGTTATGTGTATGCCAGGTTAAAGAGATGGGTCTTTAATCTAGATTTAAACTGCAAGAGTATGTCTGCCTCCCGAACAATGTTAGGTAGGTTATTCCAGAGTTTGGGCGCCAAATAGGAAAAGGATCTGCCGCCTGCAGTTGATTTTGATATTCTAGGTATTATCAAATTGAGTTTTGAGAATGTAGCGGACGTAGAGGATTATAATGTAAAAGGAGCTCATTCAAATACTGAGGTGCTAAACCATTCAGGGCTTTATAAGTAATAAGCAATATTTTAAAATCTATGCGATGCTTGATAGGGAGCCAGTGCAGTGTTGACAGGACCGGGCTAATATGTCATACTTCCTGGTTCTAGTAAGAACTCTTGCTGCTGCATTTTGGACTAGCTGTAGTTTGTTTACTAAGCGTGCAGAACAACCACCCAATAAAGCATTACAATAATCTAACCTTGAGGTCATAAATGCATGGATTAACATTTCTGCATTTGACATTGAGAGCATAGGCCGTAATTTAGATATATTTTTGAGATGGAAAAATGCAGTTTTACAAATGCTAGAAACGTGGCTTTCTAAGGAAAGATTGCGATCAAGTAGCACACCTAGGTTCCTAACTGATGACGAAGAATTGACAGAGCAACAATCAAGTCTTAGACAGTGTTCTAGGTTATTACAAGCAAAGTTTTTAGGTCCTATAATTAACACCTCTGTTTTTTCAGAATTTAGCAGTAAGAAATTACTCGTCATCCAGTTTTTTATATCGACTATGCAATCCATTAGTTTTTCAAATTGGTGTGTTTCACCGGGCTGCAAAGAAATATAGAGCTGAGTATCATCAGCATAACAGTGAAAGCTAACACCATGTTTCCTGATGATATCTCCCAAGGGTAACATATAAAGCGTGAAGAGTAGCGGCCCTAGTACTGAGCCTTGAGGTACTCCATACTGCACTTGTGATCGACAGGATACATCTTCATTCACTGCTACGAACTGATGGCGGTCATATAAGTACGATTTAAACCATGCTAATGCACTTCCACTGATGCCAACAAAGTATTCAAGTCTATGCAAAAGAATGTTGTGGTCAATTGTGTCAAACGCAGCACTAAGATCCAATAAAACTAATAGAGAGATACACCCACGATCAGATGATAAGAGCAGATCATTTGTAACTCTAAGAAGAGCAGTCTCAGTACTATGATACGGTCTAAATCCTGACTGGAAATCCTCACATATACCATTTTTCTCTAAGAAGGAATATAATTGTGTGGATACCAACTTTTCTAGTATCTTGGACAGAAAAGGGAGATTCGAGATTGGTCTATAATTAACTAGTTCTTTGGGGTCAAGTTGTGGTTTTTTGATGAGAGGCTTAATAACAGCCAGTTTGAAGGTTTTGGGGACATGTCCTAATGACAATGAGGAATTAATAATAGTCAGAAGAGGATCTATGACTTCTGGAAGCACCTCTTTCAGGAGCTTAGATGGTATAGGGTCTAACATACATGTTGTTGGTTTAGATGATTTAACAAGTTTATACAATTCTTCCTCTCCTATGGTAGAGAATGAGTGGAACTGTTCCTCAGGGGGTCTATAGTGCACTGTCTGATGTGATACTGTAGCTGACGGCTGAATGGTTGCAATTTTATCTCTAATAGTATCGATTTTAGAAGTAAAGTAGTTCATAAACTCATTACTGCTGTGGTGTTGGGAAATGTCAACACTTGTTGAGACTTTATTTTTCGTTAATTTAGCCACTGTATTGAATAAATACCTGGGGTTATGTTTGTTTTCTTCTAAAAGAGAAGAAAAGTAATCGGATCTAGCAGTTTTTAATGCTTTTCTGTAGGATATGTTACTTTCCCGCCAAGCAATACGAAATACCTCTAGTTTTGTTTTCCTACAGCTGCGCTCCATTTTTCGGGCTGCTCTCTTTAGGGTGCGAGTATGCTCATTATACCATGGTGTCAAACTGTTTTCCTTAACCTTCCTTAAGCGTAAAGGAGCAACTTTATTTAAAGTGCTAGAAAAGAGAGAGTCCATAGTTTCTGTTACATCATCAAGTTGTTCTGAGGTTTTGGATATGCTAAGGAATTTGGATACATCAGGAAAATAACTTAAAAAGCAGTCTTTTGTGTTAGAAGTGATGGTTCTTCCATACTTGTAACAAGAAGTAGAATTTACAATTTTGGCTATATGAATTTTGCAAAGAACTAGATAATGATCCGAGATATCATCACTTGGCTGAATAATTTCAACACCATCAACATCAATTCCATGTGACAGTATTAAATCTAGAGTATGATTTCGACAATGAGTAGGTCCTGAAACGTGTTGTCTAACACCAATAGAGTTCAGAATGTCTATAAATGCTGATCCCAATGCATCGTTTTCATTATCAACATGGATATTAAAATCTCCAACTATTAAAACTTTATCTGCAGCCAGAACTAACTCAGATGTAAAATCACCAAACTCTTTAATAAAGTCTGTATGGTGCCCTGGTGGCCTGTATACAGTAGCCAGTACAAACATAACAGGGGATTTATCATTAACATTTGTTTCTTTGGATAATGTTATATGAAGTACCATTACTTCAAACGAGTTATACTTGTAGCCTGCCCTCTGAGAAATCCTGAAAACGTTGTTATAAATTGAAGCAACACCTCCACCTTTGCCTTTTAGACGTGGCTCATGTTTATAACAGTAATCTTGGGGGGTGGACTCATTTAAAATAATGTAATCATCAGGTTTTAGCCAGGTTTCTGTCAAACAGAGTACATCTATATTATGATCAGTGTGTCCTTATCATCAATGTGTCCTTCATGTGTACGCCAGATGTCCTGTGAGTCTTTTTTAGCTCCCCTTTGATGCCACATTGTTTGTTCATAAGGACCTGCTTGTTGTTGAATTCGAATAATGTCATCCAATTGAGGATGAGGTTCGATAAGCACAACAGGTGCTAATACTGCTACCTGACATCCTGAAGCTTTTTTAGCTTCTAAATCTGCTGCATTGTTTCCTTTAATGACATAGTCATTTCCCTTCTTGTGTGCTTGACATTTGATTATTGCTAGTCGTTTTGGTAGGATCATAGCAGAAATCAATTGTTGGATGGGAGTCCCATCACTCTTTTTGAAACCTCTTTGTTTCCACACTGCTCCGAATTGATGACATACACCATGAGCATACGCTGAATCTGTAAAAATGTTAGCAGTTTGTCCTTTTGCTAACTGACATGCAGTTGTGAGAGCTTTTAATTCTGCTAATTGAGCATGGCTGTACACAATGTTGTGATATTACAGATTCATACTCTTTTTTGTTTTTCTTCACTACTGAGTATCCTGTATGATTTCCTTCGTGATCCCTAAAGCTAGAACCATCTACGAAGTAAGTAACTTCTGCTTCAGAAATAGGTGTTGATTCAAGATCTGGTCGTAATCTAGTAAATGCCAAGGACTCATTCACACACTCATGAGGTTCTCCTTCAAAAGCCAAAGGAATTAATTCAGCTGGATTAACTGTTTGGCATCTTTTAATGGTAACATCTGGATATGTGAGTAATGAGGAGTAGGCTAGAATTCGAGCTTGTGTCAGAACAAATTTCCCTTGTTCTATTAATTCCACAACTTTGTGATGGGTATATATAGTCACTGGGTACCCCATAGTTATTGTGGATGCTTTTTCATAAGCATAATACACTGCAGCTAAACCTTGTTGGTAACATGGTGGGTATCCCTGGGCTACATTGTCTAACTTTGTGCTGTAGTACGCTATAGGCTGTTTTTTCCTTCCACTACAGGTCTCTTGCATCAATACAGCTGATGCATAACCATCAACTCTATTTGCCACATATAGATGAAACATTTTATCATATTCTGCCATTCCCAGGGCAGGGGCCTGTTGTAATTTTTTTTTTATTGCTTCAAATGCTAGCAAGGCATCTGTGTTCCATTTTAATGGATTGCTTAAATGTTGTAATCCTGCTTGTTTCATCATTTCTCTCAAAGGCCCTGTCTTTACTGCATAGTCTTCTATCCAGTCTGCACTAAAGCCAGTCATTCCTAAAAAAGTCATCATTTGGCCTACTGTCTGAGGTAACGGTGTTTTACTTATACCTTCTAACTGAGCTGGAGCTATAGCTCGTGTGCCAAATGCAATTAATCTTCCCAAGTATTCCACTTGAGGCTGGCAATACTGCAATTTGTTTTTAGACACCTTGTGTCCTCCTTGTGCTAATTTTGTCAACACCTTAATTGAATCTTTGTGACATTGTTCTAGTGACCTAGAACAGATAATTAAATCATCCATGTATTGTAATAGTGTACCGTCTATTACGAGGTCTTCTAAATCAGCCTTAAGAATCTTGTTGAATATATGTGGTGAATGTTTATATCCCTGAGGAATTCTAGAATATGTATATTGTTTATTTGCAAATGAAAATGCAAATAAATATCTACTCTCTTCTGCAAGTGGTACACTGAAGTAGGCGGAGCAAAGATCAATTACAGTAAAGTATTTGGCATCAGGAGGGACATTTGTCAGTAAAGTGTGCGGGTTTGGTACCTCAGCTGGCATATCTTCCGTTATTTCATTTATTGTTCGTAAATCATGAACAAGTCGCCATCTGTTTTTGTCTGATTTGATTACAGGCATAATTGGAGTGTTACAGTAACTAGTAGTTTCTATCAATACTCCTGCCTTCACTAAGCCTTCAATTGTGTCTTTTATTCCTGCTTCATCATCTGCCCGTAAAGGATATTGTGCTTTTCTAGGTAGACGTGCATTTGGCTTAAGTTGAACTCTTACTGGATTTGCTGATTTTATTAATCCAATATCTGTGTCATGCTGAGACCATAGTTCAGTTGGTACCTGACACTCCATTTCCTTAAATAATTCAGTCTCAGTTGTGTTTATTAGCTCAGATGCTGTAGTCATCTGTGTCTCTTTTTTTTTGGCTGATAACTACTTCCTGTGGAATTCCCAGCAAACTGGTTGCACACAAAATTTTGATATAATTTTTGTCAGCTGAATGAAAAATTAATGGGTTTTCTGTTGATTCCCATTTGCTTTGTTCTGACCTTTTCATCATTGGTCCTAAATCTTTTGCTTCCCAACTTTTTCCTACATATACTGCAATATGCGGGACAGAGTTATTTACATTGAACCATTTTTTGACAAATTCACCTTCTGGTATGTTTAAAGCTGCTCCCTGTTTACCTATGATGATGCACTGGGAGACTATCTCAATTCGCTGTCCTTTTGTTTCTTTTTGCCATTTCTGTTCTATTTTTCATCCCTTTCTTGATCATACATCATTGTGCAATGAAATTCAGACTTTGATAGCTGTGCTTCAGGTATCTGTGCTTCAATAAACTTTCCCCATTTATTGACTGTCTGTCTCACATCTTGTTCTATCTGTCCTATCCAATAAACATTTGCTTTTGGCTCTGCAACCATCATTTGTGTTTCTGTTCCTATTGCATCAATATATATTCCTTTTGGAGAACACCAAATTTGTTGTCCTAATTTACATAATGCATCTCTTCCTAACAAATTAGGAGTTTGATTTGATACCAGAATGGGCATTGTTATACTTTGATCTTTTGTTTGTAGACACACTGGAGCTGTTATGGGTATCAATTGCATTTTTCCCGAGAATCCTATCGTCTTTGCAAATTTTCCAGACATGGGGAGATGTGAAGCATATTTCAAATTAATGCAAGTTAGATTTGCGCCCGTATCAATCATCATCGGAGTATCTTTTCCCTCTATTTTAATCTTCATAATAGGCTCTTGATCAGCTTTTGTTGATAAAATTGGAAGCTGACTCTCCCCTTTAGGATTCTCTGGGCACCCCTAATAGCCTGGATTGGAACCTCCCCAAGGGTTTACTGGACCCTGCACTGGACCCTGACTAGGCTGTTGCCAGCTCACCTCCCTTCCACCCTGAGGTTGCTGTGGCCATTGACGAGTTGGACAGTCAGCTTTATTGTGCCCGGGCTGTCCACAGCCCCAGCACAGACTTGGAGGCATGCTTCTGCCTCTGCCTCTGCCTCTTTGACCTTGCTGTATGGGGTTTTTTTCTCCATCCCATCTGTCCTGGCTGTTGAGTATAAACATTTATTATGGGCACAGAGTTCAAGTGTTCATTTGAAGGGACTGCTGTGAGTGGGCTTGACTGAGGAGTTGGTTGTGGAGCAATTACTGGAGGCATTATAGTCATTTGTTCGGCTGCTGCATTGGTTACTGAAGCTTGAATAATTTTCTTATTTTTCTTTGTGAATTCTTCAAGCTGTAATTTAGTTAGTTTACGTTGTAACTCTTTCTCTTGACTTTTGAGTTTTTGTTCATTTTTTCTGTGTTGTTACACTGCATGAGACACATGGTCGCAAAACTCTTTGTGTGTTTTAGAAGTTAAACCGACCACATCCTCCAGCTTGCTTTTTACTGCTGGCGGCATAGTACAGTTCTCTCTCCACCTTCAATACCACGACTTAGGTGCCCTTGAGCAAGGCATCGAACCCCCAACTGCTCCCCGGGCGCTGCAGCATAAATGGCTGTCCACTGCTCCGGGTGTGTGCTCACAGTGTGTGTGTGTGTTTACTGCTCTGTGTGTGTGCATTTCGGATGGGTTAAATGCAGAGCACAAATTCTGAGTATGGGTCACCATACTTGGCTGAATGTCACGTCACTTTCACTTTCATAGCATCAATCACAGCTTGCCTAAACAATGTTGCCATTAATGGGTCTCCCTCGGGATCCCCCTCAGTTTCTTGTTTCCACCTTTTCAACTGTTTCTGTACATATGTGGTTGGATTCTCTGCATCCCCGATTTCTTCTCCCTTCAGTGATTTAGGATTCAGTCTGATCGGATACTCCGCACGCAATGCCTGCCATACTGCTGGGCGGAATGCATCAAAAACACTCCCATCATTATTATGAGAGTTCACTGCTCTGTTTAGAGTCGTTGTAAGAAGAATTTCATCCATCTTTGTCCCTCCAATAATTCTAGCCAGTAGAGCTTTGACATCACCTACTGACAATAGCTTTCCTGTTGTTTCGTCCTCAAACATTCGAATAAATTTACCCGCGCCCTCATTTATATCAGGAAGGCGAGTGACAAGCCCCTCAAGGTCCTGTGAAGCCCAGGGGACATACTGTCCCTGCTCACCCTTGATTAAAATTGGGAGCTGTGCGGCCAGTGGTCTAAGTGTCCCTTTTTGTCTGCCCTGTTCCCATTTACCGTTATCAAATAACTCCTCTGCCTGATTCTCATCCTCACTACCATAGAATAACTTACTCTTTCCTCTCTCCAACTTATTTACCTCTTGTATCTTTTTTCCCTGATTCTCTAATTTTCTCTTCCATTTCTTCTTCCATAGCTTGTACTTGTGCTACAATATCGCTATCTTTCCTCCTCTTTTTTTCTAATCCTTCCTCAAACCAGGTTTTATCTACCTGATTAGCTTTCATTTTTTCTAATGCTGTACGTGCTTGCCTGTAACAATCAAGATGCAAACTTTCTGCAACTTCCTTTCTGGGTTGCCTCTGTGTTTTTACAGCTTGTTCCTCTCTATCATCCATCTCTATCTGCCCTTCTAACTCTAGTTCTCCTGTTACTTCCACTGTTCCCTTGAGTATTGGGAACTCTCCTTGTACTGGCAAATAGGGGGGAGGCTCTGAAAATAACTTTTCTTTTCTCATGTTATCTTTCTCTGCCCCCTTCAGGATTTTCCTAGCCTGTTTTAGACTTTTCAACATATCCTCACCTTCTTTTTTAAACAGAGCAATTACTTCTTTCTCTTTTTCCCTCTTTGTTTCTCTTTTTTCTCTTTTCATATTGATGCTTTTAGTTTTATAGTTTTTTATCAGAGTTTCCATTTCCCCACACAATGCCACATTAAATGTCCCTTCCTTTGGCCATTTTGTCGTCATATTTTTTGTTCTCTTCTGCCATTTTTTTGAGATTTTGTTTATTTCCTCTTTACACAGTGGATATTTTAATCCAATTATTTCCACTGGTGTGGCTGCCATCTCTTTATTTATATTATTACCCTCAAAAATCAACTTTTTAGTTTTATATAGTAACTTGGTTACAATCTTTTCATTCCTTTCACTTAATTTAACTATTTTTTACCAATTTCACCCTACTTTTTATTTTTTACTTTGTGTCATACCTCTTGGAATTTAGTTTTTTATTTTGTCTCATGCATTTACACTTTTTTATATTATTTGACTGTCTATTTTATTTGCTCTATTTTATTATCACTTTTTAGATAACAATTTCTTACATAATTCTTTATTTTTTACTTCTCTTTCCTTTTTTGTCCACCCCTGTAATACAACTTTAATGTAGACACTTCATCCCTTGCTCCCACTCCCACTGCACTGGGCTCAAAGAATTTTCTCCCCTTTCACACAAGCATCCAAATGCAAAAACCTATTATATATCTTGATTCAAACTTTATTGATACTATTTTCCTAAACTCATTTACACTTTCTACACTCTTTATTGAGCCAGAGTGCTTATTCTTGCATACTTTCTCCCTTTATCTAAGGGATAATCAGTCATTAATTGTCCTTTTATTATCAAGGCTCATCATACATTCATCCCTCTCAAGTGGATCTGAGTTGAGTCCAATTCTGCCAAGTCATACCGAAGTGACGGTCCAGGAACGGTGCTCAACCCTTACCCACCCAATACGGAATTTATTTGTTCATACATTCATCATCGTTCACACATTCATTCGTCCGGACACAGTTACATCCACACAACAAAACACCGCTCTTCCTAGAGCATCCTTAAGGGCCCACCCGTTCAGACCTTTGAGACTTTTCACTTTGTACTTTCTCAAAGCGGTATCCGTGGGGCTTTTCCTCGCGAATCCTTAACTAATCTGCTTCTCCGTTTATCACTGTCCTTCCTAGGCCCAGCTCTCCAGTAAACACAGACCATTGCATACAATGTCTTTCTGCCTACACCATCTTTGTTTTAAATTAAGGTGACCTTCCAAGGCTTTACTATTAATAAACCAAATATGTGCATGCAGTTATTTCTTCTGGAGTAAAACCCCCTTTTTTTAAAATTTAGATATCCTATTATTTTTCTAAATTTGGAAGAGCAGATTTTAAGTGTCCTTACCACTCAGAACTGACCTCAACCAACACAAACGAATTTTATAAGCAAAAATGCTTACCTTATTTTATGGTGGCCACCCGGTTGTGTTGATCATCGGTCAGCTCAAAAGCGGGTGGCCACTCTGCTGCTCTTTTCCAGTCCCATCTGGGGTGCCAAATATGTGGTGTCGTCTGCCAGTTCTCTGAAGAATCACACTCAGTCAGGGATTTTTCTCTCAGAAGAAAAGACTTTATTTCACTGAAAATAAAGCCGAGAGTCCTTGCAAGGAGATCTCCCGAATGTTATTTGGTATCACCCTTAAATACACTAAATGGGGCGGTTCCACATAGTCAAACTTTTCCTTATGATTACAATTTTAATACCTCCCTAGAGAGGAGAGGCCCCCTGCTTGATTTATTCTAAACAAAGGCCCTGTATGTATGTCTGACCATATGTTTCTCCTCAGTTTTGTACATTCCAGCACGTAGCTTTCTATTACCTATAAGATTATAATGGAGTAATAACTAGCAACAAAAATGGCTAGATTCACATTGATTATTTACTTGTTTAATTAAAATCTTACTAATAAAAATCTTCCACAGAACAAGCTATTTTTAGCTGTATTTATAAACTGCTTACTACTGACTATTAATATTGGGCCAAGGCTTTATAAAGCAAGAAACTGACTATTTACTAATGAGTGCAGTTATTATGAAGTGTTATCAATGCATTTGCTAATGTTAACAAATTAGACATTATTTTACAGTGTTATAAAATCCTTTAATGACTTATAAGCATTTGTGAAAGTTCTGCTTGCATTACAGCTTAGTCTTGATCTGTGAGCTGAACAGATTTACTGTTACATCCATGAGATTATGAAAATTCAGATACATGTCATGTCACAGGGTGTCAGAGGTCAGTATCAAATGAGTTTGAAATTATTATTTGCAGCGCAAATAAGGTTTTTTAGGATTTTTAAAAATCCCTGAACTGTCAGAAAAGGATAAGGCCTAAGATATTTCTATGTGAGTGGCTAAATTTATTTTTGTTTTTATAATTATAATGCATAAACTATGAAGTTATACAAAATGTATAAAAAAGTACAACAGTTATTGTTTTCCAATGTTTTTTATTTATTTATTTATTTTATTTATTTGGATTTACATTTAAAAAAATTAGCCTACTTCAATCATTCTAAACAGCTTGAATAAAACCTGTTAATATTTATTATAGACCTCTGTAACTGTCTATAATCTAACAAACAAGTTTATTATGAAAATAAAGTGTGTACACCAGATAAATTGGACGATAAAGAAATTGCTAACAATAGTATAATAGAGCATGTTTTAGGTTTTTAGGCGTTTAAATGCAGAAATGGACAAATCAAATGTAAAATAAAATGTACTTGATTTAATTAAATTTTAGATTAATTCTTGTTAGAGCAAAATAAATAAATAAATAAATAAATACGTACACACATAAAAAAGCAGCCAAGACGAATGAGTTTCCTTTTTTTATATAGATTAAAATTGAGGACAGAAGCAGCTGGTAAATGCGGTCACTTTAATCCCTTACGAAAAATAACCATGGTTTTATTATAGTAAAACTGTAGTAACCCATGGTTTTTTGGCGTGTTGACTACCATTTGTGTAACCACAGATTTACTACAAATACCATGGTTAAACCATGGTAAATATAGCAAAACCATGGTTAATTTGTGAGTACCATGGTTTAACTATAGTAACCATGGTTTTTTGGTTTTATTTGTAGTAAAACCATGGTTAATTTTCGTAAGGGATATTCAAATCCAGTAGATCCACTTCAGATTTATTTCTCAACTGTTTATGTTCACGTGGCTTCTTTTCGTTTATATTCGCCAAGCTATTATGTATTTTGAAATAATCTTGTCCGTGATGTGTTCGTTCATATGATGAAAGGCAGAATCCTGCAGCTCTAGAGATATATGTTAATCTGCCAGTCGCGGTTTCAAATAGTCTTTCACACTTAAACGGGTCACAAACACCTGCATTTAGCTCTTGTTGTGTTATAATGGGTGTATTGTGTGCATTTGTGGTAATATTTTATTTTAAAAAGCTCTTAAACAAGAATAAATTCGTTAGTTTTGAGCTCGACACTGTACGCGCTGATCGGAGGCAGTGATTTCAGATAGGTAGCCACAAATATTTAATTTTCACACAAACAGTTCAAAAACATCTGAATTTAGCTCTTGGTGTGTTCTAATTGGTGAATTGTGTGATATCGTTGTAATATTTTATTTTTAATAGCTATAAAACAAGAATAAACTCGTTTTTTCTGAGCTCGTCATTCCACACGCTCCTGCTCAGAGCGGTGATTCATCTCTCGTCTTTCTCACGTATCACTGACCACACATCAGTTATTAATGAGCCCTGACCCGGTAATAATCAAATATGTTGGTTTAGCTTGTCAATGTGAATTAAATCTAAGTATTTATTTGTATTTTTAACCGATTTAAAAGATAAACTAAAGGAGAGTCTCCTCCCTTTTTTAGTCCGGGAATTGCACATGTAGGGGCGCTATTTCTCTCAGACAATGGAAGTCTAAGCACATATACTCAAACAGAGGGACAGAGTGAGATGAGATGTCTGACAGTTTTTTTAATTTCTGTTATCCGTACAGTGTTGTAAAGTCGTGAAACTATGCATATTTCCTCAGAATGACTTTTACATCTGTATGAAAAAATTATTTGACGTGTTTGGAATTTAAAAATACAATACAATTAATGATTCCCTTTTTACGGTCATTTAAAAAAATCACCACGGCAAAACCATTCAAGCTATCCAAAATCCATTAGCAATTTAAGTTCCTCAATGTTTTTGCATCATGTAGACAAAGTTTGGTGTGTATAGTGTTACTCTCCTCTGAGCAGTATGCATTAATTCACAGCTAAATGTAAAAAAAAATCCACATTCAAATCAAAATAGCCGACTTCCTGTTGGTCGTAGCTGATGACTGTGAATTAGAAAGTTGTCCGTCTTGATAAGAACAATTTATTTACCGAGTTTGGTGTCTGTAGCTAAAACTAACCCCGCCACTTTTGACAAAAGGTGGCGCTATAGAGTGCCTCTTCCACGCCCTCTTTTGAACTTTTGCCAGTGTCTAGTTATCATTAATACTGATATGTGTTCCGAGTTTGATGAAATTCTAAGAATGTTATATGCCTCAAAATCATCTGAGAAGTATTCCAGTTTGACATGTTGCCACGGCAACAATATTTTTAGATATCAATATCCCCCCAGGAGATTTATATCGGCTGTGTTTTAACATTATTCTGATGAAGTTTGAAGCAAATTGAGTAAAAATAACATTCAAAGCATTTTGAAAATGACACACTTCCTGCTGCCAGTTGGTGGCGCTTTAACTTTGACTCCTAATAGTCACATATATGCAATCGACATCATACAACGAATAATCTGATGAAGTTTGATTAAAATCAGGAAATGTATGTGGATGCTATTAGACCGGTCCTGTTTCTCATTTCTCGCCATAATTTCAACGCCTCACCACGAGCAAACCGTTCGAGATATCAAAAATCCCCTGGCAATTTTTCATCCCCAATGTCTTGAGATCATGTTTACCGAGTTTGGTGGCAATCGAGTAAAAAACCTATGACAAGTATATCAAATTCCAGAGCATGCGCTTTTTACATAACTCTAAATAGCTGACTTCCTGTTGGGCAGAGCCTATGACATGCAATACAAAAGTTGTTCAGCACAATGAGATCTATATGTGTACTGAGTTTCATATTAATACGTGCAAGTATGTGTGAGCTATACATCAACATTTCTGACTGTGTTCCAGGGGGCACTGTAGAGCCCCTGTTGCACGCCCGGGTCCCAGCCTCTGCGGCCTCCTAAAGGCCACAGATTCCAAAGTGTGTGCAAATTTTCAAGAGTTTTTGAGTATGTTAAGGACCCCAAAAGCCCCCACAACTTTGAGGAAAAATATGAATACTAAACCCTAAATAGCCAACTTCCTGTTGGGCGGAGCCTATGATATGCAATACGAAAGTTGTTTGGATTGATGAGTTTTATATGTGTACCGAGTTTCATACGTCTACGAGCAAGTATGCATGATATATGGCCCTCCATATTCCAGGGGGCGCTGTAGAGCCCCTGTGCCACACCCGTGTATCAGTCTCTGCCCGGCCCTAATGGCCGCAGGTTCCAATGTGTGTGCCAATTTTCAAGACTTTTTAAGCATGTTAAGGGCCCCAAAAGCCCCCGAGACGTTGGAAAATAATAATAATAATAATAATAATAAAAAATAATCCTAAGGAAAACAATAGGCCTCTCGCCCTTTGGGCTTGAGCCCTAATAATAATAATAATATTAATAATAAGAAGAATAAAAAATAATCCTAAGGAAAACAATAGGCCTCTCGCCCTTTGGGCTTGAGCCCTAATAATAAGAATTAAAGCTGCAAGCAGCGATGAAAGGGCCCTTGCACTCGGGCTCACCACCACCCGGTGCCCATAGGATGAACAGTGAACGTTGGGCCATATGCTTATAAAATAGTAAATATTTGTGCCACATTTCCTGCTGCCAACAGGTGGCGCTATGATTATAACAGAATATTGACATGTAAATTTCTTCAGGCCAGGACTCTTACCAAACATGCAAAGTTTCGGGCAGATCAGACAAGTCATGTTTAAGTTAGTATAAAATAATTCATTTCCTGTTGCCAGCAGGCGGCGCAATACTTAGAATTGAATATTGGCCTTTAGTTGTGTTCAGGCCATTACTCTTATAAAACATGTGATGTTTGGGTAAGATGGGGAATTGTATGCATGAGTTACAACAACTTCCTGTTTTAAAGTATTAATAGCATCGTTTTGCACATACTAAGTGTTGCTAGAATGTTTGAAAATATTTCTAGCATGATTAGCACACAATGGCATATTTTACTGTGTTGCAAATAGTGCATAAAAGTGTTAAAAATGACACTTCCTGTTGCCAGCAGGTGGCGCTATGACTATAACCGAATATGGGCATGTTGATTTATTTATGACAGGAACCTTGTCAAACGTGTGAAGTTTGGGGCAGATCGGACATTGCTTGCCTGAGTTACAGCAACTTCCTTTTTCACTACATTAGTAGCATGCTTTAGCACTTAGCTAAGTGTTGCTAGCATGTATTAGTATGTATCTAGTATGTTGCCAGCTTATTTAACACTTGTTTACACTTTTAATATATTCCTAGGAGTCTGTAACAGTGTTAACCATGTCACTTCCTGTTACCAGCAGGTGGCACTATGACTATAACTGAATTTGGTCATGGGTGTCTGTTCAGGACAGAACACCTATCACACGTGTGAAGTTTGGGGAAGATGGGACATTGCTTGCCTTAGTTACAGCAAATTCCTTTTTCACTGCATCACTAGCATGCTTTAGCATTTAGCTAAGTGTTGCTAGCATGTATTGGTATGTTTCTAGCATGTTGCCAGCCTTTTTAACACTTGTTGACACTTGTTAATATGTTCGTAGGAGTCCATAACAATGTTAACCATGTATCTTCCTGTTACCAGCAGGTGGCGCTATGACTATTACTGAATTTGGTCATGGGTGTTTGTTCAGGACAGAACACCCATCACACGTGTGAAGTTTGGGGACAGATTGGACATTACTTGCCTGATTTACAGTAACTTCCTGTTTCACTGCAATAATATGATACTTTAGCACTTAGCTAAGTGTTGCTAGCATGTATTAGTAGGTTACTAGCATGTTGCCAGCTTATTTAACACTTGTTGGCACTTTTTAATATGTTCCTAGGAGTCCATAACTGTGTTAACCATGTCACTTCCTGTTACCAGCAGGTGGCGCTATGACTATAACTGCATTTGGTCATGGGTGTTTGTTCAGGACAGAACACCCATAACACATGTGAAGTTTGGGGCAGAGCGGACATTGCTTGCCTGAGTTACAGCAACTTCCTCTTTCACTGCATTAGTAGCATGCTTTAGCACTTAGCTAAATGTTGCTAGCATGTATTAACATGCTTATAAAAAATTGCCAGCCTATTTAACCCTTGTTGATGCCTTTTATTATTTTGCAAGAAGTCCATAACAGTGTTAAACATGCCACTTCCTGTTGCCAGCAGGTGGCGCTATGACTATAACTGAATTTGGTCATGGGTGTTTTTTCCGGACAGAACACCCATCACACGTATAAAGTTTGGGGCAGATCGGACATTGCTTGCCTGAGTTACAGCAACTTCCTGTTTCACGGCGAAACATCAAACTTTGTCAGGCCGCCAGGGACACACCCCTTGATGAAAACTCAAAAGCTTCGCAATTTAACGTCACAAAGGTCTTATGATGAGCCTCACCAAATATGAAGATAATCCGATTAAAACTGTAGGAGGAGTTTGTCAAAGTACGAGGCACGGAAATGGCAAAAACTGCACAAAAATCATACAGGAAATTCAAAATAACTTACTTCCTGTTGGGTTTTGGATTTTGTACCAAGAGACTTTTTTGTAGGTAATGGTGTGTTACATGTGTGTACCGATTTTCATGAATGTACGTGAAACACAGCTCGAGGCGCACTCCGTTAATATTTAACAGGTGGCGCTATCGAGCCATTTTGCCACACCCACTTCTGAAACCTATATCAGATGTCAATGTTCGCCAGTCCTGATGCGTGTGCAAAGTTTCGTGAGTTTTGGAGCATGTTTAGGCCCTCAGAAATGAGCTTCATTACGGAGAAGAAGAAGAAGAAGAAGAAGAATTAAAGCTGCAAGCAGCGATGAACGGGCCCTCGCACCCAGGCTCACCGGCAGCAAGTGGCTTTAGTAAATAGGTGAATGGTGAAAAATATGCATTTAAACTCATAAATATAAGTGGAATATATTACTGTTTATTCCATATATGTGCCAATCTTTCTGTTGCCAGCAGGTGGCTCTATCATTATAATGGAATATTGGCCTTCAGATGTGTTCAGGCCAGGACTCTTATCGAACATGCGGAGTCTGGGGAAGATTGAACATTTTATGCCTGAGTTACAACAACTTCTCTTGCTGTGGCGAGACATCAAATTTTGTCATGGCGCCATGGACACGCCCTTTAACAAAAACTGAAGATCTCCACAATTTAACATTGCACAGGCCTTTAGATTTAACTGACCAAGTTTGGTGTTGATCTGAATAAATCTCTAGGAGGAGTTCGTTAAAGTACAACCCCTGAAAATGGCAAAAACAACGCCAATTTTGCAGAGAAAATTCTAAATAACCGACTTCCTATTGGGATTCGGATTTCGTACCAAGAGAATTTTTTGTAGGTATTGGTGTGTTACATGTGTGTACCGATTTTTGTACATGTATGTGTAACATAGCTTGAGGCGCACTCCGTTGAAAGTGTATATGCACTCATTTGAAAGTGTATAGGTGGCGCTATCGAGCCATTTTGCCACACCCAATGGAATATTGGCCGTCAGATCTGTTCAGGCCAGGACCCTTATCACACATGTGAAGTTTGGGCAAGATCGGACATTTTATGCCTGAGTTATAACATCTTTTATTCCCATGGCGACACATCAAACTTCGTCACGGCGCCATGGACACGCCTTTTAACGAAAACTCAAGATCTTCACAACTAAACATCACACAGGTCTTTAGATTAGACTGACACCAAAAATAACATTGATGTCATAAAATTTCTAGGAGTAGTTTGTCGCAGTGTAAAATATTTCACTTCCTGTTGCCAATAGGTGGCGCTATGACTATAACTGAATATTGGCATGTAGATCTGTTCAGGTCAAGAGTCTTATCCAACATGTGAAGTTTGGGGCAGATTGGACATTGTATGTCTGAGTTACAGCAACTTCCTTTTTCATGGCGAAACATCGAAATTTGTCAGGCCACCATGGACACACCCTTTAACGAAACCTCAAGTCCTTCACAATTTAACATCGCAAATGGCTTTAGATTACACTGACCAAGTTTGGTGTTCATCTGAATAAATCTCTAGGAGGAGTTCGTTAAAGTACAACCCCTGAAAATGGCAAAAACAACACCAATTTTGCAGGGAAAATTCAAAATATCTGACTTCCTGTTGGGATTAGGATTTCGTACCAAGATACTTTTTTGTAGGTATTGGTGTGTACCAATTTTTGTACATGTACGTGAAACATAGCTCGAGGTGCACTCCGTTAAAAGTGTATAGGTGGCGCTATCAAGCAATTTTGCCACATCCGATGGAATATTGGCCTTCAGATCTGTTCAGGCCATGTTTTTTATCACACATGTGAAGTTTGGGGAAGATCGGACATTTTATGCCTGAGTTATAACATCTTTTATTCCCATGGCGAGACTTTGAATTTTGTCTCGGCGCCATGGACACGCCCCTTAACGAAAACTCAAGATCTTCACAATTTAACATTGCATAGGCCTTTAGATTAGACTGACCATAAAAAAGACATTGATGTCAAAAAATTTCTAAGAGTAGTCTGTCGAAGTGTAAAATATGTCACTTCCTGTTGCCTATAGGTGGCGCTATGACTATAACTGAATATGGGCATGTAAATATGTTCAGGTCAGGAGTCTTATTAAACATGTGAAGTTTTGGGCACATTGGACATTGTATGTCTGAGTTATAGCAACTTCCTTTTTCATGGCGAATCATCGAAATTCGCCAGGCCGCCACGGACACGCCCTTTAACGAAAACTCAAAATCTTCGCAATTTAACATCGCAAAGGCCTTTAGATTAGGCATACCAAATTTGGTGTTGATCTGAATAAGTTTCTAGGAGGAGTTCGTTAAAATACAACGCATGGAAATGGCAAAAATGACACAAAATTTGCTCATAATATTAAAAATAACCGACTTCCTGTTGGGTTTAGAATTTTGCTCTAAGAGACTTTTTTGTAGGTATTGGAGAGTTACATGTGTGTACCGATTTTGATACATGTACGTGAAACATAGCTTGAGGCGCACACCGTTGAACATGTATAGGTGGCGCTGTCGAGCCATTTTGCCACACCCACTTCTGAAACCCATATCAGATGTACATTTTCGCCGGTTCTGAGGTGTGTGCAAAGTTTCATGACTTTTTGAGTATGTTTAGGCCCTCAAAAATGCGATTCATTCTGGAGAATAATAATAATAATAATAATAATAATTAAAGCTGCAAGCAGCGATGAACGGGCCCTCGCACCCAGGCTCACCGCCAGCGAGAGGCTTTAGTAAATTGGCGAACGGCGAGATATATGCATTTAAAGTCGTAAATATAAGTGGAATATGTCAAAATCATTTATATGTGCCAGTCTTCCTGTTGCCAGCAGGTGGCGCTATCATTATGATGGAATATTGGCCTTCAGATGTGTTCAGGCCAGGACTCTTATCACAAATGTGAAGTTTGGGGAAGATCGCACATTTTATGCCTGAGTTACAACAACTTCTTTTCCTGTGGCGAGACATCAAATTTTGTCATGGTGCCATGGACACACCCTTTAACAAAAACTTAAGATCTCCATAATTTAACATTGCACAGGCCTTAAGATTAGACTGATCACAAAAATACATTAATGTCAAAAAATCTCTAGGAGTAGTTTGTCTCAGCGTAAAATATGTCACTTCCTGTTGCCAGCAGGTGGCGCTATGACTATAATTGAATATGGGCATGTAGATCTGTTAAGGGCAGAAGTCTTATCATGCAAAGTTTGGGGCAGATTGGACATTGTATGTCTGAGTTACAGCAACTTCCTTTTTCATGGCGAAACATCGAAATTTGTCAGGTCGCCATGGACACGCCCTTTAACGAAACCTCAAGTCCTTCGCAATTTAACTTCGCAAAGGCCTTTAGATTTAACTGACCAAGTTTGATGCTGATCTGAATAAATCTCTAGGAGGAGTTCGTTAAAGTACAACCCCTGAAAATGCCAAAAACAACACCAATTTTGCAGAGAACATTCGAAATAACTGACTTCCTGTTTGGATTCGGATTTCATACCAAGAGACTTTTTCGTAGATATTGGTGTGTTACATGTGTGTACCGATTTTTGTACATGTACGTGAAACATAGCTTGAGGCGCACTCCGTTGAAAGTGTATATGCACTCAGTTGAAAGTGTATAGGTGGCGCTATCGAGCCATTTTGCCACACCCAATGGAATATTGGCCTTCAGATCTGTTCAGGCCAGGACCCTTATCACACATGTGAAGTTTGGGCAAGATCGGACATTTTATGCCTGAGTTATAACATCTTTTATTCCCATGGCGACACATCAAACTTCGTCACGGCGCCATGGACACGCCTTTTAACGAAAACTCAAGATCTTCACAACTAAACATCACACAGGTCTTTAGATTAGACTGACACCAAAAATAACATTGATGTCATAAAATTTCTAGGAGTAGTTTGTCGCAGTGTAAAATATTTCACTTCCTGTTGCCAATAGGTGGCGCTATGACTATAACTGAATATTGGCATGTAGATCTGTTCAGGTCAAGAGTCTTATCCAACATGTGAAGTTTGGGGCAGATTGGACATTGTATGTCTGAGTTACAGCAACTTCCTTTTTCATGGCGAAACATCGAAATTTGTCAGGCCACCATGGACACACCCTTTAACGAAACCTCAAGTCCTTCGCAATTTAACATCGCAAATGGCTTTAGATTACACTGACCAAGTTTGGTGTTCATCTGAATAAATCTCTAGGAGGAGTTCGTTAAAGTACAACCCCTGAAAATGGCAAAAACAACACCAATTTTGCAGGGAAAATTCAAAATATCTGACTTCCTGTTGGGATTAGGATTTCGTACCAAGATACTTTTTTGTAGGTATTGGTGTGTTACATGTGTGTACCAATTTTTGTACATGTACGTGAAACATAGCTCGAGGTGCACTCCGTTAAAAGTGTATAGGTGGCGCTATCAAGCAATTTTGCCACATCCGATGGAATATTGGCCTTCAGATCTGTTCAGGCCAGGACTTTTATCACACATGGGAAGTTTGGGGAAGATCGGACATTTTATGCCTGAGTTATAACATCTTTTATTCCCATGGCGAGACTTTGAATTTTGTCTCAGCGCCATGGACACGCCCCTTAATGAAAACTCAAGATCTTCACAATTTAACATTGCATAGGCCTTTAGATTAGACTGACCATAAAAAAGACATTGATGTCAAAAAATTTCTAGGAGTAGTCTGTCGAAGTGTAAAATATGTCACTTCCTGTTGCCTATAGGTGGCGCTATGACTATAACTGAATATGGGCATGTAAATATGTTCGGGGCAGGAGTCTTATTAAACATGTGAAGTTTTGGGCACATTGGACATTGTATGTCTGAGTTATAGCAACTTCCTTTTTCATGGCGAATCATCGAAATTCGCCAGGCCGCCACGGACACGCCCTTTAACGAAAACTCAAAATCTTCGCAATTTAACATCGCAAAGGCCTTTAGATTAGGCATACCAAATTTGGTGTTGATCTGAATAAGTTTCTAGGAGGAGTTCGTTAAAATACAACGCATGGAAATGGCAAAAATGACACAAAATTTGCTCATAATATTAAAAATAACCGACTTCCTGTTGGGTTTAGAATTTTGCTCTAAGAGACTTTTTTGTAGGTATTGGAGAGTTACATGTGTGTACCGATTTTCATACATGTACGTGAAACATAGCTCGAGGCGCACACCGTTGAACATGTATAGGTGGCGCTGTCGAGCCATTTTGCCACACCCACTTCTGAAACCCATATCAGATGTACATTTTCGCCGGTTCTGAGGTGTGTGCAAAGTTTCATGACTGTTTGAGTATGTTTAGGCCCTCAAAAATGCGATTCATCCTGGAGAATAATAATAATAATTAAAGCTGCAAGCAGCGATGAACGGGCCTTCGCACCCGGGCTCACCGGCAGCGAGTGGCTCTAGTAAATAGGTGAACGGTGAGAAATATGCGTTTAAACTCATAAATATAAGTAGAATATATCAACGTTTATTCCATATATGTGCAAATATTCCTGTTGCCAGCAGGTGGCGCTATCACTATAATGGAATATTGGCCTTCAGATGTGTTCAGGGCTGCACTCTTATCGAACATGTGAAGTTTGGGGAAGATCAAACATTTTATGCCCGAGTTACAACAACTTCTCTTGCTGTGGCGAGACATCAAATTTTGTCATTTTTGCCATGGACACGCTCTTTAACAAAAACTCAAGATTGCCACAATTTAACAGTACACAGGCCTTTAGATTAGAATGACCACAAAAATATATTAATGTCAAAAAATCTCTAGGAGTAGTTTGTCTCAGCGTAAAATATGTCACTTCCTGTTGCCAGCAGGTGGCGCTATGACTATAATTGAATATGGGCATGTAGATCTGTTAAGGGCAGAAGTCTTATCTAACATTCAAAGTTTGGGGCAGATTGGACATTGTATGTCTGAGTTACAGCAACTTCCTTTTTCATGGCGAAACATCGAAATTTGTCAGGCCGCCATGGACACTCCCTTTAACGAAACCTCAAGATCTTCCCAATTTACCTTCGCAAAGGCCTTTAGATTTAACTGACCAAGTTTGATGTTGATCTGAATAAATCTCTAGGAGGAGTTCGTTAAAGTACAACCCCTGAAAATGCCAAAAACAACACCAATTTTGCAGAGAAAATTCTAAATAACTGACTTCCTGTTTGGATTCGGATTTTGTACCAAGAGACTTTTTCGTAGATATTGGTGTGTTACATGTATGTACTGATTTTTGTACATGTACGTGAAACATAGCTTGAGGCGCACTCCGTTAAAAGTGTATATGCACTCTGTTGAAAATGTATAGGTGGCGCTATCGAGCCATTTTGCCACACCCAATGGAATATTGGCCTTCAGATCTGTTCAGGCCAGGACCCTTATCACACATGTGAAGTTTGGGCAAGATCGGACATTTTATGCCTGAGTTATAACATCTTTTATTCCCATGGCGACACATCAAACTTCGTCACGGCGCCATGGACACGCCTTTTAACGAAAACTCAAGATCTTCACAACTAAACATCACACAGGTCTTTAGATTAGACTGACCACAAAAATAACATTGATGTCATAAAATTTCTAGGAGTAGTTTGTCGAGTGTAAAATATTTCACTTCCTGTTGCCAATAGGTGGCGCTATGACTATAACTGAATATTGGCATGTAGATCTGTTCAGGTCAAGAGTCTTATCCAACATGAGAAGTTTGGGGCAGATTGGACATTGTATGTCTGAGTTACAGCAACTTCCTTTTTCATGGCGAAACATCGAAATTTGTCAGGCCGCCATGGACACTCCCTTTAACGAAACCTCAAGTCCTTCGCAATTTAACATCGCAAATGGCTTTAGATTGCACTGACCAAGTTTGGTGTTCATCTGAATAAATCTCTAGGAGGAGTTCGTTAAAGTACAACCCCTGAAAATGGCAAAAACAACGCCAATTTTGCAGGGAAATTTCAAAATAACCGACTTCCTGTTGGGATTAGGATTTCGTACCAAGAGACTTTTTTGTAGGTACTGGTGTGTTACATGTGTGTACCGATTTTTGTACATGTACTTGAAACGGAGCTCGAGGCGCGCTATGTTGAAAGTGTATAGGTGGCGCTATCGAGCCATTTTGCCACACCCGATGGAATATTGGCCTACAGATGTGTTCAGGCCAGGACTCTTATCACACATGTGAAGTTTGGGGAAGATCGGACATTTTATGCCTGAGTTATAACATATTTTATTCCCTTGGCGAGACATCAAAACTTCGTCATGGCGCCATGGACACGCCTTTTAACGAAAACTCAAGATCTTCACAATTTAACATCGCACAGGCCTTTAGATTAGACTGACCACAAAAAAGACATTGATGTCATAAAATTTCTAGGAGTAGTTAGTCGCAGTGTAAAATATGCAACTTCCTGTTGCCTATAGGTGGCGCTATGACTATAACTGAATATGGGCATGTGAATCTGTTCAGGTCAGGAGTCTTATTAAACATGTGGAGATTTGGACACATTGGACATTGTATGTCTGAGTTATAGCAACTTCATTTTTCATGGCGAATCATCGAAATTCGCCAGGCCGCCACGGACACGCCCTTTAACGAAAACTCAAAATCTTCGCAATTTAACATCGCAAAGGCCTTTAGATTAGGCATACCAAATTTGGTGTTGATCTGAATTAATCTCTAGGAGGAGTTCGTTAAAATACAACGCATGGAAATGACAAAAATGACACAAAATTTGCTCATAAAATTAAAAATAACCGACTTCCTGTTGGGTTTCGGATTTTGCTCCAAGAGACTTTTTTGTAGGTATTGGAGAGATACATGTGTATACCAATTTTCATACAAGTACGTGAAACGTAGCTCGAGGCGCACACCGTTGAACGTGTATAGGTGGCGCTGTCGAGCCATTTTGCCACACTCGATGGAATATTGGCCTACAGATCTGTTCAGGCCAGGACTTTTATCAAACATGTGAAGATTGGGGAAGATTGGACATTTTATGCCTGAGTTATAATATCTTTTATTCCCATGGCGAGACTTTGAATTTTGTCACGGCGCCATGGACACGCCCCTTAACGAAAACTCAAGATCTTCACAACTTAACATTGCACAGGCCTTTAGATTAGACTGACCACAAAAAAGACATTGATGTCAAAAAATTTCTAGGAGTAGTGTGTCGAAGTGTAAAATATGTCACTTCCTGTTGCCTATAGGTGGCGCTATGACTATAACTGAATATGGGCATGTAAATATGTTCAGGTTCGGAGTCTCATCAAACATGTGAAGTTTGGGGCAGATTGGACATTGTATGTCTGAGTTATAGCAACTTCATTTTTCATGGCGAATCATCGAAATTCGCCAGGCCGCCACGGACACGCCCTTTAACGAAAACTCAAAATCTTCGCAATTAGATTAGGCATACCAACTTTGGTGTTGATCTGAATTAATCTCTAGGAGGAGTTCGTTAAAATACAACGCATGGAAATGACAAAAATGACACAAAATTTGCTCATAAAATTAAAAATAACTGACTTCCTGTTGGGTTTCGGATTTTGCTCCAAGAGACTTTTTTGTAGGTATTGGAGAGATACATGTGTATACCAATTTTCATACATGTACGTGAAACGTAGCTCGAGGCGCACACCGTTGAACGTGTATAGGTGGCGCTGTCGAGCCATTTTGCCACACCCACTTCTGAAACCCATATCAGACGTAAATTTTCGCCAGTTCTGAGGTGTGTGCAAAGTTTCATGACTTTTCGAGCATGTTTAGGCTCTCAAAAATGCGATTCATCTTAGAGAATAATAATAATAATAATAATAATAATAATAATAATAATAATAATAATAATAATAATAATAAACAGAGCAATTCCAAGAGGGTCCTCACACCATCGGTGCTCGGGCCCTAATAATAATAATAATAATAATAATAATAATAATAATAATAATAATAATAATAAACGGAGCAACTCCAAGAGGGTCCTCACACCATCGGTGCTCGGGCCCTAATAATAATAATAATAATAATAATAATAATAATAATAATAATAATAATAAACGGAGCAATTCCAAGAGGGTCCTCACGCCATCGGTGCTCGGGCCCTAATAATAATAATAAACGGAGCAATTCCAAGAGGGTCCTCACACCATCGGTGCTCGGGCCCTAATTAAAGCTGCAAGCAGTGATGAACGGGCCCTCGCACCCGGGCTCACCGGCAGCGAGTGGCTTTAGTAAATAGGTGAACGGTGAGAAATATGCATTTAAACTCATAAATATAAGTGGAATATATCAAAGTTTATTCCATATATGTGCCAATCTTTCTGTTGCCAGCAGGTGGCGCTATCATTATAATGGAATATTGGCCTTCAGATGTGTTCAGGGCTGCACTCTTATCGAACATGTGAAGTTTGGGGAAGATCAAACATTTTATGCCTGAGTTACAACAACTTCTCTTGCTGTGTAGAGACATCAAATTTTGTCATTTTTGCCATGGACACGCTCTTTAACAAAAACTCAAGATTGCCACAATTTAACATTACACAGGCCTTTAGATTAGACTGACCACAAAAATACATTAATGTCAAAAAATCTCTAGGAGTAGTTTGTCTCAGCGTAAAATATGTCACTTCCTGTTGCCAGCAGGTGGTACTATGACTATAATTGAATATGGGCATGTAGATCTGTTAAGGGCAGAAGTCTTATCTAACATGCGAAGTTTGGGGCAGATTGGACATTGTATGTCTGAGTTACAGCAACTTCCTTTTTCATGGCGAAACATCAAAATTTGTCAGGCCGCCATGGACACTCCCTTTAACGAAATCTCAAGATCTTCCCAATTTAACTTCGCAAAGGCCTTTAGATATAACTGACCAAGTTTGATGTTGATCTGAATAAATCTCTAGGAGGAGTTCGTTAAAGTACAACCCCTAAAAATGCCAAAAACAACACCAATTTTGCAGAGAACATTCTAAATAACTGACTTCCTGTTTGGATTCGGATTTCGTACCAAGAGACTTTTTCGTAGATATTGGTGTGTTAAATGTGTGTACCGATTTTTGTACATGTACGTGAAACATAGCTTGAGGCGCACTCCGTTGAAAGTGTATATGCACTCAGTTGAAAGTGTATAGGTGGCGCTATCGAGCCATTTTGCCACACCCAATGGAATATTGGCCTTCAGATCTGTTCAGGCCAGGACCCTTATCACACATGTGAAGTTTGGGCAAGATCGGACATTTTATGCCTGAGTTATAACATCTTTTATTCCCATGGCGACACATCGAACTTCGTCACGGCGCCATAGACACGCCTTTTAACGAAAACTCAAGATCTTCACAACTAAACATCACACAGGTCTTTAGATTAGACTGACCCCAAAAATAACATTGATGTCATAAAATTTCTAGGAGTAGTTTGTCGCAGTGTAAAATATTTCACTTCCTGTTGCCAATAGGTGGCGCTATGAATATAACTGAATATTGGCATGTAGATCTGTTCAGGTCAAGAGTCTTATCCAACATGTGAATTTTGGGGCAGATTGGACATTGTATGTCTGAGTTATAGCAACTTCATTTTTCATGGCGAATCATCGAAATTTGTCAGGCCGCCACGGACACGCCCTTTAACGAAAACTCAAAATCTTCGCAATTTAACATCGCAAAGGCCTTTAGATTAGGCATACCAAATTTGGTGTTGATCTGAATAAGTTTCTAGGAGGAGTTCGTTAAAATACAACTCATGGAAATGGCAAAAATGACACAAAATTTGCTCATAATATTAAAAATAACCGACTTCCTGTTGGGTTTAGAATTTTGCTCTAAGAGACTTTTTTGTAGGTATTGGAGAGTTACATGTGTGTACCGATTTTCATACATGTACGTGAAACATAGCTCGAGGCGCACACCGTTGAACATGTATAGGTGGCGCTGTCGAGCCATTTTGCCACACCCACTTCTGAAACCCATATCAGATGTACATTTTCGCTGGTTCTGAGGTGTGTGCAAAGTTTCATGACTTTTTGAGTATGTTTAGGCCCTCAAAAATGTGATTCATCCTGGAGAATAATAATAATAATAATAATTAAAGCTGCAAGCAGCGATGAACGGGCCCTCGCACCCGGGCTCACCGCCAGCGAGTTGATTTAGTAAAAAGATGAACGGTGAGAAATATGCATTTCATGTCATAAACATTATTGCAATATGTCAAAGTCATTAATATGTGCCAATCTTCATGTTGCCAGCAGGTGGCGCTATCATTAAAATGGAATATTGGCCTTCAGATGTGTTCAGGCCAGGACTCTTATCAATCATGTGAAGTTTGGGGAAGATTGAACATTTTATGCCTGAGTTACAACAACTTCTCTTGCTGTGGCGAGACATCAAATTTTGTCACAGCGCCATGGACACGCCCTTAAACAAAAATTCAAGATCTCCACAATTTAACATTGCAAAGACCTTTAGATTAGACTGACCAAAATAAAATGTTGATGTCATTAAATTTCTAGGAGTAGTTTGTTACAACGTAAAACATGTTACTTCCTGTTGCCAGCAGGTGGCGCTATGGCTATAACTGAATATTGGCATTTAGATCTGTTCAGGTCAAGAGTCTTATCCAACATGTGAAGTTTGGGGCAGATTGGACATTGTATGTCTAAGTTACAACAACTTCCTTTTTCATGGCGAAACATCGAAATTTGTCAGGCCACCATGGACACGCACTTTAACGAAACCTCAAGATCTTCTCAATTTAACATTGCAAAGGCCTTTAGATTTAACTGACCAAGTTTGATGCTGATCTGAATAAATCTCTAGGAGGAGTTCGTTAAAGTACAACCCCTGAAAATGCCAAAAACAACACCAATTTTGCAGAGAACATTCTAAATAACTGACTTCCTGTTTGGATTCGGATTTCGTACCAAGAGACTTTTTCGTAGATATTGGTGTGTTAAATGTGTGTACCGATTTTTGTACATGTACGTGAAACATAGCTTGAGGCGCACTCCGTTGAAAGTGTATATGCACTCAGTTGAAAGTGTATAGGTGGCGCTATCGAGCCATTTTGCCACACCCAATGGAATATTGGCCTTCAGATCTGTTCAGGCCAGGACCCTTATCACACATGTGAAGTTTGGGCAAGATCGGACATTTTATGCCCGAGTTATAACATCTTTTATTCCCATGGCGACACATCAAACTTCGTCACGGCGCCATGGACACGCCTTTTAACGAAAACTCAAGATCTTCACAACTAAACATCACACAGGTCTTTAGATTAGACTGACCACAAAAATAACATTGATGTCATAAAATTTCTAGGAGTAGTTTGTCGCAGTGTAAAATATTTCACTTCCTGTTGCCAATAGGTGGCGCTATGACTATAACTGAATATTGGCATGTAGATCTGTTCAGGTCAAAAATCTTATCCAACATGTGAAGTTTGGGGCAGATTGGACATTGTATGTCTGAGTTACAGCAACTTCCTTTTTCATGGCGAAACATCGAAATTTGTCAGGCCACCATGGACATGCCCTTTAACGAAACCTCAAGTCCTTCGCAATTTAACATCGCAAATGGCTTTAGATTACACTGACCAAGTTTGGTGTTCATCTGAATAAATCTCTAGGAGGAGTTTGTTAAAGTACAACCCCTGAAAATGGCAAAAACAACACCAATTTTGCAGGGAAAATTCAAAATAACCGACTTCCTGTTGGGATTAGGATTTCGTACCAAGAGACTTTTTTGTAGGTATTGGTGTGTTACATGTGTGTACCAATTTTTGTACATGTACGTGAAACATAGCTCGAGGTGCACTCCGTTGAAAGTGTATAGGTGGCGCTATCGAGCCATTTTGCCACACCCGATGGAATATTGGCCTTCAGATCTGTTCAGGCCAGGACTTTTATCACACATGTGAAGTTTGGGGAAGATCGGACATTTTATGCCTGAGTTATAACATCTTTTATTCCCATGGCGAGACTTTGAATTTTGTCACGGCGCCATGGACACGCCCCTTAACGAAAACTCAAGATCTTCACAATTTAACATTGCACAGGCCTTTAGATTATACTGACCATAAAAAAGACATTGATGTCAAACAATTTCTAGGAGTAGTCTGTCGAAGTGTAAAATATGTCACTTCCTGTTGCCTATAGGTGGCGCTATGACTATAACTGAATATGGGCATGTAAATATGTTCAGGTCAGGAGTCTTATTAAACATGTGAAGTTTTGGGCACATTGGAAATTGTATGTCTGAGTTATAGCAACTTCATTTTTCATGGCAAATCATCGAAATTCGCCAGGCCGCCACGGACACGCCATTTAACGAAAACTCAAAATCTTCGCAATTTAACATTGCAAAGGCCTTTAGATTAGGCATACCGAATTTGGTGTTGATCTGAATAAGTTTCTAGGAGGAGTTTGTTAAAATACAACTCATGGAAATGGCAAAAATGACACAAAATTTGCTCATAATATTAAAAATAACTGACTTCCTGTTGGGTTTAGAATTTTGCTCTAAGAGACTTTTTTGTAGGTATTGGAGAGTTACATGTGTGTACCGATTTTCATACATGTACGTGAAACATAGCTCGAGGCGCACACCGTTGAACATGTATAGGTGGCGCTGTCGAGCCATTTTGCCACACCCACTTCTGAAACCCATATCAGATGTACATTTTCGCCGGTTCTGAGGTGTGTGCAAAGTTTCATGACTTTTTGAGTATGTTTAGGCCCTCAAAAATGCGATTCATCCTGGAGAATAATAATAATAATAATAATAATAATAATAATAATAATAATAATAATAATAATAATAATAATAATAATAATAAACGGAGCAATTCCAAGAGGGTCCTCACACCATCGGTGCTCGGGCCCTAATTAAAGCTGCAAGCAGCGATGAACGGGCCCTCGCACCCGGGCTCACCGGCAGCGAGTGGCTTTAGTAAATAGGTGAACGGTGAGAAATATGCATTTAAACTCATAAATATAAGTGGAATATATCAAAGTTTATTCCATATATGTGCCAATCTTTCTTTTGCCAGCAGGTGGCGCTATCATTATAATGGAATATTGGCCTTCAGATGTGTTCAGGGCTGCACTCTTATCGAACATGTGAAGTTTGGGGAAGATCAAACATTTTATGCCTGAGTTAAAACAACATCTCTTGCTGTGGCGAGACATCAAATGTTGTCATTTTTGCCATGGACACGCTCTTTAACAAAAACTCAAGATTGCCACAATTTAACATTACACAGGCCTTTAGATTAGACTGACCACAAAAATACATTAATGTCAAAAAATCTCTAGGAGTAATTTGTCTCAGCGTAAAATATTTCACTTCCTGTTGCCAGCAGGTGGCACTATGACTATAATTGAATATGGGCATGTAGATCTGTTAAGGGCAGACGTCTTATCTAACATGCGAAGTTTGGGGCAGATTGGACATTGTATGTCTGAGTTACAGCAACTTCCTTTTTCATGGCGAAACATCAAAATTTGTCAGGCCGCCATGGACACTCCCTTTAACGAAATCTCAAGATCTTCCCAATTTAACTTCGCAAAGGCGTTTAGATTTAACTGACCAAGTTTGATGTTGATCTGAATAAATCTCTAGGAGGAGTTTGTTAAAGTACAACCCCTGAAAATGCCAAAAACAACACCAATTTTGCAGAGAACATTCTAAATAACTGACTTCCTGTTTGGATTCGGATTTCGTACCAAGAGACTTTTTCGTAGATATTGGTGTGTTACATGTGTGTACCGATTTTTGTACATGTACGTGAAACATAGCTTGAGGCGCACTCCGTTGAAAGTGTATATGCACTCAGTTGAAAGTGTATAGGTGGCGCTATCGAGCCATTTTGCCACACCCAATGGAATATTGGCCTTCAGATCTGTTCAGGCCAGGACCCTTATCACACATGTGAAGTTTGGGCAAGATCAGACATTTTATGCCTGAGTTATAACATCTTTTATTCCCATGGCGACACATCGAACTTCGTCACGGCGCCATGGACACGCCTTTTAACGAAAACTCAAGATCTTCACAACTAAACATCACAAAGGTCTTTAGATTAGACTGACCACAAAAATAACATTGATGTCATAAAATTTCTAGGAGTAGTTTGTCGCAGTGTAAAATATTTCACTTCCTGTTGCCAATAGGCGGCGCTATGACTATAACTGAATATTGGCATGTAGATCTGTTCAGGTCAAGAGTCTTATCCAACGAAATCTCAAGATCTTCCCAATTTAACTTCGCAAAGGCCTTTAGATTTAACTGACCAAGTTCGATGTTGATCTGAATAAATCTCTAGGAGGAGTTCGTTAAAGTACAACCCCTGAAAATGCCAAAAACAACACCAATTTTGCAGAGAACATTCTAAATAACTGACTTCCTGTTTGGATTCGGATTTCGTACCAAGAGACTTTTTCTTAGATATTGGTGTGTTACAGGTGTGTACCGATTTTTGTACATGTACGTGAAACATAGCTTGAGGCGCACTCCATTGAAAGTGTATATGCATTCAGTTGAAAGTGTATAGGTGGCGCTATTGAGCCATTTTGCCACACCCAATTGAATATTGGCCATCAGATCTGTTCAGGCCAGGACCCTTATCACACATGTGAAGTTTGGGTAAGATCGGACATTTTATGCCTGAATTATAACATCTTTTATTCCCATGGCGACACATCAAACTTCGTCACGGCGCCATGGACACGCCTTTTAACGAAAACTCAAGATCTTCACAACTAAACATCACACAGGTCTTTAGATTAGACGGACCACAAAAATAACATTGATGTCATAAAATTTCTAGGAGTAGTTTGTCGCAGTGTAAAATATTTCACTTCCTGTTGCCAATAGGTTGCGCTATGACTATAACTGAGTATTGGCATGTAGATCTGTTCAGGTCAAAAATATTATCCAACATGTGAAGTTTGGGGCAGATTGGACATTGTATGTCTGAGTTACAGCAACTTCCTTTTTCATGGCGAAACATCGAAATTTGTCAGGCCACCATGGACACGCCCTTTAACGAAACCTCAAGTCCTTCGCAATTTAACATCGCAAATGGCTTTAGATTACACTGACCAAGTTTGGTGTTCATCTGAATAAATCTCTAGGAGGAGTTCGTTAAAGTACAACCCCTGAAAAGGGCAAAGACAACGCCAATTTTGCAGGGAAATTTCAAAATAACCGACTTCCTGTTGGGATTAGGATTTCGTACCAAGAGACTTTTTTGTAGGTACTGGTGTGTTACATGTGTGTACCGATTTTTGTACATGTACTTGAAACGGAGCTCGAGGCGCGCTATGTTGAAAGTGTATAGGTGGCGCTATCGAGCCATTTTGCCATACCCGATGGAATATTGGCCTACAGATGTGTTCAGGCCAGGACTTTTATCACACATGTGAAGTTTGGGGAAGATCGGACATTTTATGCCTGAGTTATAACATATTTTATTCCCTTGGCGAGACATCGAACTTCGTCATGGCGCCATGGACACACCTTTTAACGAAAACTCAAGATCTTCACAATTTAACATCGCACAGGCCTTTAGATCAGACTGACCACAAAAAAGACATTGATGTCATAAAATTTCTAGGAGTAGTTAGTCGCCGTGTAAAATATGTCACTTCCTGTTGCCTATAGGTGGCGCTAAGACTATAACTGAATATGGGCATGTCAATCTGTTCAGGTCAGGAGTCTTATTAAACATGTGAAGTTTTGGACACATTGGACATTGTATGTCTGAGTTATAGCAACTTCATTTTTCATGGCGAATCATCGAAATTCGCCAGGCCGCCACGGACACGCCCTTTAACGAAAACTCAAAATCTTCGCAATTTAACATCGCAAAGGCCTTTAGATTAGGCATACCAACTTTGGTGTTGATCTGAATTAATCTCTAGGAGGAGTTCGTTAAAATACGACGCATGGAAATGACAAAAATGACACAAAATTTGCTCATAAAATTAAAAATAACCGACTTCCTGTTGGGTTTCGGATTTTGCTCCAAGAGACTTTTTTGTAGGTATTGGAGAGATACATGTGTATACCAATTTTCATACATGTACGTGAAACGTAGCTCGAGGCGCACACCGTTGAACGTGTATAGGTGGCGCTGTCGAGCCATTTTGCCACACCCACTTCTGAAACCCATATCAGACGTAAATTGTCGCCAGTTCTGAGGTGTGTGCAAAGTTTCATGACTTTTCGAGCATGTTTAGGCTCTCAAAAATGCGATTCATCTTAGAGAAGAATAATAATAATAATAATAATAATAATAATAATAATAATAATAATAATAATAATAATAATAATAATAATAATAAACGGAGCAATTCCAAGAGGGTCCTCACACCATCGGTGCTCGGGCCCTAATAATAATAATAATAATAAACGGAGCAATTCCAAGAGGGTCCTCACACCATCGGTGCTCGGGCCCTAATTAAAGCTGCAAGCAGCGATGAACGGGCCCTCGCACCTGGGCTCACCACCAGCGTGTTGATTTAGTAAAAAGATGAATGGTGAGAAATATGCATTTCATGTCAGAAACATAATTACAATATGTCAAAGTCATTAATATGTGCCAATCTTCATATTGCCAGCAGGTGGCACTATCATTATAATGGAATATTGGCCTTCAGATGTATTCAGGCCAGGACTCTTATCAATCATGTGAAGTTTGGGGAAGATTGAACATTTTATGCCTGAGTTACAACAACTTCTCTTGCTGTGGCGAGACATCAAATTTTGTCACAGCGCCATGGACACGCCCTTAAACAAAAATTCAAGATCTCCACAATTTAACATTGCAAAGACCTTTAGATTAGATTGACCAAAATAAAATGTTGATGTCATTAAATTTCTAGGAGTAGTTTGTTACAACGTAAAACATGTCACTTCCTGTTGCCAGCCGGTGGCGCTATGGCTATAACTGAATATTGGCATTTAGATCTGTTCAGGTCAAAAGTCTTATCCAAAATGTGAAGTTTGGGGCAGATTGGACATTGTATGTCTAAGTTACAACAACTTCCTTTTTCATGGCGAAACATCGAAATTTGTCAGGCCGCCATGGACATGCACTTTAACGAAACCTCAAGATCTTCGCAATTTAACATCGCAAAGGCCTTTAGATTAGGCATACCAACTTTGGTGTTGATCTGAATGAATCTCAAGGAGGAGTTCGTTAAAATACAACGCATGGAAATGACAAAAATGACACAAAATTTGCTCATAAAATTAAAAATAACCGACTTTCTGTTGGGTTTCGGATTTCGTACCAAGGGACTTTTTTGTAGGTATTGGTGTGTTACATGTGTAGGCCAGGACTCTTATCACACATGTGAAGTTTGGGGAAGATCAGACATTTTATGCCTGAGTTATAACATCTTTTATTCCCATGGCGAGACTTTGAATTTTGTCACGGCGCCATGGACACGCCCCTTAACGAAAACTCAAGATCTTCACAATTTAACATTGCACAGGCCTTTAGATTATACTGACCATAAAAAAGACATTGATGTCAAAAAATTTCTAGGAGTAGTCTGTTGAAGTGTAAATATGTCACTTCCTGTTGCCTATAGGTGGCGCTATGACTATAACTGAATATGGGCATGTAAATATGTTCAGGTCAGGAGTCTTATTAAACATGTGAAGTTTTGGGCACATTGGACATTGTATGTCTGAGTTATAGCAACTTCATTTTTCATGGCGAATCATCGAAATTCGCCAGGCCGCCACGGACACGCCCTTTAACGAAAACTCAAAATCTTCGCAATTTAACATCGCAAAGGCCTTTAGATTAGGCATACCAAATTTGGTGTTGATCTGAATAAGTTTCTAGGAGGAGTTCGTTAAAATACAACTCATGGAAATGGCAAAAATGACACAAAATTTGCTCATAATATTAAAAATAACCGACTTCCTGTTGGGTTTAGAATTTTGCTCTAAGAGACTTTTTTGTAGGTATTGGAGAGTTACATGTGTGTACCGATTTTCATACATGTACGTGAAACATAGCTCGAGGCGCACACCTTTGAACATGTATAGGTGGCGCTGTCGAGCCATTTTGCCACACCCACTTCTGAAACCCATATCAGATGTACATTTTCGCCGGTTCAGAGGTGTGTGCAAAGTTTCATGACTTTTTGAGTATGTTTAGGCCCTCAAAAATGCGATTCATTCTGGAGAATAATAATAATAATAATAATAATAATAATAATAATAATAATAATAAACGGAGCAATTCCAAGAGGGTCCTCACACCATCGGTGCTCGGGCCCTAATAATAATAATAATAATAATTAAAGCTGCAAGCAGCGATGAACGGGCCCTTGCACCCGGGCTCACCGCCATCGTGTGGCTTTAGATAAAAGGTGAACGGTGAGAAATATTCATTTCAAATCTTAAATAAAAAGTGAAATATGTCAAAGTCATTTATATGTGTCAATTTTGCTGTTGCCAATAGGTGGCGCTATCATTATAATGGAATATTGGCCTTCAGATGTGTTCAGGCCAGGAGTCTTATCGAACATGTGCAGTTTGGGAAATATCGAACATTTTATGCCTGAGTTACAACAACTTCTCTTCCTATGGCGAGACATCAAATTTTGTCACAGCGCCATGGACACGCCCTTTAAAAAAATCTAAAGACCTCCACAATTTAACATTGCAAAGACCTTTAGATTAGACTGACCAAAATAAAATGTTGATGTCATAAAATTTCTTGGAGTAGTTCTTTGCAGTGTAAAACATGACACTTCCTGTTGCCAGCAGGTGGCGCTATGACTATGACTAAATATAGGCATATGTGTACCAATTTTTGTACATGTATGTGAAACATAGCTTGAGGCGCACTCCGTTGAAAGTGTATATGCACTTAGTTGAAAGTGTATAGGTGGCGCTATCGAGCCATTTTGACACACCCAATGGAATATTTGCCTTCAGATCTGTTTAGGCCAGGACCCTTATCACACATGTGAAGTTTGGGCAAGATCGGACATTTTATGCCTGAGTTATAACATCTTTTATTCCCATGGCGACACATCGAAATTCGTCACGGCACCATGGATACGCCTTTTAATGAAAACTCAAGATCTTCACAACTAAACATCACACAGGTCTTTAGATTAGACTGACCACAAAAATAACATTGATGTCATAAAATCTCTAGGAGTAGTTTGTCTCAGCGTAAAATATGTCACTTCCTGTTGCCAATAGGTGGCACTATGACGATAACAGAATATTGGCATGTAGATCTGTTCAGGTCAATAGTCTTATCCAACATGTGAAGTTTGGGGCAGATTGAACATTTTATGCCTGAGTTACAACAACTTCTCTTGCTGTGGCGAGACATCAAATTTTGTCATGGCGCCATGGACATGCCCTTTAACAAAAACTAAAGATCTCCACAATTTAACATTGCACAGGCCTTTAGATTAGACTGACCACAAAAAAAACATTAATGTCAAAAGATTTCTAGGAGTGGTATGTCACAGCGTAAAACATGTCACTTCCTGTTGCCAGCAGGTGGCGCTATGACTATAACTGAATATGGGCATGTAGATCTGTTAAGGGCAGAAGTCTTATCTAATATGTGAAGTTTGGGGCAGATTGGACATTGTATGTCTGAGTTACAGCAACTTTCTTTTTCATGGCGAAACATCGAAATTTGTCAGGCCGCCATGGACACGCCCTTTAAAAAAACCTCAAGTCCTTCGCAATTTAACATCGCAAAGGTCTTTAGATTTAACTGACCAAGTTTGGTGTTGATCTGAATAAATCTCTAGGAGGAGTTCGTTAAAGTACAACCCTTGAAAATAGCAAAAACAACACCAATTTTGCAGGGAAAATTCAAAATAACCGACTTCCTTTTGGGATTAGGATTTCGTACCAAGAGACTTTTTCGTACATATTGGTGTGTTGAAAGTGTATAGGTGGCGCTATTGAGCCATTTTGCCACACCCGATGGAATATTGGCCTTCAGATCTGTTCAGGCCAGGACTTTTATCACACATGTGAAGTTTGGGGAAGATCGGACATTTTATGCCTGAGTTATAACATCTTTTATTCCCATGGCGAGACTTTGATGTTTGTCACGGCGCCATGGACACGCACCTTAACGAAAACTCAAGATCTTCACAATTTAACATTGCACAGGCCTTTAGATTATACTGACCATAAAAAAGACATTGATGTCAAAAAATTTCTAGGAGTAGTCTGTCGAAGTGTAAAATATGTCACTTCCTGTTGCCTATATATGGCGCTATGACTATAACTGAATATGGGCATGTAAATATGTTCAGGTCAGGAGTCTTATTAAACATGTGAAGTTTTGGGCACATTGGACATTGTATGTCTGAGTTATAGCAACTTCATTTTTCATGGCGAATCATCGAAATTCGCCAGGCCGCCACGGACACGCCCTTTAACGAAAACTCAAAATCTTCGCAATTTAACATCGCAAAGGCCTTTAGATTAGGCATACCAAATTTGGTGTTGATCTGAATAAGTTTCTAGGAGGAGTTCGTTAAAATACAACTCATGGAAATGGCAAAAATGACACAAAATTTGCTCATAATATTAAAAATAACCGACTTCCTGTTGGGTTTAGAATTTTGCTCTAAGAGACTTTTTTGTAGGTATTGGAGAGTTACATGTGTGTACCGATTTTCATACATGTACGTGAAACATAGCTCGAGGCGCACACCGTTGAACATGTATAGGTGGCGCTGTCGAGCCATTTTGCCACACCCACTTCTGAAACCCATATCAGATGTCCATTTTCGCCGGTTCTGAGGTGTGTGCAAAGTTTCATGACTTTTTGAGTATGTTTAGGCCCTCAAAAATGCGATTCATTCTGGAGAATAATAATAATAATAATAATTAAAGCTGCAAGCAGCGATGAACGGGCCCTCGCACTCGGGCTCACCGGCAGCGAGTGGCTTTAGTAAATAGGTGAACGGTGAGAAATACGCATTTAAACTCATAAATATAAGTGGAATATATCAAAGTTTATTCCATATATGTTCCAATCTTTCTGTTGCCAGCAGGTGGCGCTATCATTATAATGGAATATTGGCCTTCAGATGTGTTCAGGGCTGCACTCTTATCGAACATGTGAAGTTTAGGGAAGATCAAACATTTTATGCCTGAGTTACAACAACTTCTCTTGCTGTGGCGAGACATCAAATTTTGTCATTTTTGCCATGGACACGCTCTTTAACAAAAACTCAAGATTGCCACAATTTAACATTACACAGGCCTTTAGATTAGACTGACCACAAAAATACATTAATGTCAAAAAATCTCTAGGAGTAGTTTGTCTCAGCGTAAAATATGTCACTTCCTGTTGCCAGCAGGTGGCACTATGACTATAATTGAATATGGGCATGTAGATCTGTTAAGGGCAGAAGTCTTATTTAACATGCGAAGTTTGGGGCAGATTAGACATTGTATGTCTCAGTTACAGCAACTTCCTTTTTCATGGCGAAACATCGAAATTTGTCAGGCCGCCATGGACACGCCCTTTAACGAAACCACAAGTCCTTCGCAATTTAACATCGCAAAGGGCTTTAGATTACACTGACCAAGTTTGGTGTTCATCTGAATAAATCTCTAGGAGGAGTTCGTTAAAGTACAACCCCTGAAAATGGCAAAAACAACACCAATTTTGCAGGGAAAATTCAAAATAATCGACTTCCTGTTGGGATTAGGATTTCGTACCAAGAGACTTTTTTGTAGGTATTGGTGTGTTACATGTGTGTACCAATTTTTGTACATGTACGTGAAACATAGATCGAGGTGCACTCCGTTGAAAGTGTATAGGTGGCGCTATCGAGCCATTTTGCCACACCTGATGGAATATTGGCCTTCAGATCTGTTCAGGCCAGGACTTTTATCAAACATGTGAAGTTTGGGGAAGATCGGACATTTTATGCCTGAGTTATAACATCTTTTATTCCCATGGCGAGACTTTGAATTTTGTCACGGCGCCATGGACACGCCCCTTAACGAAAACTCAAGATCTTCACAACTTAACATCGCACAGGCCTTTAGATTAGACTGACCACAAAAAGACATTGATGTCATAAAATTTCTAGGAGTAGTTAGTCACAGTGTAAAATATGTCACTTCCTGTTGCCAATAGGTGGCGCTATGACTATAACTGAATATGGGCATGTCAATCTGTTCAGGTTCGGAGTCTCATCAAACATGTGAAGTTTGGGGCAGATTGGACATTGTATGTCTGAGTTATAGCAACTTCATTTTTCATGGCAAATCATCGAAATTCGCCAGGCCGCCATGGACACGCCCTTTAACGAAAACTCAAAATCTTCGCAATTTAACATCGCAAAGGCCTTTAGATTAGGCATACCAACTTTGGTGTTGATCTGAATTAATCTCTAGGAGGAGTTCGTTAAAATACAACGCATGGAAATGACAAAAATGACACAAAATTTGCTCATAAAATTAAAAATAACCGACTTCCTGTTGGGTTTCGGATTTTGCTCCAAGAGACTTTTTTGTAGGTATTGGAGAGATACATGTGTATACCAATTTTCATACATGTACATGAAACGTAGCTCGAGGCGCACACCGTTGAACGTGTATAGGTGGCGCTGTCGAGCCATTTTGCCACACCCACTTTTGAAACCCATATCAGACGTAAATTTTCGCCAGTTCTGAGGTGTGTGCAAAGTTTCATGACTTTTCGAGCATGTTTAGGCTCTCAAAAATGCGATTCATCTTAGAGAATAATAATAATAATAATAATAATAATAATAATAATAATAATAATAATAATAATAATAAACGGAGCAATTCCAAGAGGGTCCTCACACCATCGGTGCTCGGGCCCTAATAATAATAATAATAATAAACGGAGCAATTCCAAGAGGGTCCTCACACCATCGGTGCTCGGGCCCTAATAAACGGAGCAATTCCAAGATTAATTAAAGCTGCAAGCAGCGATGAAAGGGCCCTCGCACTCGGGCTCACCACCACCCAGTGCCCATAGGAGGAACAGTGAACGTTGGGCCATATGCTTATAAAATAGTAAATATTTGTGCCACATTTCCTGCTGCCAACAGGGGGCGCTATGATTATAACAGAATATTGACATGTAAAATTCTTCAGGCCAGGACTCTTACCAAACATGCAAAGTTTCGGGCAGATCAGACAAGTCATGATTAAGTATAAAATAATTCATTTCATGTTGCCAGCAGGCGGCGCTATACTTAGAATTGAATATTGGCCTTTAGTTGTGTTCAGGCCAGTACTCTTATAAAACATGTGATGTTTGGGTAAGATGGGGAATTGTATGCATGAGTTACAACAACTTCCTGTTTTATAGTATTAATAGCATCGTTTTGCACATACTAAGTGTTGCTAGAATGTTTGAAAATATTTCTAGCATGATTAGCACACAATGGCATATTTTACTGTGTTGCAAATAGTGCATAAAAGTGTTAAAAATGACACTTCCTGTTGCCAGCAGGTGGCGCTATGACTATAACCGAATATGGGCATGTTGATTTATTTATGACAGGACCCTTGTCAAACGTGTGAAGTTTGGGGCAGATCGGACATTGCTTGCCTGAGTTACAGCATCTTCCTTTTTCACTGCATTAGTAGCATGCTTTAGCACTTAGCTAAGTGTTGCTAGCATGTTGTAGTATGCTTCTAGAAGGTTGCCAGCATATTTAACCCTTTTTGACACATTTTAATTTGTTCCTAGGAGTCCATAACAGCGTTAACCTTGTCACTTCCTGTTACCAGCAGGTGGCGCTATGACTATAACTGAATTTGGTCATGGGTGTTTGTTCAGAACAAAACACCTATCACACGTGTGAAGTTTGGGGAAAATCGGACATTGCTTGCCTGAGTTACAGCAACTTCCTTTTCACTACATTAGTAGCATGCTTTAGCCCTTAGCTAAGTGTTGCTAGGATGTATTAGTATGTATCTAGCATGTTGCCAGCCTATTTAACACTAGTTGATGCTTTTTAATATGTTCCTTAGGAGTCCATAACAGTGTTAACCTTGTCACTTCCTGTTACCAGCAGGTGGCGCTATGACTATAACTGAATTTGGTCATGGGTGTTTGTTCAGGACAGAACACCTATCACTCGTGTGAAGTTTGGGGACAGATTGGACATTGCTTGCCTGATTTACAGCAACTTCCTGTTTCACTGCAATAATATGATGCTTTAGCACTTAGCTAATTGTTGCTAGCATGTATTAGTAGGTTACTACCATGTTGCCAGCTTATTTAACACTTGTTGGCAGTTTTTAATATGTTCCTAGGAGTCCATAACGGTGTTAACCATGTCACTTCCTGTTACCAGCAGGTGGCGCTATGACTATAACTGCATTTGGTCATGGGTGTTTGTTCAGGACAGAACACCCATAACACGTGTGAAGTTTGGGGCAGATCGGACATTGCTTGCCTGAGTTACAGCAACTTCCTGTTTCACTGCATTAGTAGCATGCGTTAGCACTTAGCTAAATATTGCTAGCATGTATTAGCATGCTTATAAAATTTTGCCAGCTTATTTAACCCTTGTTGATGCCTTTTATTATTTTGCAAGGAGTCCATAACAGTGTTAAACATGCCACGTCCTGTTGCCAGCAGGTGGCACTATGAATATAATCAAATATGGGCATGTTGATGTGTTCAGGACAGGACTCTTGTCAAACGTTTGAAGTTTGAGGCAGATCGGACATTGCTTGCATTAGTTACAGCAAATTCCTTTTTCACTGCATCACTAGCATGCTTTAGCATTTAGCTAAGTGTTGCTAGCATGTATTGGTATGTTTCTAGCATGTTGCCAGCCTTTTTAACACTTGTTGACACTTTTTAATATGTTCCTAGGAGTCCATAACTGTGTTAACCATGTAACTTCCTGTTACCAGCAGGTGGCGCTATGACTATTACTGAATTTGGTCATGGGTGTTTGTTCAGGACAGAACACCCACCACACGTGTGAAGTTCGGGGACAGATTGGACATTGCTTGCCTGATTTACAGCAGTTTCCTGTTTCGCTGCAATAATATGATGCTTTGGCACTTAGCTAATTGTTGCTAGCATGTATTAGTAGGTTACTAGCATGTTGCCAGCTTATTTAACACTTGTTGGCACTTTTTAATGTGTTCCTAGGAGTCCATAACTGTGTTAACCATGTCACTTCCTGTTACCAGCAGGTGGCGCTATGACTATAACTGCATTTGGTCATGGGTGTTTGTTCAGGACAGAACACCCATCACACGTGTGAAGTTCGGGGACAGATTGGACATTGCTTGCCTGATTTACAGCAACTTCCTGTTTCGCTGCAATAATATGATGCTTTGGCACTTAGCTAATTGTTGCTAGCATGTATTAGTAGGTTACTAGCATGTTGCCAGCTTATTTAACACTTGTTGGCACTTTTTAATGTGTTCCTAGGAGTCCATAACTGTGTTAACCATGTCACTTCCTGTTACCAGCAGGTGGCGCTATGACTATAACTGCATTTGGTCATGGGTGTTTGTTCAGGACAGAACACCCATAACACGTGTGAAGTTTAGGGCAGATCAGACATTGCTTGCCTGAGTTACAGCAACTTCCTGTTTCACTGCATTAGTAGCATGCTTTAGCACTTAGCTAAATGTTGTTAGCATGTATTAGCATGCTTATAAAATTTTGCCAGCCTGTTTAACCCTTGTTGATGCCTTTTATTATTTTGCAAGGAGTCCATAACTGTGTTAACCATGTCACTTCCTGTTACCAGCAGGTGGCGCTATGACTATAACTGAATTTGGTCACGGGTGTTTGTTCAGGACAGAACACCCATCACACGTGTGAAGTTTCGGGCAGATCGGACATTGCTTGCCTGAGTTACAGCAACTTCCTGTTTCACTGCAATAATATGATGCGTTGGCACTTAGCTAATTGTTGCTAGCATGTATTAGTAGGTTACTAGCATGTTGCCAGCTTATTTAACACTTGTTGGTACTTTTTAATGTGTTCCTAGGAGTCCATAACTGTGTTAACCATGTCACTTCCTGTTACCAGCAGGTGGCGCTATGACTATAACTGCATTTGGTCATGGGTGTTTGTTCAGGACAGAACACCCATAACACGTGTGAAGTTTAGGGCAGATCAGACATTGCTTGCCTGAGTTACAGCAACTTCCTGTTTCACTGCATTAGTAGCATGCTTTAGCACTTAGCTAAATGTTGTTAGCATGTATTAGCATGCTTATAAAATTTTGCCAGCCTGTTTAACCCTTGTTGATGCCTTTTATTATTTTGCAAGGAGTCCATAACTGTGTTAACCATGTCACTTCCTGTTACCAGCAGGTGGCGCTATGACTATAACTGAATTTGGTCATGGGTGTTTGTTCAGGACAGAACACCCATCACACGTGTGAAGTTTCGGGCAGATCGGACATTGCTTGCCTGAGTTACAGCAACTTCCTGTTTCACGGCGAAACATCAAATTTGTCAGGCCGCCAGGGACACACCCCTTGACGAAAACTCAAAAGCTTCGCAATTTAACGTCACAAAGGTCTTATGATGACCCTCACCAAATTTGAAGAAAATCCGATTAAAACTGTAGGAGGAGTTCGTCAAAGTACGAGGCATGGAAACGGCAAAACCTGCACAAAAATCGTACAGGAAATTCAAAATAACTTACTTCCTGTTGGGTTTTGGATTTTGTACCAAGAGACTTTTTTGTAGGTATTGGTGTGTTACACGTGCGTACCGATTTTCATGCATGTACGTGAAAAGTAGCTCGAGGGACACTCCGTTGAAATTTACCAGATGGCGCTATCGAGCCATTTTGCCACACCCACTTCTGAAACCTATATCAGATGTAAATTTTTGCCGGTCCTGATGCGTGTGCAAAGTTTCTTGAGTTTTGGAGCATGTTTAGGCCCTCAAAAATGTGCTTCATTACGGAGAAGCACGTATATATGTTCAGGTCAGGAGTCCTATTAAACATGTGAGGTTTGGGGCACATTGGACATTGTATATCTGAGTTATAGCAACTTCATTTTTCATGGCGAATCATCGAAATTCGCCAGGCCGCCACGGACACGCCCTTTAACGAAAACTCAAAATCTTCGCAATTTTAACATCGCAAAGGCCTTTAGATTAGGCATACCAAATTTTGTGTTGATCTGAATGAATCTCTAGGAGGAGTTCGTTAAAATACAACGCATGGAAATGACAAAAATGACAAAAAATTTGCTCATAAAATTAAAAATAACCGACTTTCTGTTGGGTTTTGGATTTTGCTCTAAGAGACTTTTTTTGTAGGTTTTGGAGAGATACATGTTTATACCGATTTTCATACATGTACGTGATACATAGCTCGAGGCGCACACCGTTGAACGTGTATAGGTGGCGCTGTCGAGCCATTTTGCCACACCCACTTCTGAAACCCATATCAGACGTAAATTGTCGCCAGTTCTGAGGTGTGTGCAAAGTTTCATGACTTGTCGAGCATGTTTAGGCTCTCAAAATTGTGATACACTTTGGAGAAGAAGTATAATAATAATAATAATAGTAATAATAAACGGAGCAATTCCAAGAGGGTCCTCACACCATCGGTGCTCGGGCCCTAATAATTAAAGCTGCAAGCAGCGATGAAAGGGCCCTCGCACTCGGGCTCACCACCACCCGGTGCCCATAGGAGGAACAGTGAACGTTGGGCCATATGCTTATAAAATAGTAAATATTTGTGCCACCTTTCCTGCTGCCAACAGGTGGTGCTATGATTATAACAGAATATTGACATGTAAATTTATTCAGGCCAGGACTCTTACCAAACATGCAAAGTTTCGGGCAGATCAGACAAGTCATGTTTAAGTTAGTATAAAATAATTCATTTCCTGTCAGCAGGCGGCGCTATACTTAGAATTGAATATTGGCCATGTGATGTTTGGGTAAGATGGGGAATTGTATGCATGAGTTACAACAACTTCCTGTTTTATATTATTAATAGCATCGTTTTGCACATACTAAGTGTTGCTAGAATGTTTGAAAATATTTCTAGCATGATTAGCACACAATGGCATATTTTACTGTGTTGCAAATAGTGCATAAAAGTGTTAAAAATGACACTTCCTGTTGCCAGCAGGTGGCGCTATGACGTTAACCGAATATGGGCATGTCGATTTATTTATGACAGGACCCTTGTCAAACGTGTGAAGTTTGGGGCAGATCGGACATTGCTTGCCTGAGTTACAGCATCTTCCTTTTTCACTGCATTAGTAGCATGCTTTAGCACTTAGCTAAGTGTTGCTAGCATGTTGTAGTATGCTTCTAGAAGGTTGCCAGCATATTTAACCCTTTTTGACACATTTTAATTTGTTCCTAGGAGTCCATAACAGCGTTAACCTTGTCACTTCCTGTTACCAGCAGGTGGCGCTATGACTATAACTGAATTTGGTCATGGGTGTTTGTTCAGAACAAAACACCTATCACACGTGTGAAGTTTGGGGAAAATCGGACATTGCTTGCCTGAGTTACAGCAACTTCCTTTTCACTACATTAGTAGCATGCTTTAGCCCTTAGCTAAGTGTTGCTAGGATGTATTAGTATGTATCTAGCATGTTGCCAGCCTATTTAACACTAGTTGATGCTTTTTAATATGTTCCTTAGGAGTCCATAACAGTGTTAACCTTGTCACTTCCTGTTGCCAGCAGGTGGCACTATGAATATAATTAAATATGGGCATGTTGATATGTTCAGGACAAGACTCTTGTCAAACGTTTGAAGTTTGAGGCAGATCGGACATTGCTTGCATTAGTTACAGCATATTAATTTTTCACTGCATCACTAGCATGCTTTAGCATTTAGCTAAGTGTTGCTAGCATGTATTGGTATGTTTCTAGCATGTTGCCAGCCTATTTAACACTTGTTGACACTTTTTAATATGTTCCTAGGAGTCCATAACAATGTTACCCATTTAACTTCCTGTTACCAGCAGGTGGCACTATGACTATTACTGAATTTGGTCATGGGTGTTAGTTCAGGACAGAACACCCATCACACGTGTGAAGTTTGGGGACAGATTGGACATTGCTTGCCTGATTTACAGCAACTTCCTGTTTCACTGCAATAATATGATGCTTTAGCACTTAGCTAATTGTTGCTAGCATGTATTAGTAGGTTATTAGCATGTTGCCAGCTTATTTAACACTTGTTGGCACTTTTTAATATGTTCCTAGGACTCCATAACTGTGTTAGCCATGTAACTTCCTGTTACCAGCAGGTTGCGCTATGACTATAACTGCATTTGGTCATGGGTGTTTGTTCAGGACAGAACACCCATAACACGTGTGAAGTTTGGAGCAGATCGGACATTGCTTGCCTGAGTTACAGCAACTTCCTGTTTCACTGCATTAGTACCATGATTTAGCACTTAGCTAAATGTTGCTAGCATGTATTAGCATGCTTATAAAATTTTGCCAGCCTATTTAACCCTTGTTGATGCCTTTTATTATTTTGCAAGGAGTCCATAACAGTGTTAAACATGCCACTTCCTGTTGCCAGCAGGTGGCACTATGAATATAATTAAATATGGGCATGTTGATGTGTTCAGGACAGGACTCTTGTCAAACGTTTGAAGTTTGAGGCAGATCGGACATTGCTTGCATTAGTTACAGCAAATTCCTTTTTCACTGCATCACTAGCATGGTTTAGCATTTAGCTAAGTGTTGCTAGCATGTATCGGTATGTTTCTAGCATGTTGCCAGCCTTTTTAACACTTGTTGACACTTTTTAATATGTTCCTAGGAGTCCATAACAATGTTAACCATGTAACTTCCTGTTACCAGCAGGTGGAACTATGACTATTACTGAATTTGGTCATGGGTGTTAGTTCAGGACAGAACATCCATCACACGTGTGAAGTTTAGGGACAGATTGGACATTGCTTGCCTGATTTACAGCAACTTTCTGTTTCACTGCAATAATATGATGCTATAACACTTAGCTAATTGTTGCTAGCATGTATTAGTAGGTTACTAGCATGTTGCCAGCTTGTTTACACTTGTTGGCACTTTTTAATATGTTCCTAGGAGTCCATAACTGTGTTAACCATGTCACTTCCTGTTACCAGCAGGTGGCGCTATGACTATAACTGCATTTGGTCATGGGTGTTTGTTCAGGACAGAACACCCATAACAAGTGTGAAGTTTGGGGCAGATCGGACATTGCTTGCCTGAGTTACAGCAACTTCCTGTTTCACTGCATAAGTACCATGCTTTAGCACTTAGCTAAATGTTGCTAGCATGTATTAACATGCTTATAAAATTTTGCCAGCCTATTTAACCCTTGTTGATGCCTTTTATTATTTTGCAAGGAGTCCATAACTGTGTTAACCATGTCACTTCCTGTTACCAGCAGGTGGCGCTATGACTATAACTGAATTTGGTCATGGGTGTTTGTTGAGGACAGAACAACCATCACACGTGTGAAGTTTGGGGCAGATCGGACATTGCTTGCCTGAGTTACAGCAACTTCCTGTTTCAATGCATTAGTAGCATGCTTTAGCACATAGCTAAATGTTGCTAGCATGTATTAGCATGCTTATAAAAATTTGCCAGCCTATTTAACCCTTGTTGATGCCTTTTATTATTTTGCAAGGAGTCTATAACAGTGTTAAACATGCCACTTCCTGTTGCCAGCAGGTGGCACTATGAATATAATCAAATATGGGCATGTTGATGTGTTCAGGACAGGACTCTTGTCAAACGTTTGAAGTTTGAGGCAGATCGGACATTGCTTGCATTAGTTACAGCAAATTCCTTTTTCACTGCATCACTAGCATGCTTTAGCATTTAGCTAAGTGTTGCTAGCATGTATTGGTATGTTTCTAGCATGTTGCCAGCCTTTTTAACACTTGATGACACTTTAGTATGTTCCTAGGAGTCCATAACAATATTAACCATGTAACTTCCTGTTACCAGCAGGTGGCACTATGACTATTACTGAATTTGGTCATGGGTGTTAGTTCAGGACAGAACACCCATCACACGTGTGAAGTTTGGGGACAGATTGGACATTGCTTGCCTGATTTACAGCAACTTCCTGTTTCACTGCAATAATATGATGCTTTAAACCTTAGCTAATTGTTGCTAGCATGTATTACTAGGTTACTAGCATGTTGCCAGCTTATTTAACACTTGTTGGCACTTTTTTATATGTTCCTAGGGGTCCATAACTGTGTTAACCATGTCACTTCCTGTTACCAGCAGGTGGCGCAATGACTATAACTGCATTTGGTCATGGGTGTTTTTTCAGGACAGAACACCCATAACACCTGTGAAGTTTGGGGTAGATCGGACATTGCTTGCCTGAGTTACAACAACTTCCTGTTTCACTGCATTAGTAGCATGCTTTAGCACTTAGCTAAATGTTGTTAGCATGTATTAGCATGCTTATAAAATTTTGCCAGCCTATTTAACCCTTGTTGATGCCTTTTATTATTTTGCAAGGAGTCCATAACTGTGTTAACCATGTCACTTCCTGTTACCAGCAGGTGGCGCTATGACTATAACTGAATTTGTTCATGGGTGTTTGTTCAGGACAGAACACCCATCACACGTGTGAAGTTTGGGGCAGATCGGACATTGCTTGCCTGAGTTACAGCAACTTCCTGTTTCACGGCGAAACATCAAACTTTGTCAGGCCGCCAGAGACACACCCCTTGACGAAAACTCAAAAGCTTCGCAATTAAACGTCACAAAGGTCTTATGATGACCCTCACCAAATTTGAAGATAATCAGATTAAAACTGTAGGAGGAGATCGTCAAAGTACGAGGCATGGAAACGGCAAAAACTGCAGAAAAATCGTACAGGAAATTCAAAATAACTTACTTCCTGTTGGGTTTTGGATTTTGTACCAAGAGACTTTTTTGTAGGTATTGGTGTGTTACACGTGCGTACCGATTTTCATGCATGTACGTGAAACGTAGCTTGAGGGACACTCCGTTGAAATTACCAGGTGGCGCTATCGAGCCATTTTGCCACACCCACTTCTGAAACCTATATCAGATGTAAATTTTCGCCGGTCCTGATGCGTGTGCAAAGTTTCGTGAGTTTTGGAGCATGTTTAGGCCCTCAAAAATGCGCTTCATTACGGAGAAGAAGAAGAAGAAGAAGAAGAAGAATAAACGGAGCAATTCCAATAGGGTCCTCGCACTGCAGTGCTCGGGCCCTAATTAAAGCTGCAAGCAGCGATGAAAGGGCCCTCGCACTCGGGCTCACCACCACCCGGTGCCCATAGGAGGGACAGTGAACGTTGGGCCATATGCTTATAAAATAGTAAATATTTGTGCCACATTTCCTGTTGCCAACTGGTGGCGCTATGATTATAACAGAATATTGACATGTAAATTTCTTCAGGCCAGGACTCTTACCAAACATGCAAAGTTTCGGGCAGATCAGACAAGTCATGTTTAAGTTAGTATAAAATAATTCATTTCCTGTTGCCAGCAGGCGGCGCTACACTTGCAGCAGGCGGCGCTATACTTGCAGCAGGCGGCGCTATAATAGAATTGAATATTGGCCTTTAGTTGTGTTTTCAGGCCAGTACTCTTATAAAACATGTGATGTTTGGGTAAGATGGGGAATTGTATGCATGAGTTACAACAACTTCCTGTTTTATAGTATTAATAGCATCGTTTTGCACATACTAAGTGTTGCTAGAATGTTTGAAAATATTTCTAGCATGATTAGCACACAATGGCATATTTTACTGTGTTGCAAATAGTGCATAAAAGTGTTAAAAATTACACTTCCTGTTGCCAGCAGGTGGCGCTATGACTATAACCGAATATGGGCATGTTGATTTATTTATGGCAGGACCCTTGTCAAACGTGTGAAGTTTAAGGCAGATCGGACATTGCTGTGTTAACCTTGTCACTTCCTGTTACCAGCAGGTGGCGCTATGACTATAACTGCATTTGGTCATGGGTGTTTGTTCAGGACAGAACACCCATAACACATGTGAAGTTTGGGGCAGATCGGTCATTGCTTGCCTGAGTTACAGCAACTTCCTGTTTCACTGCATTAGTAGCACTTAGCTAAATGTTGCTAGCATGTAATAGCATGCTTACAAAATTTTGCCAGCCTATTTAACCCTTGTTGATGCCTTTTATTATTTTGCAAGGAGTCCATTACAGTGTTAAACATGCCACTTCCTGTTGCCAGCAGGTGGCACTATGAATATAATCAAATATGGGCATGTTGATGTGTTCAGGACAGGACTCTTGTCAAACGTTTGAAGTTTGAGGCAGATCGGACATTGCTTGCTTTAGTTACAGCAAATTTCTATATCACTGCAATAATAAGATGCTTTAGCACTTTGCTAATTGTTGCTAGCATGTATTAGTAGGTTACAAGCATGTTGCCAGCTTATTTAACACTTGCTAGCACTTTTTAATATGTTCCTAGGAGTCCATAACTGTGTTAACCATGTCACTTCCTGTTACCAGCAGGTGGCGCTATGACTATAACTGAATTTGGTCATGGGTGTTTTTCAGGACAGAACACCCATCACACGTGTGAAGTTTGGGGCAGATCGGACATTGCTTGCCTGAGTTACAGCAACTTCCTGTTTCACTGCATTAGTAGCATGCTTTAGCACTTAGCTAAATATTGCTAGCATGTATTAGCATGCTTATAAAATTTTGCCAGCCTATTTAACCCTTATTGATGCCTTTTATTATTTTGCAAGGAGTCCATAACTTTGTTAACCATGTCACTTCCTGTTACCAGCAGGTGGCGCTATGACTATAACTGAATTTGGTCATGGGTCTTTGTTCAGGACAGAACACCCATCACACGTGTGAAGTTTGGGGCAGATCGGACATTGCTTGCCTGAGTTACAGCAACTTCCTGTTTCATTGCATTAGTAGCATGCTTTAGCACATAGCTAAATGTTGCTAGCATGTATTAGCATGCTTATAAAATTTTGCCAGCCTATTTAACCCTTGTTGATGCCTTTTATTATTTTGCAAGGAGTCCATTACAGTGTTAAACATGCCACTTCCTGTTGCCAGCAGGTGGCACTATGAATATAATCAAATATATGGTTATGTTGATGTGTTCAGGACAGGACACTTGTCAAACTTTTGAAGTTTGAGGCAGATCGGACATTGCTTGCATTAGTTACAGCTAATTCCTTTTTCACTGCATCACTAGCATGCTTTAGCATTTAGCTAAGTGTTGCTAGCACGTATTGGTATGTTTCTAGCATGTTGCCAGCCTTTTTTAACATTTGTTGACACTTTTTAATATGTTCCTAGGAATCCATAACAATGTTAACCATGTCACTTCCTGTTACCAGCAGGTGGCGCTATGACTATTACTGAATTTGGTCATGGGTGATTGTTCAGGACAGAACACCCATCACACATGTGAAGTTTGGGGACAGATTGGACATTGCTTGCCTGATTTACAGCAACTTCCTGTTTCACTGCAATAATATGATGCTTCAGCACTTAGCTAATTGTTGCTAGCATGTATTAGTAGGTTACTAGCATTATGCCAGCTTATTTAACACTTGTTGGCACTTTTTAATATGTTCCTAGGAGTCCATAACTGTGTTAACCATGACACTTCCTGTTACCAGCAGGTGGCACTATGACTATTACTGAATTTGGTCATGGGTGTTAGTTCAGGACAGAACACCCATCACACGTGTGAAGTTTGGGGAAAATCGGACATTGCTTGCCTGAGTTACAGCAACTTCCTTTTCACTACATTAGTAGCATGCTTTAGCCCTTAGCTAAGTGTTGCTAGGATGTATTAGTATGTATCTAGCATGTTGCCAGCCTATTTAACACTAGTTGATGCTTTTTAATATGTTCCTTAGGAGTCCATAACAGTGTTAACCTTGTCACTTCCTGTTGCCAGCAGGTGGCACTATGAATATAATTAAATATGGGCATGTTGATGTGTTCAGGACAAGACTCTTGTCAAACGTTTGAAGTTTGAGGCAGATCGGACATTGCTTGCATTAGTTACAGCATATTAATTTTTCACTGCATCACTAGCATGCTTTAGCATTTAGCTAAGTGTTGCTAGCATGTATTGGTATGTTTCTAGCATGTTGCCAGCCTTTTTAACACTTGTTGACACTTTTTAATATGTTCCTAGGAGTCCATAACAATGTTACCCATTTAACTTCCTGTTACCAGCAGGTGGCACTATGACTATTACTGAATTTGGTCATGGGTGTTAGTTCAGGACAGAACACCCATCACACGTGTGAAGTTTGGGGACAGATTGGACATTGCTTGCCTGATTTACAGCAACTTCCTGTTTCACTGCAATAATATGATGCTTTAGCACTTAGCTAATTGTTGCTAGCATGTATTAGTAGGTTATTAGCATGTTGCCAGCTTATTTAACACTTGTTGGCACTTTTTAATATGTTCCTAGGACTCCATAACTGTGTTAGCCATGTAACTTCCTGTTACCAGCAGGTGGCGCTATGACTATAACTGCATTTGGTCATGGGTGTTTGTTCAGGACAGAACACCCATAACACGTGTGAAGTTTGGAGCAGATCGGACATTGCTTGCCTGAGTTACAGCAACTTCCTGTTTCACTGCATTAGTACCATGCTTTAGCACTTAGCTAAATGTTGCTAGCATGTATTAGCATGCTTATAAAATTTTGCCAGCCTATTTAACCCTTGTTGATGCCTTTTATTATTTTGCAAGGAGTCCATAACAGTGTTAAACATGCCACTTCCTGTTGCCAGCAGGTGGCACTATGAATATTATTAAATATGGGCATGTTGATGTGTTCAGGACAGGACTCTTGTCAAACGTTTGAAGTTTGAGGCAGATCGGACATTGCTTGCATTAGTTACAGCAAATTCCTTTTTCACTGCATCACTAGCATGGTTTAGCATTTAGCTAAGTGTTGCTAGCATGTATTGGTATGTTTCTAGCATGTTGCCAGCCTTTTTAACACTTGTTGACACTTTTTAATATGTTCCTAGGAGTCCATAACAATGTTAACCATGTAACTTCCTGTTACCAGCAGGTGGCACTATGACTATTACTGAATTTGGTCATGGGTGTTAGTTCAGGACAGAACACCCATCACACGTGTGAAGTTTGGGGACAGATTGGACATTGCTTGCCTGATTTACAGCAACTTCCTGTTTCACTGCAATAATATGATGCTTTAGCACTTAGCTAATTGTTGCTAGCATGTATTAGTAGGTTACTAGCATTATGCCAGCTTATTTAACACTTGTTGGCACTTTTTAATATGTTCCTAGGAGTCCATAACTGTGTTAACCATGACACTTCCTGTTACCAGCAGGTGGCACTATGACTATTACTGAATTTGGTCATGGGTGTTAGTTCAGGACAGAACACCCATCACACGTGTGAAGTTTGGGGAAAATCGGACATTGCTTGCCTGAGTTACAGCAACTTCCTTTTCACTACATTAGTAGCATGCTTTAGCCCTTAGCTAAGTGTTGCTAGGATGTATTAGTATGTATCTAGCATGTTGCCAGCCTATTTAACACTAGTTGATGCTTTTTAATATGTTCCTTAGGAGTCCATAACAGTGTTAACCTTGTCACTTCCTGTTGCCAGCAGGTGGCACTATGAATATAATTAAATATGGGCATGTTGATGTGTTCAGGACAAGACTCTTGTCAAACGTTTGAAGTTTGAGGCAGATCGGACATTGCTTGCATTAGTTACAGCATATTAATTTTTCACTGCATCACTAGCATGCTTTAGCATTTAGCTAAGTGTTGCTAGCATGTATTGGTATGTTTCTAGCATGTTGCCAGCCTTTTTAACACTTGTTGACACTTTTTAATATGTTCCTAGGAGTCCATAACAATGTTACCCATTTAACTTCCTGTTACCAGCAGGTGGCACTATGACTATTACTGAATTTGGTCATGGGTGTTAGTTCAGGACAGAACACCCATCACACGTGTGAAGTTTGGGGACAGATTGGACATTGCTTGCCTGATTTACAGCAACTTCCTGTTTCACTGCAATAATATGATGCTTTAGCACTTAGCTAATTGTTGCTAGCATGTATTAGTAGGTTATTAGCATGTTGCCAGCTTATTTAACACTTGTTGGCACTTTTTAATATGTTCCTAGGACTCCATAACTGTGTTAGCCATGTAACTTCCTGTTACCAGCAGGTGGCGCTATGACTATAACTGCATTTGGTCATGGGTGTTTGTTCAGGACAGAACACCCATAACACGTGTGAAGTTTGGAGCAGATCGGACATTGCTTGCCTGAGTTACAGCAACTTCCTGTTTCACTGCATTAGTACCATGCTTTAGCACTTAGCTAAATGTTGCTAGCATGTATTAGCATGCTTATAAAATTTTGCCAGCCTATTTAACCCTTGTTGATGCCTTTTATTATTTTGCAAGGAGTCCATAACAGTGTTAAACATGCCACTTCCTGTTGCCAGCAGGTGGCACTATGAATATTATTAAATATGGGCATGTTGATGTGTTCAGGACAGGACTCTTGTCAAACGTTTGAAGTTTGAGGCAGATCGGACATTGCTTGCATTAGTTACAGCAAATTCCTTTTTCACTGCATCACTAGCATGGTTTAGCATTTAGCTAAGTGTTGCTAGCATGTATTGGTATGTTTCTAGCATGTTGCCAGCCTTTTTAACACTTGTTGACACTTTTTAATATGTTCCTAGGAGTCCATAACAATGTTAACCATGTAACTTCCTGTTACCAGCAGGTGGAACTATGACTATTACTGAATTTGGTCATGGGTGTTAGTTCAGGACAGAACATCCATCACACGTGTGAAGTTTAGGGACAGATTGGACATTGCTTGCCTGATTTACAGCAACTTTCTGTTTCACTGCAATAATATGATGCTATAACACTTAGCTAATTGTTGCTAGCATGTATTAGTAGGTTACTAGCATGTTGCCAGCTTGTTTACACTTGTTGGCACTTTTTAATATGTTCCTAGGAGTCCATAACTGTGTTAACCATGTCACTTCCTGTTACCAGCAGGTGGCGCTATGACTATAACTGCATTTGGTCATGGGTGTTTGTTCAGGACAGAACACCCATAACAAGTGTGAAGTTTGGGGCAGATCGGACATTGCTTGCCTGAGTTAATGCAACTTCCTGTTTCACTGCATAAGTACCATGCTTTAGCACTTAGCTAAATGTTGCTAGCATGTATTAACATGCTTATAAAATTTTGCCAGCCTATTTAACCCTTGTTGATGCCTTTTATTATTTTGCAAGGAGTCCATAACTGTGTTAACCATGTCACTTCCTGTTACCAGCAGGTGGCGCTATGACTATAACTGAATTTGGTCATGGGTGTTTGTTGAGGACAGAACAACCATCACACGTGTGAAGTTTGGGGCAGATCGGACATTGCTTGCCTGAGTTACAGCAACTTCCTGTTTCAATGCATTAGTAGCATGCTTTAGCACATAGCTAAATGTTGCTAGCATGTATTAGCATGCTTATAAAAATTTGCCAGCCTATTTAACCCTTGTTGATGCCTTTTATTATTTTGCAAGGAGTCTATAACAGTGTTAAACATGCCACTTCCTGTTGCCAGCAGGTGGCACTATGAATATAATCAAATATGGGCATGTTGATGTGTTCAGGACAGGACTCTTGTCAAACGTTTGAAGTTTGAGGCAGATCGGACATTGCTTGCATTAGTTACAGCAAATTCCTTTTTCACTGCATCACTAGCATGCTTTAGCATTTAGCTAAGTGTTGCTAGCATGTATTGGTATGTTTCTAGCATGTTGCCAGACTTTTAACACTTGATGACACTTTTTAGTATGTTCCTAGGAGTCCATAACAATATTAACCATGTAACTTCCTGTTACCAGCAGGTGGCACTATGACTATTACTGAATTTGGTCATGGGTGTTAGTTCAGGACAGAACACCCATCACACGTGTGAAGTTTGGGGACAGATTGGACATTGCTTGCCTGATTTACAGCAACTTCCTGTTTCACTGCAATAATATGATGCTTTAAACCTTAGCTAATTGTTGCTAGCATGTATTACTAGGTTACTAGCATGTTGCCAGCTTATTTAACACTTGTTGGCACTTTTTTATATGTTCCTAGGGGTCCATAACTGTGTTAACCATGTCACTTCCTGTTACCAGCAGGTGGCGCAATGACTATAACTGCATTTGGTCATGGGTGTTTTTTCAGGACAGAACACCCATAACACCTGTGAAGTTTGGGGCAGATCGGACATTGCTTGCCTGAGTTACAACAACTTCCTGTTTCACTGCATTAGTAGCATGCTTTAGCACTTAGCTAAATGTTGTTAGCATGTATTAGCATGCTTATAAAATTTTGCCAGCCTATTTAACCCTTGTTGATGCCTTTTATTATTTTGCAAGGAGTCCATAACTGTGTTAACCATGTCACTTCCTGTTACCAGCAGGTGGCGCTATGACTATAACTGAATTTGTTCATGGGTGTTTGTTCAGGACAGAACACCCATCACACGTGTGAAGTTTGGGGCAGATCGGACATTGCTTGCCTGAGTTACAGCAACTTCCTGTTTCACGGCGAAACATCAAACTTTGTCAGGCCGCCAGAGACACACCCCTTGACGAAAACTCAAAAGCTTCGCAATTTAACGTCACAAAGGTCTTATGATGACCCTCACCAAATTTGAAGATAATCAGATTAAAACTGTAGGAGGAGATCGTCAAAGTACGAGGCATGGAAACGGCAAAAACTGCACAAAAATCGTACAGGAAATTCAAAATAACTTACTTCCTGTTGGGTTTTGGATTTTGTACCAAGAGACTTTTTTGTAGGTATTGGTGTGTTACACGTGCGTACCGATTTTCATGCATGTACGTGAAACGTAGCTTGAGGGACACTCCGTTGAAATTACCAGGTGGCGCTATCGAGCCATTTTGCCACACCCACTTCTGAAACCTATATCAGATGTAAATTTTCGCCGGTCCTGATGCGTGTGCAAAGTTTCGTGAGTTTTGGAGCATGTTTAGGCCCTCAAAAATGCGCTTCATTACGGAGAAGAAGAAGAAGAAGAATAAACGGAGCAATTCCAATAGGGTCCTCGCACTGCAGTGCTCGGGCCCTAATTAAAGCTGCAAGCAGCGATGAAAGGGCCCTCGCACTCGGGCTCACCACCACCCGGTGCCCATAGGAGGGACAGTGAACGTTGGGCCATATGCTTATAAAATAGTAAATATTTGTGCCACATTTCCTGTTGCCAACAGGTGGCGCTATGATTATAACAGAATATTGACATGTAAATTTCTTCAGGCCAGGACTCTTACCAAACATGCAAAGTTTCGGGCAGATCAGACAAGTCATGTTTAAGTTAGTATAAAATAATTCATTTCCTGTTGCCAGCAGGCGGCGCTACACTTGCAGCAGGCGGCGCTATACTTGCAGCAGGCGGCGCTATAATAGAATTGAATATTGGCCTTTAGTTGTGTTTTCAGGCCAGTACTCTTATAAAACATGTGATGTTTGGGTAAGATGGGGAATTGTATGCATGAGTTACAACAACTTCCTGTTTTATAGTATTAATAGCATCGTTTTGCACATACTAAGTGTTGCTAGAATGTTTGAAAATATTTCTAGCATGATTAGCACACAATGGCATATTTTACTGTGTTGCAAATAGTGCATAAAAGTGTTAAAAATTACACTTCCTGTTGCCAGCAGGTGGCGCTATGACTATAACCGAATATGGGCATGTTGATTTATTTATGACAGGACCCTTGTCAAACGTGTGAAGTTTAAGGCAGATCGGACATTGCTTGCCTGAGTTACAGCAACTTCCTTTTCACTACATTAGTAGCATGCTTTAGCCCTTAGCTAAGTGTTGCTAGGATGTATTAGTATGTATCTAGCATGTTGCCAGCCTATTTAACACTTGCTGATGCTTTTTAATATGTTCCTAGGAGTCCATAACTGTGTTAACCTTGTCACTTCCTGTTACCAGCAGGTGGCGCTATGACTATAACTGCATTTGGTCATGGGTGTTTGTTCAGGACAGAACACCCATAACACATGTGAAGTTTGGGGCAGATCGGTCATTGCTTGCCTGAGTTACAGCAACTTCCTGTTTCACTGCATTAGTAGCACTTAGCTAAATGTTGCTAGCATGTAATAGCATGCTTACAAAATTTTGCCAGCCTATTTAACCCTTGTTGATGCCTTTTATTATTTTGCAAGGAGTCCATAACAGTGTTAAACATGCCACTTCCTGTTGCCAGCAGGTGGCACTATGAATATAATCAAATATGGGCATGTTGATGTGTTCAGGACAGGACTCTTGTCAAACGTTTGAAGTTTGAGGCAGATCGGACATTGCTTGCTTTAGTTACAGCAAATTTCTATATCACTGCAATAATAAGATGCTTTAGCACTTTGCTAATTGTTGCTAGCATGTATTAGTAGGTTACAAGCATGTTGCCAGCTTATTTAACACTTGCTAGCACTTTTTAATATGTTCCTAGGAGTCCATAACTGTGTTAACCATGTCACTTCCTGTTACCAGCAGGTGGCGCTATGACTATAACTGAATTTGGTCATGGGTGTTTGTTCAGGACAGAACACCCATCACACGTGTGAAGTTTGGGGCAGATCGGACATTGCTTGCCTGAGTTACAGCAACTTCCTGTTTCACTGCATTAGTAGCATGCTTTAGCACTTAGCTAAATATTGCTAGCATGTATTAGCATGCTTATAAAATTTTGCCAGCCTATTTAACCCTTATTGATGCCTTTTATTATTTTGCAAGGAGTCCATAACTTTGTTAACCATGTCACTTCCTGTTACCAGCAGGTGGCGCTATGACTATAACTGAATTTGGTCATGGGTCTTTGTTCAGGACAGAACACCCATCACACGTGTGAAGTTTGGGGCAGATCGGACATTGCTTGCCTGAGTTACAGCAACTTCCTGTTTCATTGCATTAGTAGCATGCTTTAGCACATAGCTAAATGTTGCTAGCATGTATTAGCATGCTTATAAAATTTTGCCAGCCTATTTAACCCTTGTTGATGCCTTTTATTATTTTGCAAGGAGTCCATTACAGTGTTAAACATGCCACTTCCTGTTGCCAGCAGGTGGCACTATGAATATAATCAAATATATGGTTATGTTGATGTGTTCAGGACAGGACACTTGTCAAACTTTTGAAGTTTGAGGCAGATCGGACATTGCTTGCATTAGTTACAGCTAATTCCTTTTTCACTGCATCACTAGCATGCTTTAGCATTTAGCTAAGTGTTGCTAGCACGTATTGGTATGTTTCTAGCATGTTGCCAGCCTTTTTTAACATTTGTTGACACTTTTTAATATGTTCCTAGGAATCCATAACAATGTTAACCATGTCACTTCCTGTTACCAGCAGGTGGCGCTATGACTATTACTGAATTTGGTCATGGGTGATTGTTCAGGACAGAACACCCATCACACATGTGAAGTTTGGGGACAGATTGGACATTGCTTGCCTGATTTACAGCAACTTCCTGTTTCACTGCAATAATATGATGCTTCAGCACTTAGCTAATTGTTGCTAGCATGTATTAGTAGGTTACTAGCATTATGCCAGCTTATTTAACACTTGTTGGCACTTTTTAATATGTTCCTAGGAGTCCATAACTGTGTTAACCATGACACTTCCTGTTACCAGCAGGTGGCGCTATGACTATAACTGCATTTGGTCATGGGTGTTTGTTCAGGACAGAACACCCATAACACGTGTGAAGTTTGGGGCAGATCGGACATTGCTTGCCTGAGTTACAGCAACTTCCTGTTTCACTGCATTAGTACCATGCTTTAGCACTTAGCTAAATGTTGTTAGCATGTATTAGCATGCTTATAAAATTTTGCCAGCCTATTTAACCCTTGTTGATGCCTTTTTATTATTTTGCAAGGAGTCCATAACTGTGTTAACCATGTCACTTCCTGTTACCAGCAGGTGGCGCTATGACTATAACTGAATTTGGTCATGGGTGTTTGTTCAGGACAGAACACCCATCACACGTGTGAAGTTTGGGGCAGATCGGACATTGCTTGCCTGAGTTACAGCAACTTCCTGTTTCACGGCGAAACATCAAACTTTGTCAGGCCGCCAGGGACACACCCCTTGACGAAAACTCAAAAGCTTCGCAATTTAACGTCACAAAGGTCTTATGAGGACCCTCACCAAATTTGAAGATAATCCGATTAAAACTGTAGGAGGAGTTTGTCAAAGTACGAGGCATGGAAACGGCAAAAACTGCACAATAATCGTACAGGAAATTCAAAATAAATTACTTCCTGTTGGGTTTTGGATTTTGTACCAAGAGACTTTTTTGTAGGTATTGGTGTGTTACACGTGTGTACCGATTTTCATGCATGTACGTGGAACGTAGCTCGAGGGACACTCCGTTGAAATTTACCAGGTGGCGCTATCGAGCCATTTTGCCACACCCACTTCTGAAACCTATATCAGATGTAAATTTTCGCCGGTCCTGATGTGTGTGCAAAGTTTCGTGAGTTTTGGAGCATGTTTAGGCCCTCAAAAATGCGCTTCATTACGGAGAAGAAGAAGAAGAAGAAGAAGAAGAAGAAGAAGAAGAAGAAGAAGAAGAAGAAGAAGAATAAATGGAGCAATTCCAATAGGGTCCTCGCACTGCAGTGCTCGGGCCCTAATAATAAACGGAGCAATTCCAATAGGGTCCTCGCACTGCAGTGCTCGGGCCCTAAATATAGCTGCAAGCAGCGATGGCGGGCTCAAGCCATCAGTGCAAACGCCACCCCGGTGGCACCGGGAAAACTGTGCCCAGCCGGCATAAGCATTTACAGTAACCCTCTGGCAATCAAGTTTTAAGGGATACGGCAGTTAAAGGGTTAATCCAACCCATCTAGACTTTGAAATCACATACATGGAACAATATATATAACTTTAGTAACACTTTATTTTAATATATATAAAAAAAATTATAAGGTGTGCATGTAGCTGACACCTAAATTAACACATTACAATTGTTTTATGACTGCAAGTCTTTCTCCTCAAATGCTATTGAGCTTCAAATTTTCGTTTGAGCCCATGTGAAAAAGTAGCATAATTTACATATGTCTTACAGTTTGTTTTAATAAACATCAAACATTCAATTTAATTGTGCATCATAGCTGTCACCTAGATGAACAACTACAGTTGTTTTATGACTGTAAGTCATTTTCTTCAAATGCTATTGATGTTAGAAAAGTGTATAACAATATCACATGTAACTTTAGAGACGGTCCCTAAATTTGAGACTCTCTAATGTCCAATGTCAGGCCAACTTTATGCCTGTTTTTATTTTTTACTTTCTTTAGTTTTCTTTTCTCTGTGCCTGATTGTTGATGTCCTTTACCCGGGCATAGATGTCCATCCATCAATTACGAACATTGAGCCACAAAAATGAGGTGCGAGCGGTCGCGAGCGCGGATGGGAGAATAGGGCTTTTTTTTTTTTTTTTTTGAGGGATAGTGCCCCCTCTGGGAGTTGGTGCCCTACGAAGACTGCGTACTCTGCATATAGGGAGTGGTGGTACTATCTGGAAGATATATTCCTCAAACCATCGTACAAGAGGAGGTGATGCTAGTCCTTCAAGAAACACTCAAAACCTATCTGTTCATAAAGCCTATATATAAGGTCTTAATAAATAATATTCCACAATACGTCATGCTATTCTAATTAAGTCATTTTTTGGGATCTTTTACGTCTCTCAGAACCTGACACATTGTAATTCTGAGACCCCAGGAAAGTTGCAGTTCTGGAAAATGGTGGCACTGTAGACTAAATGCTCCCTGATAGTGTCACACCTAATTCTTCACTTTAATTCTTAATTCTTTTGCAGTTTACGTGTTTCTGTTCTTCTCCACCTGTTTTTTTTTTCTGACCCTTCTGACCCAGTAAGCATTTTGCTGTCCAGTGGTCATATCTTTACTTTGCAATTACTGTAGTGATCTAATTTTGAATATTTCTCATGAGGATCTAATAATTTTGTTTTTTTCAGTCTGAGTGAAATGTCTTTTTTTGGCTCATTTTATCAGTAAAGGAAAAAGTGCCTAATAATTCTGCACACCTGAATATAAGGAGTTATTTTTTTCTCTTCCAGTCTTCATGGTCAACTACGTATATATCACACTCGTTGCCTTCTCTAGTGCAGCTCAACCAATTCACATCCCATTCGTCAATATTTGTGATATCACAAATCCTGGAAAATGCTTGTTGTAGTCCAAACAATTTGTTTGTTGTAGTTTTTAAAAAGTGATTTTTTGTATAATTGCGCATGTTTATATTTCATATATATATATATATATATATATATATATATATATATATATATATATATATATGAAATATAAACATGCGCAATTATACAAAAATCACTTTTTAAAAACTACAAAAAAACTAAAGCTATATATATATATATATATAGCTTTCCAATGCCGTTGCTGTTGATAATAGGATTAAGCAAGTGTAGAACACGTACAAACAGAGTCCATGTAGACAGATGTAGATGCATAACAAATGTCTTTCTTTATTACTTGAGCTCCATTAAACATCATCTCAAACTTCTTATGGCCTCTCCTTATTCACATGTACACACAAAGCCATACCTTATGGACCGCATACAACTAGAATCCACCTTTTTTTTTTGGAATACTTTATTTTCAGTTTTTCAGTTTACAAAAACAAAAAACAAAAACAGAAGAACAAGTGAATAATACAAAGAAAAAAAAAAAGAGAAAAATGCCTCCCCTCCCCCCTCCCCAAAAGGGTGCTCCATTATTCTACAATATATGTAATGTAACCATTTCTTCGAGGTCAGTCACAATCTAATATCACATTATCCACATAATCCAGATAGGGTTGCTAGATTTTAATAAAGGTATTGTATCCTTTTCTAAGGCCATATGTTATTTTTTCTAAAGGCACACATCTATTCATTTCTAAATACCATTTAGTTAAAGATAGAGGGGAATCAGACTTCCATGAGACAGCAATGCATTTTCTAGCCACTGCCAGAGCTATCTCCAGAAAATGTTTCTGAAATCTGTTTAATATTTTATCAATTTTCATGAGGTTCCCCAGCAAACAAAACTCTGGGTCGACCGGTAATGAAATTTTCATAATCTTAGTCAAGACACTACAAAAGTCAATCCAGAAATCTCGTACTTTTACACACGACCAAGTACAGTGTATGAAGGAGCCCACCTCTATTGTACAGCGGAAGCATGCATCAGATTGCTCAGGTTTGAACTTATGAATCTTCTCCGGAGTTAAATACAACTGATGAAGGAAATTATAGTGGATAAGTCTATATCGTGCATTAATAGTGGCAGATAAACTTTCTTTACACAACTCTGACCAAAGTTGGTCTTCAATTGTGGTATTTAAGTCTGACTCCCACTTTCCTTTAGACCTATACAAGTCAGGTTTAGGACGTTCAGATATCAGCAAGTAGTACACTTTAGAAATAAGCTTACATGGTCCACTTTATTGCATCAATTTCTCCATTTCAGTGAGGTTGGGCAGAGTCATGCTGTTGTTCAAAGTGCTCCTTAAAAAGGATCGCAATTGAAGGTAACAAAAGAAAGTGTTGCTGGGCAGGTTGTATTTACTTCTTAATTGTTCAAAGGACATGAAAAGTCCATCCTCGTAACAATCCTCCAATGTATGAATTCCACTGTGATGCCATGCCTCCAGGATCTTGTTATTTACAGTCATCGGGATAAGTTCGTTTTGTTTTAAAGGTGACTTTGGTGACAGTCTTATCTCCTTGCCGATGGTCTTATGTACATCATACCAGAGTTTAATAAGGTGTAACAGAATTGGATTATCAGTTTTTCTTGATAAAATTCGGTAGTTATATTTGTACACAAAGTCAATGAAGGAGTTATCTTTCAAGGAGTGAAATGCAATATAAACCCAGGATGGAATTGTCTGTTTCTCTGACATAGACCAAAGAAATCTCATTTGGGCAGCAAAATAATATTTTCTAAAATTGGGTAATTGTAGTCCCCCTGACTGATAGTCCCATGTTAATTTCTCCAAAGATATCCTTGGTACCTTGTTGTTCCAAATGAACTGTCTTACACTTTTATTAAGAGTCTTACACTTTTATTAAGAGTTTTATTAAAAACTTACACCTTTTTATATAAGGAGTTATCTTTCAAGGAGTGAAATGCAATATAAACCCAGGATGGAATTGTCTGTTTCTCTGACATAGACCAAAGAAATCTCATTTGGGCAGCAAAATAATATTTTCTAAAATTGGGTAATTGTAGTCCCCCTGACTGATAGTCCCATGTTAATTTCTCCAAAGATATCCTTGGTACCTTGTTGTTCCAAATGAACTGTCTTACACTTTTATTAAGAGTTTTGAAAAAGTTTTGGGGTAATGTAATAGGTAATGATTGAAAAAGATATTGCAATCTTGGTAGAATGTTCATTTTAATGCAATTAATTCTCCCGATCAAGGTGATGGGGATGTCAGGAGAAAGCAGGCTGGATTCAGGTGTGGGTAAACTCAAGGCTTTATTCACAAAGCGGAGACAGAGAAGAAAGAGTCACGCTCCACAGGTTTCACTCGCAGTGACAGGATGAACAGCAGATGAGTCACGTTTCATAGGATTCACTCGTAGTGACAGGATGAACAGCAGATGAGTCACGTTTCATAGGATTCACTCGTAGTGACAGGATGAACAGCAGATGAGTCACGTTTCACAGGATTCACTCGTAGTGACAGGATGAACAGCTGAAGCTACTAGGAGCTCTGGGCTTGTAAGAACTAGAGCAGAGAAATAAGCCAAACACACTGGAGCCTGAGGACAAGACACGACAGGGTGAGTACAAAGAACTGCTGGATGATCGGAGCTATTGGAACGAATAACAACAGTCTGACAATAGACAGAGAAACACAGGGAATAATAAAGGGGAAAAAATTAGAAGGACATAGAGAACAGGTGGCGAGCAATTATGGTTAACCACGGGGAACAAGGGAGGCGGGGAAAACACAAACAGGCAGACGTGGTGAGCAGTCACCATCCCAACACACACACCCACACCAAAAAGACAGGTGATTAGCCCCGAGACCCGACAGTACCCCCCCTCCCAGGAGCGTCACCTGGCGCTCTAGGAAGGGGCCTACCTCGATGCCGCCGGAAGTCCTCAATCAACGAACGGTCCAGAATGTCCCGGGACGGCACCCAACACCTCTCCTCTGGACCATACCCCTCCCAGTCCACAAGATACTGAAACCCCCTGCCGCGGCGCCGCTCATCGAGTAATCTCTTAACCGTATAGGTAGGAGATCCATCCACAAGACGAGGGGGTGGGGGGGTGGGGCGACTGCAAGCAGGATTAAGGGGGGAAGAGAACACAGGCTTGACCTTGGAAACATGAAACACCGGGTGAACCCGACCAAGAGTAGGAGGGAGCTTGAGCCTGATCGCCACCGGACTAACCACCTTGGTGATGCGGAAAGGCCCAATGAATCTGGGTGCCAGCTTACGAGAAGGCGCCCGGAGAGGCAGATCCTTGGTAGAGAGCCAAACCCGTTGACCACACACATAGGTAGGAGGAGAGGACCGGCGACGATCAGCTGCAGCCTTGGTTCTGTCAGAGGCTTGGACCAAAATCCTCCTGACTCTCTCCCAGGTGCGACGGCAGCGCTGGACGAAAGCCAGGGCGGATGGAACCGCTGCGTCGGGTTCCTGTGATGGGAACAGAGGTGGATTATAACCAACAGCACACTCAAAAGGGGACATACCTGACGCGGCCGCAGGAAGGGTGTTATGGGCGTATTCTGCCCAGGAGAGCTGCTGACAACAGGAACTCGGATTGTTGGATGCTAGACAGCGGAGCATTCTTCCTAGATCCTGGTTGGCCCGCTCACACTGCCCATTGGTCTGAGGATGAAAACCAGATGACAGACTAGCAGAGGCCCCAATCTGTCTACAAAATTCCCTCCAGAACCGGGAGACGAACTGGGGACCCCTATCAGAAACCACATCCACCGGTAACCCGTGGAGACGGAAGACGTGATCCACCACCAGTTGGGCGGTCTCCCGGGCGGAGGGTAGCTTGGGCAGGGGAATAAAATGAACCGCTTTGGAAAAGCGATCCACCACCGTGAGAATTACAGTGCTTCCCTTCGACGGAGGAAGCCCAGAGACGAAATCAAGGGCAATGTGTGACCAAGGACGGGAAGGGATAGGGAGAGGATGCAGTAGACCATCAGGAGGGCGATTGACAGGCTTACTTTGGGCACATGTGGGGCAGGCCAACACAAACTGTCTAACATCTGCGGCCATAGTAGGCCACCAAAAACGCTGTCGGATGGCAGACAACGTTCTCCGAATACCTGGATGGCAGACTAACCTGGATGAGTGACCCCACTCAAGGACCTCAGAGCGCAGCGCAGCCGGCACCAGCAACCTGCCCGCCGGACACTCTCCCGGCACCTGCACCCCTCGACCGGCCTCCTCAACTCGCTGCTCGATACCCCACGAAAGAGCCCCGACCACCACCCCCTCAGGAAGGATGGCCTCGGCCGCAAACTCTCCCCCCGGAGCACCGAACAGGCGAGAGAGGGCATCAGGCTTGGTGTTCTTTGATCCCGGCCGGTACGAGAGGGTGAAATTGAATCTGGCAAAGAAGAGCGCCCAGCGGGCCTGACGCGAGCTCAGCCTCTTGGCCGAACGGATGTATTCAAGGTTCTTGTGATCCGTCCAGACCAAGAAGGGCTGCGCTGACCCCTCCAACCAATGACGCCACTCACCCAAGGCCAATCGTACCGCCAGCAGCTCTCTGTTGCCGATGTCATAGTTACGTTCTGCAGGGCTGAGACGACGAGAGAAGAATGCACAAGGATGAACCTTCCCATCATGGAGGGAACGCTGAGATAGAACTGCGCCAACCCCAACGTCAGAAGCATCAACCTCGACAATGAACTGGGCCTCCGGATCTGGAACCATCAGAATAGGTGCAGAGACAAAACGGGACTTTAAAATGTCAAAGGCTACCTGCGCCTCCCGGTTCCACCTGAAAGACACCTTAGTGGAGGTTAAGGCTGTCAGCGGTGCAGCGATCTGACCAAAATTCCGGATGTAACGCCGGTAGAAGTTGGCAAAACCCAGGAAACGCTGCAGAGCCTTCCGGGAGTCAGGGACCGGCCACTGGGCAACAGCTTCAATCTTAGCGGGATCAGGCTTGATCCCCTCCGTAGAAATAATATGGCCAAGGAACGTAACAGACTCAGCGTGGAATTCGCACTTCTCCGCCTTGACAAACAACTGGTTCTCTAGTAACCGCTGGAGAACCCGTCTGACATGCTGGGTGTGTAATTGGAGAGAAGAAGAAAAAATCAAAATATCATCCAAATACACAAAGACAAAATGATTAATCATGTCACCCAACACGCTGTTGACGAGTCCCTGGAAAACGGCTGGAGCATTGGTCAGACCAAACGGAAGAACCAAGTACTCGTAGTGTCCCGAAGGGGTGTTAAATGCCGTCCTCCACTCATCCCCCTCCCGAATGCGCACCAAGTGGTAGGCGTTGCGCAGGTCTAACTTGGTGAAGACCTGAGCTCCCTGTAACAATTCAAAAGCAGAAGACATTAAAGGTAGGGGGTACCTGTTCTTGATAGTAATGTAATTCAAACCTCTGTAATCAATACAAGGGCGCAGGGAGCCGTCCTTCTTCTGAACAAAGAAAAACCCTGCACCAGCGGGAGAGGAGGAATGGCGGATGAGCCCAGCCTGAAGTGATTCACGTATGTACTTGTCCATGGCCTCTCTCTCTGGACCTGAAAGGGAATATAAACGACCCTTAGGCGGAGAAGAGCCCGGGAGGAGATCAATGGCACAGTCGTAGGGGCGATGCGGAGGTAGCGAGGTGGCCCGGGCCCTACTGAAGACCGCCCGAAGATCGTGGTACTCCGCCGGAACACCAGTCAGGTCAGAGGGATCCTCCTGAGGAACACAAGACACAGAGACAGGACAAAAAGCAGCACCCAAACATGACACGTGACAAGACTGACTCCAGGCTAAAACAGAATTATAGACCCAATCAATGTGGGGATTGTGCTTGTGCAACCATGGGTGTCCCAGAACTAAAGGAGCCTTAGGGGAATCAATAATAAACAGTTCAATCCGCTCATGATGACTGCCAGCAATATGGAGGTCTATCTTGGGAGTGACGTGGGTGATGGTGGTAAGGGGACGGCCAGCTAATGACCATGCTGAAACGGGGCTAGCCAAAGGAACAAGCGGGATCTTCCAACGTTGAGCAGAGGCAGCATCAAGGAAGTTCCCCTCAGCCCCTGAGTCCACAAGGGCGAGTCCAGTGTGTGAATGACTCTGGAAGGAGAGTTGGAACGCCAGCTGAGTGCGTGTTGCAGGAGAGCTTGAGCTGAGAACAGTGCCCACCAGGACGCTCCGCCTCACTGGTGGATCCTGGCCCTTTAATGGGCACTGAAGGGCGAAGTGGCCTCCCTTGCCGCAGTATAGACACGCCCCCGACAACAGACGCTCCTGCTTCTGCCGTGGTGTAAGCCGTAGACGACCCAACTGCATGGGCTCCTCCTGCGAGGGCTGTCGGCTGGCTAAACTGGCTGAAGAGAGCTCTAGGTGGCGCCACGGGGCGGGTGTTTGCCGTTGTTTGCGGCGCCGGCTGAGACGACCCTCAATGCGGAGCGGGAGACTAATGAGCCGATCCAATTCCCACGGGAGTTCTATGGCCGCGAGCTCATCCGAAATGGCGAAATCCAACCCCTCAAGAAAACGAGCGCGCAGCGCGCTCTCATTCCAGCCGCATGCCGCAGCTAAAGTCTGGAACTGGATAGCATAGTCAGTCACGGAGCTCCTCCCCTGAGACAGTCGTGATAACTGGGCCGCCGCCTCGTCACCCTGAGCAGAGCGATCAAACAATTTGGCCATCTCTTGACTGAAAACCGCGAAGGTGGCACAACAGGGAGCCCGCGATCTCCAAACGGCGATACCCCATTCGCGGGCACGGCCCGAGAGGAGTGTAAGGACGTAAGCCACCTTGGTCTCTTCATTAGCGTAACGCCGGGGCTGCAGAGAAAACACCAGCGAGCATTGGGAGAGAAACGCTTGACAGGCGTTAGGATCGCCATCGTAGACCGGTGGATTGTTGGCATGGGGTTCGGACTCGTGTGACATACCGGTGTGAGGAACGGGATCCCGGCTCGTTGCCTCTTGCTGAAGATCGTCCACCCGTGTGAGGAGTTCGGAGACTCGGGCACTGAGAACTTCCACATCCAGCGCGGTGGTGTTGAGCTGAGTGGCATGCTGCCCGATCAACACTCCCTGTTGAGCGAGAGCCGCGCGAAGCGGACCAGATCCCGCTGAATCCATAATATGGTCAGACTGTTCTGTCAGGAGAAAGCAGGCTGGATTCAGGTGCGGGTAAACTCAAGGCTTTATTCACAAAGCGGAGACAGAGAAGAAAGAGTCACGCTCCACAGGTTTCACTCGCAGTGACAGGATGAACAGCAGATGAGTCACGTTTCATAGGATTCACTCGTAGTGACAGGATGAACAGCAGATGAGTCACGTTTCATAGGATTCACTCGTAGTGACAGGATGAACAGCAGATGAGTCACGTTTCACAGGATTCACTCGTAGTGACAGGATGAACAGCTGAAGCTACTAGGAGCTCTGGGCTTGTAAGAACTAGAGCAGAGAAATAAGCCAAACACACTGGAGCCTGAGGACAAGACACGACAGGGTGAGTACAAAGAACTGCTGGATGATCGGAGCTATTGGAACGAATAACAACAGTCTGACAATAGACAGAGAAACACAGGGAATAATAAAGGGGAAAAAATTAGAAGGACATAGAGAACAGGTGGCGAGCAATTATGGTTAACCACGGGGAACAAGGGAGGCGGGGAAAACACAAACAGGCAGACGTGGTGAGCAGTCACCATCCCAACACACACACCCACACCAAAAAGACAGGTGATTAGCCCCGAGACCCGACAGGGGAGACTAATCCATCTGCGTAGATCTTCCTCAATCTTTTTAAGTAGTGGACAATAATTCAATCTATATAGATTTTTTTAAGTTATTATCCACAACTATACCGAGATATTTTATTCCAGCTGGGGCCCATTTGAATACGGATGCACCTTGATACACATGATAATTAAATGTTGTTAAGGGGATTATTTCACTTTTATCATAGTTTACTTTTTATCCTGAAACAGTACTATAGGTGTCTAATAAATCCTGTAATCGAGTGAGAGAGTGAGAAGGGTCTGTTAAATATAAAAGAACATCATCAGCTAATAAATTGATTTTATGGGTTATCTGTCCAACCTTGAAGCCCTTTATATCAGGGTCCCTTCTAATTGCTTCCGCCAAAGGTTCAATGGCTAAGGCAAACAGACTCGGAGACAGCGGGCATCCCTGTCTACTGGATCTATGTAACGAAAATGGGGATGAAATTTGTCCATTAGTAGTAATCTTTGCTTTGGGGTTATAATATAAGGTTATCACCCAGTTAATAAATGTATGTCCAAAACCAAATTGAGTTAATACCTTAAATAAGTAGGGCCATTCCAGCCTATCAAAGGCTTTTTCGGCATCTAACGCCACAGCCACTGTGTGTTCCGGCCTTGATTTTGCCAAATGAATTATATTGAAGAATCGACTTAAGTTATTGGCGGATAGTCGTTTTTGGATGAAGCCGCTCTGATCTGGATTAATTATTTTTGGTAATACCAGGCTAAGACTGTTTGCTAACACTTTAGAGATCAATTTATAATCTGCGTTCAGTAATGAAATAGGCCTATAAGAGGCACATTTTAGTGGATCTTTATCTTTTTTTTAATATAACTGTGATTATAGCGGTCGTGGAGGATCCGGGAAGTCTATGTGTTTTAGATGAAAGGTTTATTACATCCATAATCAGTGGGGTGAGTAAATCTTTAAATTCCTTATAGAATTCATGTGGGAAACCATCCTCTCCTGGGGATTTATTAGACTGAAGTGAATTGAGGGCTTTTATAACTTCTGCCTGCGTGAAGGGGAGGTCCAAATTTTTTTTATCTTCTTCACTAATTTTTTGTAATTCGATTCTAGATAGAAAATTGTCGATATGGGTCAAATCTCTAGGCAACTCTGACTTATACAATTCTGAATAAAAGTATTTAAAAGTATCATTAATTTCTGTTGGACTATATGAGATCGAGCCTGTTTCAGTTTGAATAGCATTAATACTTCTAGTGTTTTCCTCTGCCTTCAGTTGCCAGGGTAATATTTTATGTGCTTTCTCTCCCAATTCATAATACCTCTGTCTAGTTCTTAAAATGGCTCTTTCAATTTTGTAAGTATCTAATGTATTGTATTGGAGTTTTTTCTGAACTAAGGATTGATATGTGTCAGAAGAACCATTTCATTGATAATCCTTTTCTAGGAGTAAGATTTATTTTTCTAATTTGTCAATATCTTCTGTGTGTTGTTTTTTCAGGCCTTTTGTATAGGATATTATTTGCCCTCTCAGATAGGCTTTCAGCTTATCCCATAAGATAAAGCTATCGGGGGAGGAAGCACAGTTTGTTTCACAAAACAACTTAATCTGGTCTCTTATAAATGTGCAAAATTCAGTTCTTTGTAGGAGAGTGGGATTAAGGCGCCACCTATATGGTGTTTTGGGTTTGTTTGGAAACAAGATGGACAAAAATCTTTTGCACATAATATACATGTACATACATGGAACACAATACACTACTTATATTTATATACACATACACTTATTTATCCAACACACATACTTAGCGTACAGTTAAAACTTTTCCACATAATATACATGTACATACATACATGCTCATTTTAATATACCTGCCATACATTGTCAATTTGTATATTGTCAATCCTTACCCACCTATTTGTATTTTTTTGTATTTTTTATTCCTTATTGTGTTTTTTGTTCTGTCGCTGTTATGTTGCACTGCGGAGCTCTGTCACGAAAACAAATTCCTCGTATGTGTGAACATACCTGGCAATAAAGCTCATTCTGATTCTGATTCTGATTCAAAGTCAGTGGCGAGTGATCTGATAACGTTCTGGATAAATATTCAGTGTCTAATACTCTATGGAATAATTGGGTGGATAATAGGAATAAATCGATTCTAGTATGGGATTTATGAGGGCATGAATAAAAGGAATAATCCCGGGTCTGAGGGTGCATCCGCCTCCAAATGTCTATTAAATTTAAATCTTTCATATATGTTTGGGTGGTCTTGGCTGCTTTCGAATTTGAAATGGTCTTTGTTGATTTGTCCATTATAGGATCTAAACAAAAGTTGAAGTCCCCTCCTATAAGTATATTTTGTTGCCCCCCCCCCCCCCGCAGCCTTTAGAAACATATTTTACATGAACAATTCATCATCATAGTTAGGTGCATATAAATTTAGGAGAGACCATTGTTCTGAGAATATTCTACAATTAACAAAAACATAGCGTCCTGAGGAGTCAATATCAGTATCAAGTATTTCCAAAGGTGTATTTTTATTTATTAAAATGGCTACCCCTCTGGCTCTTGAATTGAATGAAGATGACACTACCTGCCCCACCCATTCTCTCTTTAATTTGTTGTGTTCCTGTACAGTGAGGTGAGTTTCTTGTAGGAAAACTAAATCTACTTTTAACTTTTTAAGATATGCCAAAACCCTTTTTCTTTTAACCGGCCCATTCAATCCTTTAACATTAAAACTGACAAATTTCAATACTCTATCCACTAAGCTCTTTTTTATTTATGAGCTTCATTCGACCTCTAACAATGTTACCATAAGCAGAGCATCTGTAAACACGTAAGCAACAAATAAATGGAGCACCCAAACAAAAAGAAAAATACCCCAAAAACAACATATAGAACCCCTTCGTGCCATCTCCAAGGAATGTGGCACACCTCCCCTCATCTTGAAAGGTCTTGTATCTGTAAATGTTGCACCCCTGGAACAGGGGAAAATAGACATAAATAAAATGAGACGACACGAACTCGCTGTTGTCTGTGCGCCAGCTGTATTGACTGTGACGCAAAACATAGAGTGTATCAGCTACTGCCTGCAGCCTTTGGTTTCCCCCTAGTGGGCATTTCCTCAATTACACTTTATTTTTCTCAAGTATGAATCACATTGATTTTAACCACACTACATACTCCCCCTCACAATTAGATGTTGTCCCAACATCTTGCAGTTAACTTAGGCTTTAGTAGCGACCCTCTTTTTAGACTTTGTTTTATGTGGACTATGCTGCTTTTACTACATCTGAGCCTGTATTAAGCCAGTCTATCCCTGATATCCGTATGCAAGATATCGGTAAGGATTATAAAATGGCCCTGGGCTTGACCATGATGTAAATGTTTGGTGTCCAAGGTAAGGCATATTCTGATACTGCTGCTGAACTTCACAACTACAACTTATTTTATGGACACTGGGAGTACCAAGGTGATCATAAGTGAACAGTCGAGGGGCACGTCTTTCTCTCTGAGGTCTAGATTGTCTCTCAACTGTTGTCGAATCATTGCATTGCTCAGGTGATAATGTGTTCTCGTCATGTTCCTCTCCTTGTCCAGTTATCAAAGGATCCCCAGTTCTAATCAGTTCCTCATCACAGTCCTCTTCACCTGGGCATCCGTCCTCTGATAGCCCAACAGCATCCATCTGATCTCCGATTTCGGCGATATTCTCAATCTGCTTGGCCAGTCCGCTCGTCCCCCTCTCTAACTCGTCAGCACCTTCGTTGCACCCTTCTCCACTATGCTGTTGGTTTGGTGAGTAATAAAGACAACATTCATCCTCATCCTCTTCATCTCTATCAGTTTCATCAATGTCACTCCTCTTTTTGTAGTCCTTTGTCAACCTTTTCTCTAGGTTAGCATCTTTGTTGGATTGTCCTTCCATTGGCAAGTCATCACATGAAAGCAAGAGATTACGGTGTAGGATTCTAGACCTCCCCTTTCCCAATTCAGGCTTGACTTCATAAATTGGGAGGTTTCCTTTTACTTGCCTCACAACAGTGTTGATGGTCTCTTCCCAATGGTTACGCAATTTACCTGTACCTCCTCTTGGCGTCAGGTTCCTAACAAGTATGCGGTCACCTGGATACAAGGTTGTGCTCCTCAGTTTCTTATCGTAATACTTCTTACTCCGTCCTCCTGCTTTCTCCATATTTTCCCTTGATATTTCATATGCTTCCCGCATCTGTTCCTTCCATCTCTTCAGATATTCCTGCTGGCTTACTGTACCAGTGCTTTCTTCTAAACCAAAGAGAAGGTCAATTGGCAGTCTGGGATGTCGTCCATAAAGAAGATAGAAAGGTGAGAACCCTGTGACCTCACATTTAGTACTATTGTATGCAAAGATCAGTTTACTCAGGGATTCCTTCCAGTTCGTCTTCTGCTTGTCCGTCAGTGTTTTGAGCATTTGAAGTAAGGTCCTGTTAAATCGCTCTGTCTGACCATTCCCTTGCGGGTGGTATGGCGTCGTTCTGGAACTAAGAACGCCGCAATTCTTTGTTAGCTGAGCTAAAAGCTGATTTTCAAATTCACCACCCTGGTCATGGTGTATTCGCTTTGGAAATCCGAATTGCAGGGCATAGTCATTAAACAGACGATCAGCTACTGTTTTTGCAGACTTTGACGTTGTAGGGTATGCCTGCGCAAACCGTGTAAAGTGGTCGACTACCACTAAGATATATTCATATCCCCCCTTACATTTATCTAAATGCAGAAAGTCTACCGATACAAGTTCAAAGGGCTGTGTTGTGATGATGTTGGTAAGAGGGGCCCTTGTTTCTTTACAAGGCTTCTTTTGCTTTAAGCAAGGACAGCTTTTTGCAACATAATGTTCGATTTCTTGTTGCATATGAGGCCAAAAGAAACGGTCTCTGATTAGGGATGTTGTACGGTCGATGCCTTGGTGACCCATCTCATTGTGCAATTCTTTCATTACAACTGTCTTGTATCTTTCAGGTAGAACCAATTGGTTCCTTGTAGATGTTTTCCGCTTCAAGATCCCATCTTCATCTACATAGAGCTTCTCCCACTCCCGAAGAAGACATCTACTCTTAGCGGTGAGAGACTTAATTTGGTTTCCACGAGGCCTCACACTGGTCAGTTTACATTTGATTACAGGTCCAATATGCAAATCCTCTCGTTGGGCCTGTTGAATCTCATTCCCAGGAATAGAATTATTTACACCCCCATCTGATGGACATGGAGGATCAGATACTACCCACGATGAAGAATCTTCCTGTACTTCCACTGCTTGAGCAGTAGCTGCAATACAGTCTGATGACAATTCCTCTGTATATTGTTCCATCATCTCTTCGATGTTGAGAGGCAATCGTGATAAGCTGTCAGCATCTGCATTCTCTCGACCTGGGCGATATTTTATTGAAAAATGGAAGTCGGCAAGCTCAGCTACCCACCTACAACCAGTTGCATTCAGCTTCGCGCTAGATAACACATACGTGAGAGGATTATTATCGCTGAAAACTGTGAATGTCGGTGCGTAGTATAGGTAGTCTCTGAATATCTCAGTCACTGACCACTTGAGGGCGAGAAACTCTAATTTACCCGAATGGAGATGGTAGTTTCGTTCAGCAGTCGTGAGTGTCCGAGAGCCATACGCTATTACACGGAGCTTACCATTCTGCTTTTGGTATAATACTGCCCCCAGGCCTTGGTTTGAGGCATCTGTATGAAGAATAAAGGGCAACGAAAAGTCTGGGAAGCCGAGGATAGGTGGTTCGACCAGATGGTTGATCAATATCTCCAAAATCTCTTGGTGCTCAGTTTTCCTAACAATTGGTTGGTTAGACGGCACTCCTCTATTTTTCAATCTGCTTTTCCTTGATTTTTGGCACATCTTTCCCTCTTCTGGGGTGCCCTTGAGTAGGTAATATAGTGGTCCAGCAATCTTTGAAAAATCCTTAATATATTGTCGGTAGTAACTTAAGAGCCCCATCACAGTTTGCAGCTGCCCAACGGTGGTCGGTCTCTTTTCCTTCCAAGCTTGCACAGCCTCCGTATCAGCTGGGTCCACTTGGCTACCTTCAGCAGAAACCACCCTTCCAAGATAGCGGATTTCTTTTTTGAACATTCCACATTTACTGGGTTTCAGTTTTATTCCATACCATCTAAGCTGCTGCAGTACCTCCCGCACATGGTGGACATGGTCTTCAAAGGACTTGCTATAGACTAGTATGTCATCAAGATACGGCACACATATCCGGTCTCTCAAATTCTCCAGACATTCCTCCATACACCTTTGAAATGCAGCTGGAGCATTTGTCAGGCCAAAGGGAATTCTTATCCACTCATATAACCCCCATGGAGTTATGAATGCGGTCAGGGGTCTACTCTCCTTTGCCATAAACCCTTGATGATATGCTTTGCCCTGATCTAATAGTGAAAACCACGAATTCCCGCCCAGGTTGTCGAGGATATCTTGTACTCTGGGAATTGGCTGACGATCAGGATGGGTCTTCTTATTCAGTTCCCTGTAATCTACACACAGGCGTAGGCTTCCATCCTTTTTCCTAACGCAGACTACAGGTGATGCATAAGATGATGTTGATTTTGATATCCAGCCCTGAGCAATCAGGTCATGAAGGTAATCTTTTACTTCCCTATACAGCGGCTTAGGCACGGAGATGTATGAACGTGCAACAGGAATTGTGTCTTTTAGAGATATTTTCAGTGTTAGATTTTCTATGCACCCAATGTCATCATCTGATTTGGAGAATGACAGACATTCCTCTCGTAACATTTTGTGTGCTATTTCTTTTTCAGGCTGACTCAGCTGACTCAAATCCACCGGGGGGTCCCAAACATCACTGGTAAACTCAACGCTGCTCGTTTGGATGGAAGTCACTGATGTACGTATGGACTGGCTTGACTGATCAAATGATGTGGACGGATAAACAGCTTGTACCCCCTGTGCTGTTCCAATGACTGTTTTACTACACAGAACATTGTCATGATCCGTTGGGTTCCGAGCATCAAGCATGATGTATGGTGATGCCCCCCCTTTCACCTGCACAAGTGTTTCCTGGAACTCAAGTCCTTCTGGCCATTTTGGATCAACATCAGGTTCAAACATTAAAGTTGTGTCCTCCTTCAGAGAGCTCATCTTTATCCGATACTCAACCTGCAGAGAGGTACGCTTGGGAATTAACACTGAATTAACCCTGACACTTTCTATAAAAGCTTTAATATGGCTTGTATCTAATCTTGGGAATGTCATCTTCACTATTCTCTTTAACTGTTCTCCGCATTTTGGATCTGTGCTTTCCCCTGAGTGGTTAGTCACTATGAGCTCGATAGCGTTGTAACCAATAATAGGATGGGAGAGGTGTTTTCCCTTTGTTACTAGAATGGGAATGATGGAATTGCTGCTATCGCTGTTTTCTCCTGGCAACTGAAATGTGACTTCTATCCATCCCACATAAGGGATACCCTGTCCATTGGCTGCAACTATCTGAAGTGTGTCAGATGCATCAATTATCTCGGAGACAAGTCTCAGCTTCACATCAGGTAATACCTTATTTTTCCACCACTCGTCAATGATACAAACTTGAGAACCCGTGTCCCACAATGCTGTTGTTTTTACTCCATGGATATAACAGTCATTGAGACACTGTTTTCCCACTAAAGTGGCCACACTCAATGTTTTGTTTGAGTTTGTTCTCGTTTTCACCCTTAATTCTTGCATATCTTGGTGTTCATTTCGCTTACATTCTTTCTTATGTTCACTCCAGTGATGAGTCTGACATAACTTAGAGCAGTAAAGAGACTTATGGCATGATGTACAGAGTCTTAAAGTATGGGAATCCCCCTTCACGCCACAACACGCGCACTGTTGGTGGGACATTAACACCTGGCAGGTCACCTCCTGTCCCATGGAAGTAACCCTCCCTCGTTTAAACGATCATCTCTGGGTGAGTTTGTTGTTCTTGCTCTACAGCCTGCCAGGAAATGCTCACTGCTTCCACATCTGTAACAGTGTGTACAATACGTATCAGTTTCACTCTGTTGGCAGTTTAAACATCTCCTAGGCCGACCCCTTGGTTACATGAAATTGAGCGGTCCTTCCTCTCTGTCCTGGGCTGTATTTTGGCCAATACGGAGGAGATGAATACTTAAACTGATTGGCTGGTATGTCGTCTTGTAAACCAGGTGAAGACAAATTCTGTGCTGCACTGGCTTGAGGCAGTTGAATCGACTCTCTGATGTGTGACACTTCAGCACTAAGGTTCTTTAATAGCGCCATGTCTGATTTGATTTCTCTGAGTTCATTTAGCAAGTCAGGACTGTGTTTACTCTGCTTTTCCTGAAGTAACATTTTCCCTTTCTTCTCTGCAGGGGCTGGAACATCAGTGTATTCAACGGTGTGCACCATCGGCCGATGTTGAACTGCAATTTTCTTTTTACTTTGTCTTTCTGCCTCGGTCATGCATGCAATATTCAATTTCTCTAACAACAGTTCATCACTCACTTCTGTTTTTTGCAGGTATGGCTTGAGGTCACCCCTGATGTAATCGTTTTGCAGACCGGTAAGAACTGTATGGAGAAACATATTTTGCACCAGGATAGGGTCGTACTTAAGGCTAGACTCAGCCTCCTGTGATGCAAAAAGAATTTTCTGCCTCAGATCTAATGCACGAATGAGAAAGTTCTGAGGGGTTTCTTTGCTGTCTTGAGCCTCTGACATGAGTTGTTTGTACAGTTCGGTAGCGCCCTTCTCCTGATAATGTGAGCGAAGGATTCTTCTCAAGGTAGGTAACGTTAAATTGCCTTTGCCCTCTAAGTAACTGCATAGTTGCATGCCAGGCGCGATTGCTTTGATGACTGCATGTACTATTTCGTGTTCAGGGACATTTTTCTTTATTCCATTTTCAATCTGAAGAGCCATGCTAGAGAAACTAAGTTTATCTTTTTGTCCTGGTTCTCCAATTTGGCCTGCTATTTTAAACTCTCTTTGCCACATAAATGGTTGGGCGAGATCTCTTATTGGATTACTGTTCTGGTTTGTTTGATTCAATGTCTTTACTTCATGTTTTGTTTCACTTTGTGTTTTCTGTAGTGATAATTGTAAAGCTAACTGCAGTGCTTCAATCTGTTTTTGCAGCATTTCCTGTTCTGACACCTGAGCTACTTGTTGCGGCTCACAGAATTCTGAATTGCAGGCTGGATTGGTAGTTGAATTTCAACAATTTTGTCTTTCAGGTTAAGGAGGAGAGACATACCTTGGTCCTCAAGTTCCTCTACCTCGTCTCTTTCTATATACTTCACAATGTGTGCAATTAGAAATGAACGACTTTTCCCCAAAACATTCTCATGTTCGGTACCAAAGATATGAAGAAAGTTACACACTGCAATCAACTGGTCACTACTCAGTGTATAAAGTGTCCCAACTACTTCAAGTTTCAAGTCCTCTAGCGTCTCCATGTTGGTTGTGAATAAATGGTCAGTGTCAGTGTAAAACAGAATGTCTACTTGGGCAGGAAGAACTTGCAGCTTCTCCTGGTTAACATAAGGAACCTCGGATTACCAGCACTTCTGCCCGTCTGGTCGTGAGACTATACTGCACACCGCCGACCTTCTATCGTGATGGTTGTTGTTGCAAGGTGGAATGTTGTCGTCTGGCACTACATCGATCGGCAGGACCATGGACCATCCATCCTCGCTGGGGCCTCAAAAATGTTGCACCCCTGGAAAAGGGGAAAATAGACATAAATAAGATGAGACGACACGAACTCGCTGTTGTCTGTGCGCCAGCTGTATTGACTGTGACGCAAAACATAGAGTGTATCAGCTACTGCCTGCAGCCTTTGGTTTCCCCCTAGTGGCCATTTCCTCAATTACACTTTATTTTTCTCAAGTATAAATCACATTGATTTTAACCACACTACATGAACAACTAATCTAACTTAAATCTAAGGTCTTCTGCCCCCAGGGGCTCTCCGCTATATAATATAGAATATTATATAAAACACTCTTAACGTAGGACTGACTGTAATGAGATAACCATTCAAGTAGGTGAACATGAAACAGTGCGTAAAATTGTGGTGTCTTACAGTTTGCACAATGGCTGAAGTTAAGAACGTGCGTCAGGTCACCTGTTTTCTCTTAAATTTTCTAGTGTTCTCTCTCACAAACGCTGCCGCTTCTCTTGGCGTTTTAAATGTTTTCTTTTCCCCATCTGAGAGCGTTACCCTCAGGGTAGCAGGATAAAGTAAAGCGAACTGGATACCTTTGGACTTCAGCTCTTTCTTTACCCGATCATATTCCTTTCGGCGCTTCACCAAGTTGGCACTTAGATCAGGAAAAAACATCACCGGCGAGTTCTCATACATTATGGGACCGTTGCTTTCCCTGGATAATTTTGCTGCCGTACGGAGTATCTTCTCCCGATCCTGGTATTTCAGCAGGCGTATCAACACAGCCCTCGGCCTTCCCTCCGTGGGTGGTCTTGGCGCGAGCGTCCGATGTGCTCGCTCTATTATTAGCGGCTCGGGAAAGTGCTCTTGACCCAATACAGTCGGAAGCCAATTGGCGAAAAAAGTGACCGGGTCACTCCCCTCACAGCCTTCACGCACGTTAAGAACGCGGACATTATTGCGTCTGCTGTAGTTCTCAAGTGACTCAACTTTCTCCATCAAATATTCATTGTCCTTAGTCAACTTGCTCACCCGCGAATCCAGCTCGGTGACATGATCCTCCGCCGCCCCGATGCGATCTTCCGCTTCAGTGACGCGGGATGTCAGATTATCAAGCATAGATTTTAAACCCGATATGGATTCGTTAATCTCTGCCGTTTTGGTGTCCAGTTTATTGGAGAGGGCTAGGTTTGTTTTTATATATATATAAAAATTGCATACGTTTATATTTCATTTTTTTATCAAGTGTATATATATATTATTTCAATATGCAATAAAAGTAAACTGTACACTTGAATTACATATATATAATATATGTGAGCTGAACAGATTGACTGTTACATCCATGAGATTATGTAAATTCAAATAAATATCATGTCACAAGATGTCATAGGTCAGTATCAAATTAGTTTGAAATTATTATTTGCAGCACAAATTAGGTTTTTTAGGATTTTTAAAAATCCCTAAAACTGTCAGAAAAGGATAAGGCCTAAGATATTTCCATGTGAGTGGCTAAATTTATTTTTGTTTTTATAATTATAATACATAAACTATGAAATTATACAAAATGTATAAAAAAGTAAATAAATAAATACGTACACACATAAAAAAAGCAGCCAAGACGAATGAGTTTCCTTTTTTTATATATAGATTAAAATTGAAGACACAAGCAGCTGGTAAATGCGGTCACTTAATATTCAAATCCAGTAGATCCACTTCAGATTTATTTCTCAACAGTTTATGTTGACGTGGCTGTTTTCGTTTATATTCGCCAAGCTATTATGTATTTTGAAATAATCTTATCCTTGATGTGTTCGTTCGTACGACGAAAGGCAGAATCCTGCAGCTCGAGAGATATATATTCTGCCCGTCGCGCTTCCAAATAGTCTTTCACACTTAAACGGGTTACAAACACCTGCATTTAGCTTTTGTTGTGTTATAATGGGTAATTGTGTGCATTTGTGGTAATATTTTATTAAGAATAAATTCGTTTGTTTGACATCGTGACACTGTACGCGCTGATCGGAGGCGGTGATTTCAGATAGGCAGCCGCAAATATTTCATTTTCACACAAACAGTTCAAAAACATCTGATTTTAGCTCTTGGTGTGTTCTAATGGATGAATTGTGTGATATCGCTTTAATAATTTATTTTTAAAAGCTATAAAACAAGAATAAACTAGTTTTTTCTGAGCTCGTCATTCCACACGCTCCTGCTCAGAGCGGTGATTCATCTCTCCTATTTCTCACGTATCACTGACCACACATCAATTATTAATGAGCCCTGACCCGGTAATAATCATATGTTGGTTTAGCTTGTCATTGTGAATTAAATCTAAGTATTTATTTGTATTTTAACCGATTTAAAAGTGAAACTAAAAGAGAGTCTCCTCCCCCCTTTTTTAGTCCAGGAATTGCACCTGTAGGGGCGCTATTTCTCTCAAACAATGGAAGTCTAAGCACATATACTCAAACAGAGGGACAGAGTGAGATGAGATGTCTGACAGTTTTTTTAATTTTCTGTTATCCATACATTGTTGTAAAGTCTCTTACTACAGTAAAGTCTGTAAAGTCCTTTCCTCAGAATGACTTTTTGATCTGTATGAAAAAATTATTTGACGTGTTTGGATGCTGCAATTTAAAAATACAATACAATTAATCATTCCCTTTTTACGGTCATTTCAAAAAATCACCACGGCAAAACCATTCAAGCTATCCAAAACCCATTCACAATTTAAGTTCCTCAATGTTTTTTCAACATGTAGACAAAGTTTGGTGTGTCAAGTGTACTTCTCTGAGCACTATGCATTAATTCACAGCAGAATTTTCACAAAAATCCATATTCAATTCAAAATAGCCAACTTCCTGTTGATCGTAGCTGATGACTGTAAATTATAAAGTTGTCCATCTTGATATGTACTTTGGAGTTTGGTGTCTGTAGCTAAAACTAACCCCACCACTTTTGACAAAAGGTGGCGCTATAGAGTGCCTCCTTCACGCCCTTTTAAAAGCTTTTGCCATTGTCTAGCTGTCACTAATACTGATATGTGTTCTGAATTTCGTGAAATTCTAAGTATGTTATATGCCTCAAAATCACCTGAAAAGTATTCCAGTTTGACATGTTGCCACGGCAACAATATTTTTAGATATCGGTATCCCCCCAGCAGATTTATATCGGCTGTGTTTTAACATTATTCTGATAAAGTTTGAAGCAAATCGAGTAAAAATAAGATGCTGAATTCAAAGCATTTTGAAAATGACACACTTCCTGCTGCCAGTTGGTGGTGCTATAACTTTGACTCCTAATAGTCACATATGTGCGATCGACATCATATATCGAATAATCTGATGAAGTTTGAATAAAATCAGGAAATGTATGTAGATGGTATTAGACACTTCCTGTTTCTCATTTCTCGTCATAATTTCAACGCCTCGCCATGAGCAAACCGTTCGAGATATCAAAAATCCCCTGGCAATTCATCATCCCCAATGTCTTGAGATCATATTGACCAAGTTTGGTGGCAATCGGCTAAAAAACCTATGACAAGTATTTCAAATTCCAGAGCATGCGCTTTTTACATAACTCTAAATAGCTGACTTCCTGTTGGGCGGAGCCTATGACATACAATACGAAAGTTATTCGGCACAATGAGATCTATATGTGTACTGAGTTTCATATGAATACGTGTAAGTATGTGTGAGCTATACATCAACATTTCTGACTGTGTTCCAGGGGGCGCCGTAGAGCCGCTGTGCCACGCCTGGGTCCCAGCCTCTGCAGGCTCCTAAAAGCCACAGATTCCAAAGTATGTGCAAAAGCCCCCACAACTTTGACGAAAAATATGAATACTAAACCCTAAATAGCCAACTTCCTGTTGGGCGGAGCCTATGACATGCAGTACGAAAGTTGTTTGGTTTGATAAGATCTATATGTGTACCGAGTTTCATATGTCTACGAGCAAGTATGTATGATATATGGCCCTCAGTATTCCAGGGGGCGCTGTAGAGCCCCTGTGCCACGCCCGTGTATCAGTCTCTGCCCGGCCGCAGGTTCCAAGGTGTGTGCCAATTTTCAAGAGTTTCGAGCATGTTAAGGACCCCAAAAGCCCCCGTAACGTTAGAAGAAAAAAAAAAATTATAATAATAAAAAATAATCCTAAGGAAAACAATAGGGCTCTCGCCCTCCAGGCTTGAGCCCTAATAAACGGAGCAATTCCAATAGGGTCCTCGCACTGCAGTGCTCGGGCCCTAATAAACAAAGCAGATACAAGAGGGTCCTCTCACCTCGGTGCTCGGGCCCTAATTAAAGCTGCAAGCAGCATTTATCGGGGTTCAAGCACATTAAGGCCTCTGAGGTGGTCTCGGCCAACCTGGATGTATGGATGACAGTTAAACACATCCAAAATGGAGAACAGGCTAACAGACAGACACATGCACTGAAATTAAATGATTAAACTAGTTTTTAAGAGTTTAGATGTTACTTTCAGGTTTCACTGTAATCATAATGTGGCAAAATTTTAAAAAACTGATATGCCTGTATGAACAAAATGGAAAAAACTTTAACTCAATGAGATTTAAAATGTTGCAACAGTGTTTTTTTTATTGTTTAGGCATGAATTCATAAATCCTTTCAACATTACTGTTTAAGTTAACTGAATGAGCCCATTAGTGGTTTTCCGCTGCCATCTAGTGGTCATAAATGGCAATTTCTCATACATCAATGTGTTAATCCTTTATAACTCTTAGTGGTTTTTTCTGAGATGAAATGTCTCTTAATTTTTGCATGCTTGTTTAGAATGAAATTATGCATTATTTTACACAGTTTTGATAATTTGTAGGCTTTCTGTTTGTATTAATAGGCCTTTGTGTACACTATGTAAAGAACATATAATAAAATGACTGGTTTATAGTTGTCCAAATGCAATTGTTCAACAATTTTTTGATAATTATTGACCTTCAAAGTCTAGAGAATTGTATTTCAGTGGTTTTGATTTTCAGCTAAAACCCTTGTAATAGTTTGCAAAAGTAACTTTTTAAAATTATCTTGAATATTTAATTAACAGTTTTATTAACAACATTGGCCCCAGAGGCAAAGTTGTTCAGAATGAGGAGATCTATCATATGATATGAAGATCTAGTGTTAATATATGAGCATTTTCAAACAATTTGAGGCCATTTACCATATAAATTGTGTTTTTGAGACCTTTTCTACTGTTATAGCGCCACCTATGGTCCGATCTCCATGAAACTTTGCGTGCTTGTTCAGAGTAACCTGTCATATGTTTTCACCAAGTTTTGTAAAGTTTCCAGTTTTCATCTAAGTTTTATAGGCTTTTGGGTATTTTGGCCACACCCCTTTTCTAAATTACCCTGTCAAAGGTAACCAAAAGACAAATTTTAATTATTTCTTGATAGTTATTGATCTGGAGATTCCAGAGAATATTACTGCAGTGGTTTGATTCCAATCGGGCTAAAAACCTGGGACTAGTTCGCAAAAGTAGGTTTTTAACATATTCTTGAATAATTAATGAACAATTTGATTGACATCTTTGCTCCCTGAGGCAAAGTTGTTCACAAAGAGGAGATTTATCATATGATATTAAGATCTAGTGTTTGTGTGAATGTATGAACATGTTCTACAAATTGTGATCATTTTCTATTGAAAATTTGTGTTTTTGAAGCTTTTTCAACTGTTATAGCGCCACTTATGGACCGATCTACATAAAACTTTGCATACTTGTTAAGAGTCATCAGTCACATGTTTATTCCAAGTTTCAGAATATTTTGACTTTTTTTTTTGTTTTATAGGTTTTGGGGTATGTTTGGCCACACACCTTTTCTAAATTACCCCTTTAAAGCTAACCAAAGTACAAAATTCATTTTTTTTTTGATAATTATTGATCTAGAGAGTCCACAGAATATTACTGCAGTGGTTTGGTTCCGATTGGGCAAAAAACCTAGGACTAGTTCGCAAAAGTAGCTTTTTAACATACTTGTGAATAATTAATGAACGGTTTGATTGACAGCAATGGTTCTTGAGGCAAAGTTTTGCATTATGAGGAGATCTATCAAATGATATGCATATTGTGTTTATATGTTAAAATCCACGTGATTACAGAGCCATAAAACTCATTAGCGACAACTATTGGCCGATTTCTTTCAAAATTCTTACAGTCCTTTAGGGCTATGAGTCAAACATGCCCACCAAGTTTTGTTCCGATTGACCTTCGTTAACCTTGTTAAATAGGTGCTCAAACTTCTTTGGCCAATGGCGGCCATGTTTTTTTAGATACGCGAATGTCCTCATAGATACTTGTGCCGCTTCTGACAAAGACACGGTATGCCAATTTTCAAGTCGATCGAACCAATAGTTGCCTAGTTATAGCCATTTAAGTGTTTTTTTCTGTCTAATAGTGCCCCCAAGTGGCAGAGGTGTGCAATTTTTTTATTTGACCAAAGTTTTAGCTCCTACAAATGTCTAGCAAGTTTGGTTAAGATATCTCATTTCATTCACAAGTTATAGCCTGTTGCGTAAAATTGGTCCTAGACTTTCGAACGTTTTGGCATCCCATTACAACAGTGAGTCGAAATTTCAACTTTTTTTTGATAATTATTGATAATCACTGTCCAGAGAAAACTTCTGCAGTGGTTTGGTTCCGATTGGGCGAAAAAACTAGGACTAGTTCGCAAAAGTAGGTTTTGGACATATGTCTAATTTGCGAAAAAACGAGGCCTCCCAAACCCAAAATCAGAGCTGAACATTTTTAATTTCGCTTGACCCAAGGATTCCAGAAATGTTAAATTTATGAGTCTACCACAAGCGGTTTAGGAGCTATTAGCAAAAACGCATTTTTGAATGGGCCGGATCTTTGCGCCTGAGTAAGACTATTACCTTTTGACCAAGTTTCAGCTCTCTAGGCCTTAGGCCTGGTTCACACCGGACGCCGAAGCGACGCGAAAGCGGCGCGGAACAGAGGCCGCTTCCTTTCGGCGCCCATGTTAAAATATGGTGTCGTTCACACGCCGTGAAGCACCAGTTTCGGCATCTGGCCTATTTTTTGCGTGAGCTGCGAGCGATCCGCGTCAATTCCAGCAGGAAGTCACACCAAGAAACACGAGACAATCCGGTCAATTGTAAAAATATAATAAATTTTCAAATTAAAATACCGCGAGTGACAAATGCGATCATATTTGTGTATCTAAACAGACTAAAAAAAAAAATAAATAAAAAAAAACACACATCACACACGCACGCACATGCACACACAGAGCAATGGGAGTGGGCGGACTACAGGGCGGGTGGGAGGGGGTGGGGGTTATTTACTTAACCATGATGTGCTCCGAATAAACAACAACTGAGCAGAAGCGCTTGTCGACCGCTGCGGAGAATACGCGTCTGGTGTGAACAGGTAGGCGCCGGACCGCGCGTGATTTTCCTTTCCGCGCCGCTTCCGCACCGCTTCGGCGTCCGGTGTGAACCAGACACCAGACGCGTATTCTCCGCAGCGGTCGACAAGCGCTTCTGCTCAGTTGTTGTTTCAGCACTTCGTGCTTGAACCCCTAATAAAAATTCTCAGTTGTTGTTTCAGCACTTCGTGCTTGAACCCCTAATAAAAATTCTAACAATTAGAATAGGGTTTGTGCTTGAACCCCTAATAAAAATTCTAACAATTACAATAGGGTTTCAGCACTGCGTGCTTGAACCCCTAAAAATCAGTACAATTACAATAGGGTTTCAGCACTTCGTGCTTGAGCCCCTAATACTTTTTGTGAGTTTTTAGCCTTCTGGAAAGTATGTTCATTTACTGTACATGTACTCAATACTTGGTAGGGGCTCCTTGTGCTTCAATTACTGCCTCGATTCGGCGTGGCATGGAGGTGATCAGGTTGTAGCACTGTTCAGGTGTTTTGGAAGTCCAGGTTTCTTTGACAGTGGCCTTCAGCTCATCTGCATTTTTTGGTCTCTTGTTTCTAATTTTCCTCTTGACAATACTCCATAGATTCTCTGTGTTCAGGTCTGGTAAGTTTCCTGACCAGTCAAGCACACCAACACCATGGTCATTTAACCAACTTTTGGTGTTTATGGCAGTGTGGGCAGGTGCCAAATCCTGCTTGAACATGAAATCAGCATCTTCAAAAAGCTGGGCAGCAGAAGGAAGCATGAAATGCTCAAATATTTCTTGGTTAACGGGTGCAGTGACTTTGATTTAAAAAAAAAAAAAACATTGCACCCCAAATCATCACAGACTGTGGAAACTTAACAGTGGACTTCAAGCAACTTGGGCTATGAGCTTCTCCTCCCTTCCTCCAGACTCTAGGACCTTGATTTCCAAATTAAATACAAAACTTTTGCTTGACTATCCTCATAATGCTCTGGTTCTCTCGGTTGGTTGTGAATCTTTTTCTTCCACACTTTTTCCTTCCACGCAACTTTCTGGTAACATGCTTGGATACAGCCCTCTGTGAACAGCCAGCTTCTCTGGGAATTAATGTTTGTGGCTTACCCTCCTTGTGAAGGGTGTCAATGATTGTCTTCTGGACAACTGTCAGATCAGCAGTCTTCTCCATGATTGTGTAGCCCAGTGAACCAAACTGAGAGACCATTTTAAAGGCTCAGGAAACCTTTGCAGGTGTTTTGAGTTGATTAGCTAATTGGCATATTCTAATTTGTTGAGATAGTGAATTGGTGGGTTTTTGTTAAATGTAAGCCAAAATCATCACAATTAAAAGAACCAAAGACTTAACCTGTTAAACAGCACCTAATCTGAGGGTCGTGCTTCAGTCAAGGAAGCCCTCGACAAAATGGTCTTGACAGTCATAGAACAGGACCACTGAGGGCAGCTCCTACTGGGGAAGAATGGAGTGCACAGCATTACACGGTGTCCGTCTCTCCTCAGAGCCCTCAGGAGATCAGTCTGCTAACCCTGCCAGAGTTCCAGGGTGCAGCAATCTCCAGCGAGCACACATCTCAATGTCAAGTCAAGTCAAGTCACCTTAATTTATATAGTGCTTTTAACAATACAGATTGTGTCAAAGCACTTTACAGTATTAAATAAGAAAACAGTGTGTCAAGCAATGCAAAATGACAAACGTAAATACTTAATTTTCAGTTAAAGGCAGTTTTTCATTGAATTCAGTGATGTCATCATCCAGATCAGTTCAGTCTAAATACTATCTGTGCAAATCAAGTCAATGATATCGCTGGATATTATGTGTCCCCAACTAAGAATGCCAGAGGCAACACGGCAAGGAATCAAAATTCCATCTGTGATAGAATGGAGAAAAAACCTTGGGACACTTTGTCTACACTTCAAATTTGCGCATAATTTACCTTTACATACAAAACTGTCTATTGTAATATACCTGTACATACAATTGTAAATTTGTATATTGTTATTCCTTATCTACTTGTTCTATTATTATTATTATTATTATCATAATTTAATCTGTGTTTTTGTTCTGTCGCTGTCATTATGTTGCACTGCGGAAGCTTCTGCCATCAAAACAAATTCCTCATATGTGTAAACATACCTGGAAATAAAGCTCATTCTGATTCTGATTCTAATCTGGTCCCTGTGGCATTGTCCCGGTGGCTGTCTAGGAGACAAGGTCAAGTCAAATCAAGTCACCTTTATTTATATAGAGCTTTAAACAAAAAAAATTGTGTCAAAGCACCTGAACAACATTAATTAGGTAAACAGTGTGTCAATAATGCAAAATGACAGTTTAAGGCAGTTCATCATTGAATTCAGTGATGTCATCATTCAGCTCAGTTCAGTTTAAATAGTATATGTGCAATCATTTGCTATTAAGTAAACATATCACTGTAAATGAAGTTTTCCAACTAAGCAAGCCAGAGGCGACAGCGGCAAGGACCAAAACTCCATCAGTGACAGAATGGAGCAAAATACTTGGGAGAAACCAGGCTCAGTTGGAGAGCCAGTTCTCCTCTGGCCAGATGAAACCAGCAGTTCAATTCCAGGCTGCAGCAAAGTCAGATTTTGCAGAAGAATCATCTGTTTTCTGTGGTCTTGCCCCAGTGGTCGTCTGAGACACGATCTTTTTAGGGGATCTGTATCTGGGGCTCATCTAGTTGTCCTGGTCGCCGCTGTCTTTCAGGGATGTAGAGGTCCTTTCTAGGTGCTGATGCACCATCTGGGATGGATAATTACTGGATCCAGTGACCCTCTGATTTGGACACAGACTGGATCTGGTTGCTATGGTGAACTCGGAATAAGAGAGAAACAGACTAAAATTAGCGCAGATGCCATACTTCTAATGATGTAGCAAGTACATTGGGTGTTATGGGAAGTGTTTCCGGTTCCGGTTTACCTAATTAATGCAGCCTAAAAATTATTTAACGGATTTGGATATTAGAAGCATATTAGTGTGTTATGTGTAAGCCAGGTTAAAGAGATGGGTCTTTAATCTAGATTTAAACTGCAAGAGTGTGTCTGCCTCCCGAACAATGTTAGGTAGGTTATTCCAGAGTTTAGGCGCTAAATAGGAAAAGGATCTGCCGCCCGCAGTTGATTTTGATATTCTAGGTATTATCAAATTGCCAGAGTTTTCAGAATGCAGCAGATGTGGAGGACTATAACAAGAGCTCATTCAAATGCTGAGGTGCTAAACCATTCAGACTTTATAATAAGCAAGTTTTTAAAATCTATACGATGTTTGATAGGGAGCCAGTGCAGTGTTGACAGAACCGGGCTAATATGGTGAATACTTCCATGTTCTAGTAAGAACTCTAGCTGCTGCATTTTGGACCAACTGGAGTTTGTCTTTTGCCCGGAAATATAGCAGAGCTGAGATGCTTGCCACTCCTTCGGGGGTCTCTAGAGCAGTTAGTTCCATCGTCTTCTGCCATTCCTCCACTTCAGGGCACCAAGCTAGCAGCTCCAAGTACACCAGAGACCAGTCTCAAGAGACTGGTTCCCTTATTAGACTATTTAGCAGCATGGAAACTACTGCCAAATGTGTCTCGTTGGGTCCTGCAGACTATAGAAAAAGGCTATCATATTCAGGCATTCAACTGGGTTTTTTCCAAAAATGGATGGGTCTGATATTAGAACAGGACATAAAAACTTAATTGAGGAAGAAGGCCATTGATGTGGTCCATCCACATGACAAAGAGTCCGGGTTCTACAGGCTGTACTTTATTTTTCTAAAGAAGGATGGAGGGTTACGTCCCATTTTAGATCTATGTTAGCTAAACCGCTCAGTAATACGACTGAAGTTTAAGATGCTCGTTATCAACAAAGTCATTTCTCAGATCAGGTCCGAGGACTTTTTTGTCACAATGGATCTAAAAGTTGATTATTTCCATGTCTCCATCCTTCCCACTCACAGGAAGTTCCTGACATTTGCTTTCATGGCGAAGCTTACCAATATCAAGTTCTTCCTTTCAGTCTTGGAATTTTACCCCGCACTCTCACAAAGAGTGTGGATTCTGCTGTAGCTTCACTGCGACTCTAGGGCATCCACATACTGAATTATATCAATGATTGGTTGATTTGGTTCAATCAGAGCAGACGACATTGAGATGTCGTTCTTGCCCATATGAAAAAGTTGGGGTTGAGACTAAATGTGTGTTTTCTCCAATACAGGGGAACTCTGGGCATGGTGTGATTTGACCACGATGCAGTCACGGTTGTCCCCTAGTTGGCTCGAGACAATCCTCACTGCAGCCGCTAAAGTCTGAGAAGGCCGGTCACTCACTGTCAAGCAGTTTCAGAAACTACTGGGTTTAAAGGCAGCTGCGTCCAACATGATACCTTTTGGCCTGCTGTACATGAGGCCTCTACAATGGTGGCTCAAGACCAAAGGAGTTCTCTCCGAGGAGAAACCCACTTTGCATGATCAAGGTCACGCGGCGATGCATACGTGCTTAGGACATGTGGAGAAAACCTTGGTTCTTGTCTCAGGGCACGGAAATTCAAGTGACAGATGCGTCCCTCAACAGCTGAGGTGCGGTAATGAGTGGCTACCCTGCTTGTGGTCTGTGAAGCGATCGCCATCTCACTTGGAACATCAACTGCCTGGAGATGCTGGCTGTATTTCGAACTTTGAAGCACTTCCTCTGGACCTAAGAGATCCCAATGCGCTAGTGCACAGAGACAACACAGCGGTGGTCTCTCATATCAACCACTAGTTAGGTCTGTGTTCACACCCCTTGTACAAGCTGGCGCACCAGATTCTTGTGTGGTCCCAGGGCAAAGTCCTTTCATTGAGAGCAGTACATATTCCTGGGCATCAGAATATGGGAGCAGATATCCTGTTGAGGCAGGGGCCAAGGCCAGGGGAATGGAGGCTTCACCCCAGGGTGGTAAAGCAGATATGGAGAATTTTAGGCCAGGCTCAAGTGGTCTTGTTTGAGACTCAATAACATTTCATTGTCCCCTCTGGTTCTTTCTGACTCATCTGGATCTACTGGGGCTGGATGCTATGGTACAGACGTGGCAAGCACTTCATCTGTATGCCTTTACCCCAATTTCTCTGCTCCCGAGAGTTCTGGAGAGAGTGCGCCAGGACGGGGTCCATCTGCTACTAATAGCCCAACTGAACCAAGGTTGTTGAGACCATCGTCCAATCCAGAGCTCCCTCTATAAGAAAACTTTATGCCTTGAAGTGGAAACTTTAACCCAGTTAACTGCTCGGTTGGTATAGTGCTGAAATTCCTGCAGGCCTATCACTCTGTGATTCAGAGCATGGTCAGGCTGGGAGCATTCCCATAGCATTTCCAATACAGCGTCTTGTTCCCTTTGGGAAACCAAGGTGACATACGTAACCTGGAGACGTTTCCCTATATCCCCACTAGGGGTGTGCCCGAAGCCGAATACTTTGTTCGGAAAGGCATGGATAATGGCTTTGACATGAATGATTTTGCTGAATAATATTAGGCTGAGGCTGGCACAGTCACACCTCGTGTTTGATGGATAACAGGTCAGCCAGGGGATCAGTGTCAATATTATAGGCCTACATAAACCTTTAATGTCACTACGCAATAATGAGAGTGTGAAGTGAATGAATGTAAACTTTATGAATGAAATGAGATAAAGGTACAGGCAATTCTGTATTTTAGTTTTTAGAGTACCTGCACTTTTTTGTGCATACTGCCACTTTTGACATTGTTGGTACTCTGAGTAAAAGCTTCAGTGCCTGGGTAATTAGAAATGACACTATATAAATCACACTACCCAGGTGAGATCACCTCTCATCTTAACCAATCACATGAACGTGAAAGCCAAAATAAAATCAGTAGAACTTAAAAGCTAAACTTATGCTATAAAAGAAATATAGGAGCAGGGTTGCTCGTCTTCAGCGTCACCAGCACCAAGCTCCTGACAACTTTTTCAAACTTATTTTTAACATGTTCAGTGAGAAGGATTTAGTCTGTATATGAATTTCAATCTATGCTACATGAACCTTTTCATATAAACTGGAATAAATACAAAACTAGAGTCAAACCAATACTGAAATCAGACATTACAGTCGTGGCCAAAAGACTGCAAATGTGAAAAAAATAATCTACAAATATTGAAGCAGCAAATTTTGCAAAACACAAAATGTATGTCTGCCAAAACTTTGGCAATTAGTGTAGTAATAAATACTTTAGTGAACACATATTTCTATAAATTGTGAAATAAGGTGATTGACATTAATATTTTTATTATAAACATGTCTCCACGTACTATTCAATAAAATTCTAGTGCATGTAATCTATTAAATAACAGCAGAGTGAGCAGGTTTTTTGATATGGCAAGATTAAACTTCTTTTAGTGAATAAAGTACCACATTTCAGCTATGGTTTTGTTAGGGTGAGTACACAAAATGTTATTTTATCCTTGCTTCTAGAAAATCCTCAGTCTATGTGTTTTCTAACAGCTGCTTATGGCCGTAAACATTTAATTTTAACATGGCTTTAAAGCTCCCCTATTATGGGTAATGAAGAGTTTATATTTTGGTTTTGGGAGTCCCCAAGAAATAGATTTAAGCCCCTAAAAACTTTGAACAAAGTTTTTTTTCGTTTTTCGTTTGGGGGCAAAAAGAAGTTCGAAAAGGCTGAGTGACGGTATACTGTTTCCGAACATTCCGACACCCCGCGCTACTGGAGGCGAGGTGTACATTAGTGCAAACATACGAGGTGCAAACATATCCCCTAAATACAACAACGATGAAGTGTAGGCAATCTAGGTGTGAGACGGGCACCAATGGTCAGAATATTATAGACAAAAGAATAATGTTTAGCAGCAGTTCAAGTATGTTTGCAATTTTCTTCACTTTTTTATTAATAAAGTGGAGTCTGTCCGATAACAGAGTAAGAGCTCTGGAATTGATTTAGATGTCACTGCGGCACGTTCTGTGGTGTTTGAACAGTTTGAACTGGTCTCACTCTCATTCCTTTATAAATTAGTGCAACAAATGAAAATTATAAATTGCCCCTGGGACCTTGTTCCAACCAAATTGCTAAAAGAGTTTTTTTTTTTTTATCATAGTAGGGCCTTTTCTGTTGATTTTCATTAATATATGTCTTAGTTCAGGATCTGTCCCTGCTGCTTTCAAACATGCTGTGGTTAGGCCTCTTCTTAAAAAAGAAAACAAATCTGGATCCCTCAGTCCTGTCTAATTTCAGACCAGTTTCCCACCTGCCCTTTCTTTCAAAAGACTTTGGACTCTGGACTTACAACTAGCCTTCATCTGAGCGCAACAATATTCCCTTGTCTACTTTCAAAAGTGTTAGAAAAAGTAGTTTTTATACAATTACATTTATGTTTAGAAATGTAGTGTATCAGACCCCTCACGGATGACTGGTGCGCTCAAATAAAAACCAAAACACAACTAAAAGCCCAGGCCTGGTCCTCTCTCGTCCTTCACTGTCGTCGCTCCAGTTTTATATCCTTCCATCTCCTCCGTGGGCCTCGAGACCGGCGGGTCGAACAGGTGTAGCTCATCTCCAATCACTCCACCGGCCTCGCTCCCACGTCCCTCGGCCCCGCCCCACTCGTCACATACCCCCATCGCCCCTCGCAGGCCGGGGGGTACTCCTGAGACGGCGCTCTACCCCCCCCCCCCCTCTCTCCGGGGGGGACCGCTCACGGGGACCTGCGGGAACCTGGGGGTAGGACAGGCGAGGCGACAGAAAAGGAGATGGAAGGAGGAGCGACAGAGACAAGAGAGGGGAGAGAGGAGAACATTTTAATAATACAAAATAAACACAAAACAGCGCACCAGCCCCTCACGGACGACTGGTGCGCTCAAATAAAAACCAAAACACAACTAAAAGCCCAGGCCTGGTCCTCTTTGGGAGGCGGGAGACGAACTGCTCCAGCACCACTGCATTGATGATGGACTCGGCGTCGCCGTCCCCGGCCAGCAGCCATTTGCGGCACGAGTCCCGGAGCTGCTGCGCCAACACAAAGGGTCGGCCCGGCTCGGCCAGCTCCAGCGACCAGAAACGCTGGCGATGTTGTTCTGGGCTGAGGCCGACCCTCTGGAGGATGGCTCGTCTGAGGTCGGCGTAGACCAGGAGGTTCGGGACGGGTAGTTGTTGGGCCGTCTTCTGGGCCTCCCCCGACAGCAGAGGGATGACCCGGACGGGCCAGCTGTCCATCGGCCACCCACATGCCTCCGCCGTCCGCTCAAACAGGTCCAGAAAAGCCTCTAGATCGTCGGCGGGACCCATCTTGGTGGGCAGGCAGGGCGCTGGGGGAGGCCGTCCCCATCCGTCCCTCCCGGTCCAGCAAGCTCCGGAACAGCTCGCGGTCCTCCTGCTGGACCCGCATCATAGTCTGGAACCGGTGGTCCTGGTCGGTCCGCAGGTCCAGCAGGGCCTGGTGGTGTTCTTGGTGCAGGCCCGCGAGTGATGAAATGATGTCTGCAAACGGCGAGGATGATGTGGCTGAGGGAGTCTGCATGGTGAATGCTCTCCTTCCTCCCGGGTTTCGGCACCACTGTAATGAATTGCAATCTTTGTAATCGTCGGGAAGAAGGAGGCGGGAACCGGCGGACAATCAAATAACAATTTAATACAATACAAAATAAACACAAAACAGCGCACCATCCCCTCACGGACGACTGGTGCGCTCAAATAAAAACCAAAACACAACTAAAAGCCCAGGCCTGGTCCTCTCTCGTCCTTCACTGTCGTCGTTCCAGTTTTATATCCTTCCATCTCCTCCGTGGGCCTCGAGACCGGCGGGTTGAACAGGTGTAGCTCATCTCCAATCACTCCACCGGCCTCCTTCCCACGTCCCTCGGCCCCGCCCCACTCGTCACACTCATTCTCTGAATTATCATTATAAAAATAAAAACAATTCAGAAATGAATTAAAATATAATTATATTTTAAATGTGACACAAATATTTTTTTTTTCTACAATAGCAACAGTGTTTACGACAGCAAGACCACTTTAGCCTGTAAACTCAATAATATCTCTGGAAATAAATGTAAAAATATCAAATGAATAATATACCTGACATCAAAGTGCAGTGTGAAGGAGATGTGACCCTAGTAGATTTCAGGAAAAGGTATGAAATGTCCTCTTGTGTTTGTGTGTGTTCTGCAGTGCAAAGATGCCTCGCAAAGAGAGGATAAAAAAACAAAAAAAGAAGGAGCTGTTTGAGGCAGCTAAAGGCAGTGGATCCCTATCCAGCTGGTTTATGAAGAGCATAACATGTCAGAATAACACATGTAGCCTGTCATCTGTTTACACTGCAAAGGTGCTCAATTTTAGACAACAACTACTACAACAATAATAATAATATAAATCACTATATTCCAGTGTATCAGTTGTTTTGTATCAATATTTAAGGTGGACTTATTGATTAGATGCAAGAATAGTAGTGATGGTTAAAATAATAGATTAATGCTGAAATAGTAAATAGTGCCTTGTTCCTAGATGGACAGGGAGTGGAAAGAAATAGATCAGATGAGGAGATGGAGATAGAGGAAGAAAAAGAGGGAAATGTAGAGGCACGAGCGACAGAAAGAAAGCAGGGAACAGCAAGCATGGAGAAAGAGGCTGGTGAAAAAGAGGGAAATGTAGAGGCACGAGCGACAGAAAGAGAGCAGGGAACAGCAAGTATGGAGAAAGAGGCTGGTGAGAAAGAGGGAAATGTACATGCACGAGCGACAGAAAGAGAGCAGGGAACAGCAAGCATGGAGAAAGAGGCTGGTGAGATCAGGCACACTGCCTTAATCTGGTATTGGTAGAAAGTGCAAAGTCAAATATCTGTTTTGTCAACTTTTTCAATCTAGTTGAAAAACTTTACACTTTTATGGCCAACTCATCAAAATGGCACTCTGCATTTATTGAAATGCAGAAGAGGAAGCACCCCGATCAGCGTCCACTGGAGCTGAAGAAACTGTCAGATATTCGGTGGGCCTGCAGAGAGAGTGCACTTAAAACTCTGGTGAAGGTCCTCCCATCTGTCATGCAGTTCCTTGAGGAAGTGACACAGCAAGATCCCCCAGACTCCTCAGCTGGTGATGCAATGATCCTTCTAAAAAGCATAAATTTTGAGTTCTTTTTGTGTCTGGAGATGACCTGTCCTATCTTCCAGGTGACTGCAGTTGTATCTGATGCATTGCAGCAGAAAGACATGGACCTGGCTGCAGCATACAGCATTGTTGAAAGAGCTTTAAAGAGGCTTGCCTTCAGCAAAATAAAGAAGAATTTTTTGAGAACATTTATAAACAGGCTACAGAGAAGGCTGCATCTGTGGGCCTGGATCCTCCATCTGAGGTCCCTGGTCAAACTAGGAGGAGGAAAGTGCCAGAGAATTTCAAGTTTGCTGCCACATCAGTTAAAACTGACCATGCTTTCCCAACTTTGCTGGAGTACTACCGTGTTAAAGTGTATTACGTTTTTGTGGACACAATGATACAAGAGCTTCAGAGACGCTTTAAAGGAGGAGATAATTCCAAATGGGAAATCTTGCATGCCTTCCATTGCCTGGCAGTCCCAGAGAACTGGAAAACAGCTAGCATTCCAACAGCAGCATTCCAGGCTGTGAAGAAACTGTGCCAGTTCTATAACATTGAAGATGAAGACAAATTGCAGACAGAATTGAAGGTCTTCCATACATCATACTCATGCCCACCACCAGTCAATGTGTCATCTATTCTTTCAGTGGTCAAGGAAAACAATGCACATCTAGTTTTCCCCAACATGACTCAGCTGCTGAAGATATATGGCACACTTCCGGTGTCCACAGCAACTGTGGAACGTTCCTTCTCAAAACTGAAGCTGGTGAAAACCAAACTTCGCAGCCTTTGCAAAGAGGAGAGATTGTCTGACCTTCTTCTGTTGGCCATTGAGAAGGACATTCCAATAAATGACAATGATGTCATTAACATTTTTAGGGACATGTCCAACAGGAAACTTCTGTTATAAGTGCCTACAACTACAACAGAATGAAAAAAAAACACACACACACACACACACCTCTGTCTATATATATATATTTTTTTTCACTCTTACCCCTGCCATGGCCACCATCATCCTATTCCCCAATTAATGTTTTTTTCTCAGATAATAAAACTATATTGTACTGTACGAAACAGGGGTAACGTCGATTTTACTATAATGTTTTCTATGGTTTTTACTATAACAGCTGTTCTTAATTATTCTGTAGAGCAGAGAAGAAAAAGCCATCAGGCTGGGACAACTTAATTTCCTTTTCTTATCCCAGAGTTATTATTAGGTGGAAAGAAAATATGTTTTTAACTTTTAAACTTAAAATTGTCTTTTCTATTCTATTTCTTTTTCAAAACTGCATCACAGCATTTGTTTCCGTCAGTCAGTCAACAGTCAACACAAGTAACGTACCTCCAGACTGAGCTAAACTGGTGTATCTAATATAATTTTAACCTCACTTAGGAACTCATTGCGAGGGTTAAAGTGTTAGTTCACCCAAATAGCAAAATTATGTCATTAATAACTTACACTCATGTTGTTCCAAACCCGTAAGACCTCCGTTTATCTTTGGAACACAGTTTAAGATATTTTAGATTTAGTTTGAGAGCTCTCAGTCCCTCCATTGAAGCTGTGTGAACGGTATACTGTCCATGTCCAGAAAGGTAAGAAAAACATCATCAAAGTAGTCCATGTGACATCAGAGGGTCAGTTAGAATTCAGTCTATTGTCTATTGTTCGTTATCTGGCTCAGCTCGTTGTTCATCTTCAGTTCTCTCTTCACAGCAGTTTTCAAACAGTCAGTGTACTGTTTGAGTACATAAATTACTCCGGGAAATTGGTTTGTTTGAACTCAGAGGGAGTGTCAGCCACATTAAAAAAAGTTAACAGCTTAAGTAATTTGTGGATTAATGCGTATTGGAGACGCGAACCATTTAAAACGATTCAGTTAGATTTGGTGAACTGGTTCAAAAAGATCCGGTTACATCGAATGATTAGTTCGTGAAACCGGATATCAAAAAACTGCTTTGTTTTGAACTCTCTCTCACAACAGACACAGAAGAGAAGACAATGCTGAATAAAGTCATAGTTTTTGCTTTTTTTGGACCAAAATGTATTTTCGATGCTTCAAAAAACTGACCCTCTGATGTCACATGGACTACATTGATGATGTTTTTCTTACCTTTCTGGACTTGGACAGTATACCGTTCACACAGCTTGAATGGAGGGACTGAGAGCTCTTGGACTAAATCTAAAATATCTTAAACTGTGTTCCAAAGATAAATGGAGGTCTTACGGGTTTGGAACAACATGAGGGTAAGTTATTAATGACATAATGTTGCTATTTGGGTGAACTAACCCTTTAATTAAGTGATTGATGGTTGTTCATGTCTATGCAATTTCAGTATTGCTGTAAACTTGGGAGTTTACATTTTCATTCTCTTAAACTCATTCTTCCCTAACATTCTATCTTCCTGCAACGTATGTGAATGTATGAGTGCTTGTGCTTTTGTGTTAAATTAGTTTAAATGTCTTAGATTTATCTAATAAAGTCTTATTCATATTGAAAAGAGGATTATGTTGTGTTTGTGCTTACAAGTTAATGTCTTAAACTGTTCAGTTATAAATTCAGTATAAGAATTAAAATAAATGATGCACTTTGTCAAAGATGAGAGGTTTGGTGAGGAAATGTTTTGGAGTTTTTGTTGTCGTTGTTTTACCATTGCTCCCTGGATCTTTTCCATTTCCAACCGCTTTTCCAGATGTTGAAGCTCCTCCTCAGTTTCTCCAATTCTTCTGAATGTGTTCACTGTATAAATTAATATTGATGAATCTTTGTCAAAGGTGTGTTTGTTCTGTTGTTTGCTCTTTCACCTCTTCTTGTGCTGTTTTAAAATAGCTTGAGTTTGTAAAAATGTACAAATGGTAAAACTTTTACTTTAATAAATTTTGTAATTGATCATTTGAACACGTGTGCTGAACCATGGCCTAGTCACAGATCACTATCAACTACGATCTGCTCCCTTCACTAAAATATCATGGTTCCTAAACATGATAACAAATAATATAGATCAATAATCAACACGTGGTGGACGAAGTACACAAATCAAGTACTTGAGTAAAAGTACATATACGTATAATAAATTATTACTCCAATAAAAGTACTTCTTTTTCAATTTTACTCAAGTGAAAGTACAAAAGTAATTGATTTTTTTTATGTACTTAAGTATAAAATTACTGATATAAATATTTATTTTGCACTTTTATATAGGCTACTTAGTTTACTTTTATATTAGCACATATTTTTTATAATCCTACTGCTCAAAATACCTGGGATTTTCCCAAAATAACCACTATATGGAGTCAAGATATATTTTTGTTGTTGATATGGACTACGTTGATGAGAGTAATGTAGTCATGTTAACTGTGAAGCATAATTATATTTTCATAATGATTTTTTTCCTTCTCAAATCTTGTCTGTGTTGTAAAAAATACCCCTGGCCCAGTGTTGGGGTAGTTACTCAAAAAATGTAATTAGTTACTAGTTACTTCTGTAAATTGTAATGAGATTACTTAACTAGTTACTGCATTTGAAAAGTAAATTCACTACTACTTTACTTTACTTTTTTTTTTTAAAAAGTAGGGATTTTTTTCCAAATTCCGTTTTCCATTTTAATTTTCCTGGATTCAATTTTTTTCTGTCTTATTTTTTCCTCAAATCCTTTTTAATGGTTAAATTTAATTGTATTAATCAAAAAGCATGTCTAATTAATTTAAATCATAAAACATACATTTTCACAGCAATTTATTAAAAGTTTTAAAAAAATTACGTTTAGGGCCCTATGAAATGCTTTATTTTTTCTTCTTCATATGTTTGATTTTTTTTTAGCATGTGTAATTATTTTAATGCATAAAAACAACTTAATTAATTCAATTTTTCTTAAAATAGTCTTATGAAATTTTTTTCCCCTCAGAAATTCTGTTGTGTATTTACATTTTTCTGGTTATCAAATGAAGGCATAAAACATTCATTTAGATTTTCTTTTAAATATTGAAAATTAAGCAAACTTTACGTTTTAGTAAACAAATGGAATTTACTATTAAAAGTAAAACATGGAAGAAATGTTAAGCAAGAGATGCTTTAAAGCGCAAGAAATAGAGGTTTCCCCAATAACAGCTGCAAACAAAGCAGCGCTGAGCTCACAAACGCTGCTTTATCAGGCATATAACATGCAAGTCTTCCTTCAGAAATACAGTGATATAAAAACACCTGTGTCGCGTTTTGATATTTAAACATATAAATGTATGGAATTATTATTATTATTATTATTAAACATGCAGTACGTGCTCATGTTTATTCAACAAAGCCTTTTGGAAAATTGTTTAGTTTTAAAACCGTGGCAAGTCTCCACAAATAAATAAATGTATGGGAAACACATCCCACATCACAACCACCTGAGCCCAACTTCAGTCTACTTATCACCTTAACTTTAACTGCATTTGTAGAAGGCACCGCAGCCAGACCGATATACACAACACAGACCGGAAGTGAACTTAGGGCCAGGCGCGTGCACCCAATGAAACCGTCTATAAGATGACATTTCAGCACTTGACAAACGGAAAACGACTCCTAAGTAGCACTTGAATTCGCAGCTGTGTGATTGCTTTACGTGCAATGTTGGGAAATGCACGTCAAACAATAACGAACGATCGTAAAATTACTCATAGAAAACACTCTTAAGCACTAAGATCAATTGTTATCGGGAAACCCGGCCAAGAACTTTAGACACAGGCAAACACGGCATGTGTAATGCAGGAAAGCGCGTTCCTATAGTCTAGTAAAGTAGTATAGTTAACAGTATTATTAGTGTAATGCGTTACTGTACTTCGTTATCCAAAAAAGTAATAGTTACTGTAATACGTTACTTTGTAAGTCGTTACCGCCAACACTGCCCTGGCCACATGCCCTCAGAGGGCATCACTTCCCACTTTGATAATTACTGTAGTTACCATGTTCTGAACATCACATCCTTTCTTTCCCCCCCAGATGTAATCTATCTAGGTGGTTCAGTAAAAATATTTGGACTTTTTTATATCTAAAAATTACCTAAATTTAGCACCAGCAAGCTTGTTAGCTAGACAGTTTGCATAAGCCTACAATATTTACTTATTTTCAGTATGGTTATGAATAAACATTTATATCTGTATACCCAGCTAGTTAATCCAGACAATATAAAAATGTATGCTGTTGATAAATAATATAAAAACAGACATCACACTTAACATTTAAATAAAATCTGTGTTATTTTAATGTTTCTTTTTTTATCTAAAATACAGAGACATTGATTGATGTGTCTGCATTCAAGCATTTCAGTGGGCTTGAATAGATCACCGTTTACAGCAGTAAGTTCACAAACAACGGACAGTTTTGACATAAATATGATTTTTCAGTGACAATAATTAATCCTAAAATTCGACATTAGTAACTTTTTACAGCAACTTTTTTGTAACTTTTTGTAACTTTTTTACAGTGTCAGTCGCGCGTGCGCTCACAACAGCTCCCGGTTCTTACTTGTGAATTCAGTTCACTAAAGAATCGCACTAAACGGTTCATTTGAATCAGTGAGTTGTCAACTCGAGAACAACTGCAATCGGATCATTATAATTTGCGAATGAATCATTTGGTGCGATTTGCAAACTGATTTAAAAGGTTCATTGAAAAGTATCAGTTTGTTCTTGAATCACCGCTTCTGCATGTCGCAGCACGTGATATATTATAAGGAGTAACAATCTGTTTTATGAAATGTAGAGAAGTAAAATGTATGATCTTATGCTTTGGAATGTATTGAAGTAAAAGTAAAAGTTACTCAAAATGAAACTACTTCAGTAAAGTACAGATACTTAAAAAATTTACTTAAGTACAGTAAGTCAAGTCAAGTCACCTTTATTTATATAGTGCTTTAAACAAAATACATTGCATCAAAGCAACTGAACAACATTCATTAGGAAAACAGTGTCAATAATGCAGAATGATAGTTAAAGGCAGTTCATCATTGAATTCAGTGATGTCATCTCTGTTCAGTTAAATAGTGTCTGTGCTGCGTTCGACACCATAGATCATGCCATACTCATAGATCGATTACAAAACTATACAGGTATTCAAGGGCAGGCTCTAAGATGGTTAAGATCCTACCTGTCCGATCGCTACCATTTTGTTTACTTAAATGGGGTGTCATCTCATTTATCATCAGTAAAATATGGAGTGCCACAAGGATCCGTCCTAGGTCCCCTTCTATTTTCAATATACATGTTGCCCCTTGGTAATATTATTAGAAAATACGGAATTAGCTTCCACTGTTATGCTGATGATACTCAGCTATATATCTCAACGAGACCAGATGAAACTTCCCAATTATCTAAGCTAACAGAGTGTGTTAAAAATGTAAAAGATTGGATGACAAATAATTTTCTCCAATTAAATTCGGATAAGACAGAGATATTAATTATTGGACCAAAAAACACTAAACAGAATCTTGTAGATTACAATCTGCAACTAGACGGATGTACTGTTACTTCCTCTACAGTCAGAAATCTGGGTGTTATATTGGACAGCAATTTGTCTTTTGAAAATCATATTTCCAATGTTACAAAAACCGCATTCTTCCATCTTAGAAACATTGCCAAGCTACGAAACATGTTATCTGTTTCTGATGCAGAAAAGCTAGTTCATGCTTTCATGACCTCTAGACTGGACTATTGTAATGGACTTCTAGGTGGTTGTCCTGCTTCGTCAATAAACAAGCTACAGGTAGTCCAAAATGCAGCAGCTAGAGTCCTTACCAGGTCAAGAAAATATGATCATATTACCCCAATTTTACAGTCTCTGCACTGGCTACCTATTAAGTTCCGTATCAGTTACAAATTATCATTACTTACCTATAAGGCCCTAAATGGTTTAGCTCCTGCGTACCTAAATAGCCTTCTACCACGCTACAACCCATCACGCACCCTAAGGTCACAAAACGCTGGACTTTTGGTAGTTCCTAGGATAGCAAAGTCCACTAAAGGAGGTAGAGCTTTTTCACATTTGGCTCCCAAACTCTGGAATAGCCTTCCTGATAATGTTCGGGGTTCAGACACACTCTCTCTGTTTAAATCTAGATTAAAAACGCATCTCTTTCGCCAAGCATTCGAATAATGTATCTCTTAAATTGTGAATGTAGTTGCATCTGCATTTTTATTCTTTAGCTTGGGTTAAACTAATTTTACTTTGTTGGATCAGCAGCTATGCTAATGATGTCTCTATTTTGTTTCTATGTTTTGCCACGGGATTTACATCCCGTGGTAACTAGGATTTACACAAGCTCCAGTCTGGATCCAGAACACCTGAGAAGAGATGATGCTGACCCTCAGAGGACCCCAGATGATGCTAACCTTGAATCAACAAACAGAACTAACAATTATTGCTACATGTGTGACTGCATCCTATAATTACTATTAATTAATAATATTGATAGTTCATCATCTAGCTGACTACGTCTTGTATTATTATTATTATTATTTTTATTTTTCTAAAATCCTGTCAAACGTGCACAAACTACTAGCTACTACTAAATATTGTTGAAACATAATTTTCTGTAAAGTTGCTTTGTAACGATTTGTATTGTAAAAAGCGCTATACAAATAAACTTGAATTGAATTGAAAAAAAAAAGTCTGTTCATTTATTTGCAATCAAGTCAACGATATCGCTGTAGATGAAGTGACCCCAACTAAGCAAGCCAGAGACGACAGCGGCAAGGAACCGAAACTCCACCGGTGACAGAATGGAGAAAAAAACCTTGGGAAAAACCAGGCTCAGTTGGGGGGTCAGTTCTCCTCTGACCAGACGAAACCAGTAGTTCAATTCCAGGCTGCAGCAAAGTCAGATTGTGCAGAAGAATCATCTGTTTCCTGTGGTCTTGTCCTGGTGGTCGTCTGAGACCAGGTCTTTACAGGGGATCTATATCTGGGGCTCTAGTTGTCATGGTCTCCGCTGTCTTTCAGGGCAGTAAAGGTCCTTTCTAGGTGCTGATCCACCATCTGGTCTGGATACGTACTGGATCCGGGTGACTGCAGTGACCCTCTGATCTGGATACAGACTGGATCTGGTGGCTACGGTGACCTCGGAATAAGAGAGAAACGGACAAAAATTTGCGTAGATGCCGTTCTTCTAATGATGTAGCAAGTACATACGGTGTTATGGGAAGTGTTCCCGGTTCCGGTTTACCTAATTAATGCAGCCTAAAAATCCTTTAACGGATTTGGATATTAAAAGCATATTAGTATGTTATGTGGAAGCCAGGTTAAAGAGATGGGTCTTAAATCTAGATTTAAACTGCAAGAGTGTGTCTGCCTCCCGAACAATGTTAGGTAGGTTATTCCAGAGTTTAGGCGCCAAATAGGAAAAGGATCTGCCGCCCGCAGTTGATTTTGATATTCTAGGTATTATCAAATTGCCTGAGTTTTGAGAACATAGCGGACGTAGAGGATTATTATGTAAAAGGAGTTCATTCAAATACTGAGGTGCTAAATCATTCAGGGCTTTATAAGTAATAAGCAATATTTTAAATCTATACGATGTTTGATAGGGAGCCAGTGCAGTGCTGACAGGACCGGGCTAATATGGTCATACTTCCTGGTTCTTGTAAGAACTCTTGCTGCTGCATTTTGGACTAGCTGTAGTTTGTTTACTAAGCGTGCAGAACAACCACCCAATAAACCATTACAATAATCTAACCTTGAGGTCATAAATGCATGGATTAACATGTCTGCATTTGACATTGAGAGCATAGGCCGTAATTTAGATATATTTTTGAGATGGAAAAATGCAGTTTTACAAATGCTAGAAACGTGGCGATCAAATAGCACACCTAGGTTCCTAACTGAAGACGAAGAATTGACAGAGCAGCCATCAAGTCTTAGACAGTGTTCTAGGTTAAATACAAGCAGAGTTTTTAGGTCCTATAATTAACACCTCTGTTTTTTCAGAATTTAGCAGTAAGAAATTACTCGTCATCCAGTTTTTTATATCGACTATGCATTCCATTAGTTTTTCAAATTGGTGTGTTTTACCGTGCCGCAAAGAAATATAGAGCTGAGTATCAATGTCAATGTCAATGTCACCTTTATTTATATAGCGCTTTAAACAAAATACATTGCGTCAAAGCAACTGAACAACATTCATTAGGAAAACAGTGTCAATAATGCAAAAATGATAGTTAAAGGCAGTTCATCATTGGATTCAGTTATGTCATCTCTGTTCTGTTAAATAGTGTCTGTGCATTTATTTGCAATCAAGTCAACGATATCGCTGTAGATGAAGTGTCCCCAACTAAGCAAGCCAGAGGCGACAGCGGCAAGGAACCGAAACTCCATCGGTGACAGAATGGAGATTAAAACCTTGGGAGAAACCAGGCTCAGTTGGGGGGCCAGTTCTCCTCTGACCAGACGAAACCAGTAGTTCAATTCCATGCTGCAGCAAAGTCAGATTGTGCAGAAGAATCATCTGTTTCCTGTGGTCTTGTCCTGGTGCTCCTCTGAGACAAGGTCTTTACAGGGGATCTGTATCTGGGGCTCTAGTTGTCCTGGTCTCCACTGTCTTTCAGGGATGTAGAGGTCCTTTCTAGGTGCTGATCCAGCATCTGGTCTGGATACGTACTGGATCCGGGTGACTGCAGTGACCCTCTGATCTGGACACAGACTGGATCTGGTGGCCACGTTGACCTCGGAAGAAGAGAGAAACAGACAAATATGAGCGTAGATGCCATTCTTCTAATGATGTAGCAAGTACATAGGGTGTTATGGGAAGTGTTTCCGGTTCCGGTTTACCTAATTAATGCAGCCTAAAAATCCTTTAACGGATTTGGATAATAAAAGCATATTAGTATGTTATGTGTATGCCAGGTTAAAGAGATGGGTCTTTAATCTAGATTTAAACTGCAAGAGTGTGTCTGCCTCCCGAACAATGTTAGGTAGGTTATTCCAGAGTTTGGGCGCCAAATAGGAAAAGGATCTGCCGCCTGCAGTTGATTTTGATATTCTAGGTATTATCAAATTGCCTGAGTTTTGAGAACGTAGCGGACGTAGAGGATTATAATGTAAAAGGAGCTCATTCAAATACTGAGGTGCTAAACCAATCAGGGCTTTATAAGTAATAAGCAATATTTTAAAATCTATGCGATGCTTGATAGGGAGCCAGTGCAGTGTTGACAGGACCGGGCTAATATGGTCATACTTCCTGGTTCTAGTAAGAACTCTTGCTGCTGCATTTTGGACTAGCTGTAGTTTGTTTACTAAGCGTGCAGAACAACCACCCAAAAAAGCATTACAATAATCTAACCTTGAGGTCATAAATGCATGGATTAACATTTCTGCATTTGACATTGAGAGCATAGGCCGTAATTTAGATATATTTTTGAGATGGAAAACTGCAGTTTTACAAATGCTAGAAACGTGGCTTTCTAAGGAAAGATTGCGATCAAATAGCACACCTAGGTTCCTAACTGATGACGAAGAATTGACAGAGCAACCATCAAGTCTTAGACAGTGTTCTAGGTTATTACAAGCAGAGTTTTTAGGTCCTATAATTAACACCTCTGTTTTTTCAGAATTTAGCAGTAAGAAATTACTCGTCATCCAGTTTTTTATATCGACTATGCAATCCATTAGTTTTTCAAATTGGTGTGTTTCACCGGGCTGCGAAGAAATATAGAGCTTAGTATCATCAGCATAACAGTGAAAGCTAACACCATGTTTCCTGATGATATCTCCCAAGGGTAACATATAAAGCGTGAAGAGTAGCGGCCCTAGTACTGAGCCTTGAGGTACTCCATACTGCACTTGTGATCGATAGGATACATCTTCATTCACTGCTACGAACTGATGGCGGTCATATAAGCACGATTTAAACCATGCTAATGCACTTCCACTGATGCCAACAAAGTGTTCAAGTCTATGCAAAAGAATGTTGTGGTCAATTGTGTCAAATGCAGCACTAAGAGCCAATAAAACTAAAAGAGAGATACAACCACGATCAGATGATAAGAGCAGATAATTTGTAACTCTAAGGAGAGCAGTCTCAGTCAGTACTATGATACGGTCTAAATCCTGACTGGAAATCCTCACATATACCATTTTTCTCTAAGAAGGAATATAATTGTGAGGATACCACCTTTTCTAGTATCTTGGACAGAAAAGGGAGATTCGAAATTGGTCTATAATTACATAGTTCTTTGGTGTCAAGTTGTAGTTTTTTGAGGAGAGGCTTAATAACAGCCAGTTTGAAGGTTTTGGGAACATATCCTAATGACAATGAGGAATTAATAATAGTCAGAAGAGGATCTATGACTTCTGGAAGCACCTCTTTTAGGAGCTTAGATGGTATAGGGTCTAACATACATGTTATAGGGTCTAACATACATGGTGTTGGTTTAGATGATTTAACAAGTTTATACAATTCTTCCTCTCCTATAGTAGAGAATGAGTGGAACTGTTCCTCAGGGGGTCTATAGTGCACTGTGTGATATGATACTGTATCTGACAGCTGAATGGTTGCAATTTTATCTCTAATAGTATCGAT